>NC_143015.1:120011399-120317649 GCF_055824585.1 Amblyomma mixtum | reverse complement strand
GCGGTTCGGGTGTTCACTGAGACATGTGCGCCATTTCCTTTCCTCAAAAGCAATTTCCTTTATCCGTCCTTGCTGTATTTTTACAGACCCGAATCGCACGAGCTGCAACGATGAAGAGAAAGAAATATGCGAAGCCGTGAAACAGGAATGCGATTTCACGGCCGGGGCTGCTCTGTGCAAGGGTAAGAAAGTCCCCCCTTAGAAAAGAGAAGATGAAGAGCTTGCCGTCTTCTGAGGATGTCTTCTGAGGATGAGCTTGCCGAAGACTGAGGATGTGTCTGTAGTAGATATTGAAAAGGAAATAATTCACTCCTAATGCAACACCTTCGAGATTTCAGTACAAATCCAATAACGACTAAGCGAAATGTGTGCAGCTATTAAGTGTGTAAAGAATACATGTAGAGGCTTCTGTTCAGTGCATTGAGCTCAGCTGATGATTCTGGTTCCGGTTAATATTGTTACGTGATGGCAAGCCGAAAAACAAGACGGGATAACAAATGGCGATGATATGATTTAAAGGCTACAACGGGCCTAGCACGAACGCTCGTGCCCGCACCACTGCCCGCTTCATCGTCTTCTAGCCCGTCAGATGAGTCGGGGTCCCGAGCTATCATCCGATCGCGCGAACTAGGAGAATGGCAGGGGCGATGAAACGCAAGACGCGACGATGGGCATCGCAGAAGGGATGAACGGAGAAGAGAAGATGGAGGACTTTCCGTCCCGATGAAAGAGATGAGCAGGTGATAAGCGGAAGAAGCAAGGTCCACGAAGTCTGAAGAGCCGGCGATCTCGGGGAGTAAACGCCGAGGCCCGTGGACTCACCCAACGGCAGGGGTTGGGGTACTGTGTTGTCATGTGTGAAAGTATGCTCAGTGGGGTTATGGTCAGTGGCGGCGGTCTCGGTTCAGTGGGGTTGTAGGGCGTCAGTCTTCTAGGTTCTCACGGTGAGTGATCAGTGTGGTCTCAGGTCAGTGGCGGTGGTCGTCTTGTGTTTTCTGGTCGGGCCTTGAAGTGGTGGTGGTGGAAACATTTATTGCCAAGCAAGGCAGAGGGTGCCACCCCCCTTAGTGCCTTAAAGGGCACTTAAGGGGCTGTCCATTCCCTTAAAGGGCAAAAGACAGCCCTTGGAGAGCTATCCGCTTCAAGGCGTCGGTAATTATCCGGCGCTGGCCAGCAGCAGCGGAGCTGGCCAGTAGAGTCTCCCAGAATGACTCCGCCGTGGTTGGGGATGGAGGGTGTGGGAAAGTAGGGCATGTGAGGAGGATGTGAATAAAGTCTCCCGATTTCCCTCAGAGCTTACAGGAGGAGGGGAACTGATCGGGGTAGCGGGCGTGAAGAAGAATAGGGCAGGGAGCAGTACAGGCCTGGAGTCAGTGCCAGTGGGAGGCCTGAGTTAGGGGTGAGCCGGCAGTGCGTAAACGCGCCGGGTATATCGGTAGTGGGTAAGGATATCTCTGAAGGTAAGCAGGCGCTCTCGGGATGGTGGAGGCGTTCCAACTCCAGCCCAGAAAGTGAGACCCCGGGCGAGGAAGCAGACCTCTTCATTGCCCGGGAGGCCTGCCTCAGGGGGGGTCCAGGTAAGAGTTACAGGGCGGGTGGAATGCCAGAAGCGTAGAAGCCGAGCCGCAGTGCGGGATATCAGGCCTTTGGCGAAATTGGACGGGGCGGATTTTGAGTCGGAGAGAATTTTGGTGGCAGAGTTGGAGATGAGAGCGAGCGCAATGGCTGCTTCCTCTGCAATCACGGCCTCCGAACGCTGCTCAGGGCTTGGGGCGGGCCGGAGGAGAGCGGCGGCGTCGGGGCATACCTGGCAGGCTGGGGAAGTACCGGCAGGTGTGAATCTGCGAGCACTCCACAGAAGACCTCGGTGCACTCGGTGAACAGCAGCTCCTAAGATCCGGACCGGGATGGTGAAGCTACCCAGCACCGCACACCAAACGTTACGTAACGCAAGCCGAAGAACTAGAGGTGATGACAGATGGCAATGGTGTGATTTAATGGCTGCGGGCCTAGCACGAGCGCTCCTGCCCGCACCACTGCCCGTTTCATCGTCTTCTAGTCAGTCACAATATGATGTTACACAAGACAAGGAACAGAGCTGAACGAATTTAACAGTGCATTGATTCAATCCTATGTTGTGTCCTTGAGTTTTATGGTGACCTTGCATTTCATAATCCCAGATGAAAAACGGACCAGCTGCAACGAAGACAGGAGGAAGGAATGTCAGGCGTTGGGAAAACGTTGTGAGTACATCGGTGGGGCTGCTCTGTGCACCGGTAAGTGGTTTTCTGTCAAGTGGAGTTTTTCAGGACCTCTCTAATAGCAGCGTAGATCGGAAACGAAACCTAGCAAAATATACTTACTCTCTTAAACGCCTAACAAGCCCTGGTAGTTGTTGTTTACCACTTCCGCTTCTCACACAGATGATACTCGCAAAAAATGCAGCGAAGAAGAGCAAAAAGAATGCGAGGCAATGGGAAAACACTGCAAGTTCACTCGAGGCGCTGCACAGTGTACAGGTGAGAAGCCTCCACTAGTGTGCAGTGGCTTAGCAACGCACCAGCGCTCTGAAGCCGTTTTTTTTTTTTGGCCACTGGATGGTTGGAGATATGAGGTGCCAGCGCGTGCCACCAAATTTTATTTATTTTTTATTTATACAGAATACCCCTAAAGGCCCTCGAGAGGGTATTACATAGGGGGGGGGGGGGGCACAGGCAATTGAACTGAATAAAACAAAAGCACAAATATAAAACAAACAACAAAAGCGCAAATAAGACACTTTGCATGACATAAGTAAGCAAAAGAATCAAAACAAAAGCAGAAATAAGACACTTTGCATGACATAAGTAAGCAAAAGAATCAAAAGAATGGCAGCGCGGCAAAGAACGAAGATTACTGCAGTATTAAAATTATACAAACAGAACACTAATGCAATGAATCTTTTTAGTAACAAACCCTGCAAAAAAATGATCAAATAAAATAACAATGTATGCGAAGAGTTAAGCAGTAGTTATTAAAGATATGAGTTTGAAATATTTATCTGGATCAGTGGTGGTTGCGATATGTGAAGGCAGAGTGTTCCAGTCAGATATTGTGCGTGGTAAGAATGAATGCGCATATTTAAATGTTCTGCACGTGAAACGCCTAACTTTAAAGGGATGATCGCGGCGGTCAAAAATTAGAGGCTTTAGTGCTGTTTCTGAATTTTTCTCAATCGTAACGAAGACCTTGTTAAAATATACGCCCGCTAAAACTATAAATTCCCAAATGTCATACGTTATGGACAGTTTCACTATTATCATTGTCCCTACTGTCATGACGTCCCGGCCAACGGTCTTGCACCATCACCACGAGGTGCAAGTTACAGGTGCTTGACCTCGATGTCATGCTAACGGGAAGGCGCCGGTGGTTAGAGGGCGTCGTAGTGATCGCCATGATTTCTAGCCGCCTGGAGACATTCAGAGCGCGAGAAAAGTGCAAGTGTTAATATTATTTTCTTAAACCTTATTTGCATCAGTTACACATGGATAGAGGCTGTGAGAAAATAAATTACGCAACAACCGGATTTGCCCTTGCTGACGTTTTTACTCTGATATAGGCTTCACACACAGGAGAGAATTTTCTCAAAGGGGGAAGGAGGGCATTTCATTTCGCCGTTGCGTTCCGCTTCCACTGTTCCGCTGTCTTGTGACAACTGACAATTGGTTTTTGAGGAAAGAAAATGACACAGTAACTGTCTCCCATATCGCACAGCACACGGGCGCCTCTTGCGTTTCGCCTACATCGAAACGCGGCCGCCGCGGTCGGGTTCGAACCCGGGAACTACGGCTCAGTAAACGAGCGCCTTAACCACTGAGCCACCGCGGCCGTTTGGTGCCTTGTTGGTTAGCCGCTTCTAGAGCAGTGAGTTGGGTCGATCAGTTATATAGATGGAGGATCGCGAGGGTGTATTGCGTAGTTTTCAGTGCTTCTGGAGATGACGGTGAAGGCTCGTCGCTTTAGCTCGAGGCTTGGCTTAAAATAAGTCAGACATCTCCAGTGAGGACATGGGGGGGGGGGGGGGGGGAGTGTCTGTGGCGCTGCTTTCGTAGCAAAGTTGCAATGCGTTTAACGCAGTTGCAATATTCTGCACACATGTCAGTGACAGGGGTCTATGAACGACTACACAATTTTACCGAGATGATTTCAGTATCAAATAAGGCAATCAAGAATGCATTCAAGGAAGGAAATACAATAAAATAAAGCGGGCGACTGGCAGTGGTAGCACGAGTGTCGTTGGCGTTCTGCTGCTCATCCCAAAGTCATGCTTCGATCGCGCCCGCGTTGGCCGCATTTCGATGGAGGCGAAACGCAACAGGCGCCAGTGTGCTGTGCGAAAGAGGCCTCAACTGCGGCGTCACTGTGGCCCATGTGTCGCTCCGGGGTGTTAAGCCTCACAGTTTAAAGTTGTTTTAGTAATACTTGCAATAGAGAATACAAGGAATTGCTTACAGTGGATCACCTGCCATGAGGCTAAGCCCCAAACAAAGAAGTCAAAACTGAAAACCCGTCACAGGACGGCTAAGGATGTATTATTAATGGCCGAAATGGACGGTAATGTTTTTAACATGGGTCAAAGTATATTGACGGAAGGTGATATCAGCTTTAGTAAACCTGTAGCGGCCCGCCTGGCTCTTCAAATGTACAGTCTTTGTCAAAAGTTTAGAGCCCAGGGGGTCCACTTCCAAGCTTTATATTGGGACTCCAGGAGCATTCATTGAAGTCCTACATATTGCAGGAGGCAGTACCAGAAGTTTCTTCTCATGTCCAGGAAATTTGGAGCGCTAGAAATCCATTAAGAACGACACAGGGTGGCTCAAAAGAAAACCCCCTGGGCTCCAAACTTTTGACAAAGGCTGTACTTAGCAAAACCGGCAGGTGAACCCTCTTACGGCCACACTCGGTTAATTTGTTGGCTAAAATCTACAGTCTTTTGCGGCTTCCAGAATAGCGAAGCGCTGCTCGACTTAACATCAACCTTGCCGACATTTCATCAACAAAACTGCAAGTTCTAATTTTATAATATTTCTCACCGGTTCCGTATTCCGACAGACAAAAAGCCCGACCACTGTAGTGAAGAACACAACGATGCCTGTAAGGCACAGGGGCGGAAATGCGACTCGACACAAGGAGCACCCATCTGCGTTGGTAAGGACCCATCTTGTTTTTCGACAGACAGCAGCCCCAACGAGTGTGGCTGCTCCAAACGCGAGACGTCAGCAATAGCGAGATCCCCGTCTTCCTCTCAGATCCAAATATTAAAAGTTGCAACGAAGGCGAGGAAGCAGCATGCAATGAAACGGGAAAGCAGTGCGATTTCACCTCTGGGGCTGCCACTTGCACAGGTGAGGAAATGTACCTGCGTGTATTTGATGTCCACTACATACCAGGTTTCCCAGCTAAATGTAACCAAGCTTTTAAAAAACACGAGTTGTCCTAGCCGTCTGAAACCAAATGAGGGTTGTTTAGAGTCGCGTGACCTAGTCTGCAGTATATTTTTCGTTCTTCAAGGAAGACTAATTAGTTAAGCGTAATTAAGTAACTTTTTAATTACTGACCTGAGGAGCAAAGTGTCAGTAGAAAAGTTGTAGATCGCTTTGAGAAACAGCTTACTGAGACATTTGCAGCAAAGTAATACTTACGTAAAGTAGTTTTTTTACCGGCCTTTAGCCATAACCCGCACATAAGAAAAAGCTTCCGCGTGGCAACTGTGCCACTTAAACGTCCCAAGACGCACCTTAAAGAATAAAATCCGTTTTTTCTGAAGTCCTCTCCTCGATGAGACTTTGGGTGCACATTGGGGAAGAGAAGTGAGCGAGCAGCTGGTCACGTGATAACTTTCTTTTAAGGCCAATAAATGAAGCTACGTAAATTGTAACTTGTCGGAAACAGCATTACTAGCGGTTTTTTGAGGCGATCTAAAACTGCTTCATTGACACTTTCTTCCTGAAGTCAATAATTACAAAGTTAGCTAATTTAACTGAACTAATTAATTAACTTTTAAGAGCGAAAAAATACTGAAGACTAGGCCACGCGACTATGAACAACCCTCAGTTGGCTTCACTGGGCTAGAACACTTCGCCTTTTTTAAAAGTTTGGTTACATTTAGCTGGGACACCCGGTATATAGACCACTCTCCATCAACTCCAGATCAGCCGTCCACGTGCACGCACAGTCACCTTCGCAGCTTCATTTTTTTCACGCACCGCCGCGGACTGGAATGGCCTTCCCGCTGACATTGCAACAATAAGCTGTCCCGCGAACTTCGCACGCAGAGCTAACACCTTTTTGTCATCATCATAACGCATGATTACCTTGTCGCACCAAACGTTGTACCCACCCCTTATGTAATGCCCCTGAAAAGGGGTCTTTAAGGAAATAAAATTGATTGATTGATTGATTTGTGTCGGACATTTTTGTTGAAACGTGTTGGGTGTGTAAAAATTATTTCATGGCTTCTATGGTCGTCTTGAACAGTAATGTCATTTCTTTTCAAATGCCCTTTAAGCAAAGTTTTCGTTCAAAAGCTTTTTGTGCTTTAAATCCATGCAGTCAGTTTTCGCTTTTTGTTCTGACAGATCCGGAGCGCGACCACTGTAATCCACAAGAGAAGAAAGCATGCCGCTCAAAGGGAAAGGACTGCGACTTCAGTGCAGGAGCCGCCCTGTGCACTGGTGAGGGAGCTTCTCTTTTTCCGTCTCCCTCTCTGCACAAGGATGCACAACTGGCCGAGTTGCAGTGGTTGAAAAGGGGGACAGACACGAGCGCTTTCTCAGAACTATTGGCAAGGCTACATAAAGTATACTGGAAACAGGCAACAAAAAAGAAAGAAAGACGGAGATAAAAATTCAAGTGATGATGAAAAGTCAAAAAAGCCATTCCATCATGGTATAGGACTGCGAAAGGTCGGCGGTCTCTGAGGTTACGTGTGTAGTGACTGTCACTGATCTCGAAGGCTGTGCTCCCTGAAGGTGTCGACGCGGCACCGCGGCGTGGTCACTTCAGGCGGCACCTGAAGCTCGATCCCTCCCATAACCGTTACGCTAAAGTTTCATGATCAGTAAAAAAATAAAAGAAAGACGCCTGTCCTGTGGTATCTTCTGTGTTTTGTTTGTTCGCGCCCACAGATTCTATCATGAACAACCTACAACTAGCCCAGCTTTCCATTCTGTTGAACTGTAAAAAACACACAGAAAAACGTGTATGGAACCATCATCACTTGTAAATTGGTAAAGCACGTAATCAGCGGACAAGAGAAATTATTGATGGTTGCCATATCATGAAAGGAAGGGACAACTGTGTAAGTGACGCATCTATTACCTTAACAAAAAATGAGACTGCTAACCTTGAGTCAGCTGTCAAGCAATAATGCTTCAATGCACGTGTTTTTGTATGCTTTTCAGACTGGCTTTTTCCACTTTTCATCGTCAATTCAGCTGTTACCATCGCCTTTCTTTTTTAAATGTGTTTTGTTGCCTGTATATATTATGTTGCCTCGTCAATAAAATCCAGTTGTGGAAAAGCGCTCATGGGGCCCCTTTCTTTCGTCGTCGTGTCTTTTTGGCTGTTTCTCCAGCTTGCAACTCGCTCTATTTAGAGAAAAGCGATATCGGCAAAAAGAGCTTTACATTTCGGCTCTCGATAACATGTGTAGGGCTCTGCGGCCTTTCTTTAGCCATGTAAATTCTCTTTCCGTCGCAAATTTCAGTCATCAGGATATGAAATGGTATCAACGTTCATCCTGGTGTGCCGTTTCGTTTTTGCAGTTTTGGCTGAAGGAAAGCCCCAACAACAGCTGAAGAGTATTTTGCAGGTCTCCGCCTCAAGATAAGCTCTTTTTGTGACAATGTTCACTCAGCTTTGCTTATCAGAGGCTGGACTAACTCAAGCTTAGGCTTTTCTTTTCTCCTCCATTCGATTAATAGAATAGAAGAGACAAGCCTACTGATTATTACACTGTTATAATTCGCTACTTACGGTCCCTAAAAAAACGAAAGAGGAAATTTTTCAACGCATAGGAGTCGATGAGTACCAGGAATTATTCAGGGTAAAGTGATTCTTTATGGAAAAATGATTTTCTGTTTGCTGCGGCGTGCATCGCACTGCTTGGCCGTTTTCTAAACGACATCTTTTAGGAAACTCGATAAACTGGATGATGCATGGCTACAGGAGACACCTCCGTCACATATTCAACACGTCTGCGCATAGCACAAGTCAAAACTGCATATTGACTGTCAAGAGTGCCACAGTGAAGGACTTGGAGTGAATGCGGATTTGCCAGCATCCTTAATCATATTGCTGAAATCGCAGCTATAAATGTGTACAGTAATGAAACGTCCCCCGTGAGTCGCGTGTACAGACTTATAGGAAATCGAAATACACTATTTGCGAATATTTTCGGTGTAATTTTAGGCTGCCTCAGTATGGTTTCAGCGTGATATCTCTTCGATGTGCGCGGCGTGACTGTATGTCTGCACCTCTGATAATTTTTCATTCAATTTTTCTCGCTGTCCGCATAGAATCCATACCTTCTTATAGTACTCACGAAGGCGTATCAGATGCTGGTAATAATGCGGAATGTTTCATTGAAGTAAGGGTGGCATTAATTTGTTTCGCCTCCATTCCAACATACGGCATCGAACTGGATACTAGGAGAATAGCTCAGCGCAAATGGAGTTCAATGTTTCAATAGTGGAGCCAAAAACGCACGCGCCCTCAGTTCATCTTTCTCCTTCAGATGAAAAGCCGAAAACGTGCGACGAAAAAGACGAGAAAGCATGCAATGCAACTGGCAAACAATGCGACTTTACCGGTGGAGCCCCAGTGTGCACTGGTAAGCAGACGGATGACAATGTTAAATTTTTTTAGAATCAACGCACGCTTTTCAGTCATCCCCCCCCCCCCTTTCTTTAACGGAAATCTGCGATGTCACGAAGATATAAATAACCCAGTTATTCTTCAAGAAACACAGTGTACATATTGCCCACGTACCGACAAGCAAATTGCGCGGGGAACTTTTGAACGTGAAAAATGTTCTGCCCCGTTCAAATTTCCCGGGCATCGTCTATAAGATACCTTGAGACGATTGCAACTCCGTCTACCGGAGAGACCGGAAATCTACCAAGGCGGGTAAAACAGCACCGAAATGATGTCATAAAAAGCCGGACGGCGTCTAGTGCTGTGGCAGAACACGCGCAAAAAGAGGGGCATGAGATCGCTTGGGATGACATGGAAGTCGTTGCGACAGAAAGAAACCTCTCAGTGAGGCTGCACTGATAATACAATCGACGCCGAACACTATCAACAGAACCAAGGGGAATCTTCACCCGGCTCACGCAAAATCATTATGTCGACTGGTCAAAGCTACGTAAGCTGCACCTTAATCGGCCGGTCATTCATTGTGAACAAGGAACCCGTAGCGGTTCCGAAACGTCAACTATCCCCCTTTTTGACGTGGTTAGTGACCCAAGTTTACATTCTACTATGCCACTACCTGACCAGACGGGATTCTGTCAAACCCTGGATTACAACCCAGTTATTCTTTTAGTGTCTCATCTGTCTCCGCAATATCTTTGCTCCTGTCATTATTTCGAATATCGGTCAGTGGTATAGTATTTATGAAATTTGTACTTACCCTCGGACAGACAAAGATCGGGAGAGCTGCGACGAAAAAGAAAAAATGATCTGCCGGTCGATAAAAAAAGACTGCGACTTCACCGCCGGCGCTGCTCGGTGCACGGGTAAGTAACCGTACTGTATCAAACCTCTCCAGAGTGGCCGATGTGGCGTGCATCACATCAGGCATTTTCGTGAGCAAAGAAATTCTGTGAAGGGATGCCCGCTCTCCAAACTCGCTGAGCATTGCTTGGAACGTTCTTCTTCAGCGTTATTCGTATGCTCTGTTAGCGTACTTCTTCACCCGAGCCAGTTGACGTAGGCTTTTGGCGCTTGCGATTGGGAACAAAAAGAAAGTTAGTGTTGAGTCAGCCAACGATTGCTAACACACCAAAAGAAGGAAATTTTTGGCACTGCGATAGCTTTGCGCTCTTTCAGTTTCAGGCTTTATTTTGTTGGCTTGCCATTATCGCGCAGGTGTGCTCAATATTAGTCTTTATTTTTCATAATTTCGGCCTTCTTGTTTTTTATAGAATAAAATTAGTGTTTTTTTGTGTCCTACTTTTCTTAGTGTTAGTCTGGTGTGAGAGCATCATCGAGGGTGGGATGTGGTGACAGATTAACTCCAATCTGCACAAACAGAAGAACAGCGTGCAGTGAAGGTATGGGTAGCTGTTACCTCGCCGTCCGATGAGAAGTTTTTGAACATAGAAGCATTCACTGCTCGGGCGAGGAATTCCACTTCTCACTTTGGTAGTGCTGCAGTGGTGGGGTTTGCTTGCCTGAAATGCGCATGTGGCGCGGGTGTCAACTCAAAAATGGCCCCGTTCCTTTCTTCACGGAAATGATTCCTCTGCTGGTTTCTCAACCGCCAGCTGTAGGGTAAATAACACCAGATTACAGGGCAGACATATTAAGAGAAGGAATAAACAGCTGTCCAATATCTCTCGTATGAAAACTGCGTAAACCGCCGCAGTAGTCACCTCTGCATCCGAAACCTGAATGTTAACAAAAATCTTTGGAATGAAGTTATGTGTTGGTCACCGCGCTGTGAAAACACACAAAAAATTAGGGGTGACCGGGAAAGGCCGAAACGAGACGTGGTTCCGAGTGTCGTCGCAGCCGCAGTGAAGAGCGGTCGATGGTCTTGTGCGGGAAATGCAACGTGTTGACAAGGTGAACACTGACGGAATGCATTCCAAGGGAACAAAACGCGACTGCAGCTTTAGTCGGGTCTATATGAGACTGGGTGATGTAGGGCTACCGTGTACTGAAATAATTAGAGGCGGTGCAGAGATAAAACATCGGCAGGGGGATTGATGGCAGTTGTAAAGTTCTGGCTTCGTGAAAATTACTGCAAGTTGGACCCAAATGACTGGCTACGGCGTGGTTTACTGGACTTGACACCCGGATACACAAAGCGGAGAGGAAACGGCTTCAAGACAGCGTTGCTTGTAGACTGCGCCACATATTGCTCTCATCTCACTCTTGTTTCGTCCGTTTCGTCTATGTATGTAACTCAGTGGGCGTTACCGGGCAAAAGATGATGCTAACAGCGATAATAAGGCGGCTGCTGCAAATTGTTTATTTTTTATCCTTTCAATACTTTTCCTAACACTTGTGTTACTTTGTTTCGAACAGACGGAGACCGAAAGGAATGTAATGATGACGAAAAAGAGTTATGCAAATCAATCGGAAAACAGTGCGACTTTTCGGCGAAGGCACCTCTCTGTACGGGTAAGCTACATTTCTGAACGTGGAGGTTGCCGTTCGCTGTGATTGTATTTTATGAGACTTTACCTAAACATGTCTGCTACATATTGCTGCGTATATTTTGCTCCTTGTAATGTATGTTTTCCTATTATTTTTATGACGTTCACTTCTTTTGCGTACAGACGGCCCCCAAAAGCACTGTAGTGAAAAAAAGAGCGCAGAATGCAAGGCGATGGGAAGAACATGTGACTTCAGCGGAGGGTCGCCTGTCTGCGTCGGTAAGCGGCCATTGTTCACATGCGGTGAATCACAAATATGTTTTGGCGGAGTCATTTGCAAGGAAAATAAATATGCTGTAACCTGCTTCAAACTGAGTAAACATGAAAGCATGCCACGCTGGAAGCGGCACAAGTAATGGAATGGCAAAGCATAAATCTAAAAGAAAAATTAGCGGTCTAATCCCTGCTACGCCTAGATTATTCCACTGCAGGAATGCATGTTTGCTGGCCCATGTTCTGTTGCTATAAACGAAGTACAGTTTTAGAGGAAACTTAGATTTAATCACACGTGTGCTCTGCGCTGTCACACAAGACAGCGAGTAACGGCATGTGGTAACTGAAGTAAGACACATAGTTCATGCTGGGTACATTGACGTGTCATGCAATGATGTAATCAATGCAAGATGCACTTCTGGTAGTGGCTTGAAGTGGGTTCTTTACAGTTGTGACCCCGAGTAGTTCTCACATCAGCACTGGCAACCACTGTGATTCCTTACCGTCGACGTTAAAGCGAAGGACGCGCTCACTGGTCCCGAGATACCAGATTTTCAGCCACCTCGCGGCCGCGATTCTTTTTTGAACAGCTGTGTACCGCGCGGCAGCGGCAATCCTTGGCGCTGGGCCGCACGCGCTAGAAACTCTCGCAGACTAACAATCTTGTGCCTGCGAAATGTCGTTACTAATCCGAAAGCGTTACTTGGCTATGTCAGTGGGGTCGTGTCATCAAAACGTATCGGAGAGCCATTGCGGTCGTTAAGGGCCGTCACGCCCGCGGTTCGACGGCCTTCGTGAGTCTCCTTTGTCATCTTCTGTGGCAGAAGTTGGACCTGTAGCGCGCGGCGCCGGTCCTCTGGAACGGTGGTCCTTTCCTCTGCATGCGCTTTGTAGGCAATGTGCAGGCGGTTTATTAGGCTTTTGCCGGCTGAGGACTTGTTCACCTGCAAGTATTATTGTTTAAGTGCGCCTCGCATAGCTCCGCAAAGGTCATCCCGATATCGATGAGCCGTTGATTGGACGTCGTTATATGGGGAGGTCGAGAGCGCGCTTGTACATTTTGCGAAGGATCACCTCCAGGGCGTTCTCGTCACATTTCCGCAAGTGGGGATAGGGTTATGTAGACTAGCGATTCTTAAATCGTCGTTTAGTCGATTAGCTACTGTTTTGTTTTTGTTTCATTCTTGTGCAGATGAGCACCGCACAACTTGCGACAAGGAAGAAAAGGAAGAATGTGAGGCAGCGGGAAAAGAATGCGATTTTAGTGCTGCAGCCGCTTTTTGCAGTGGTAAGAAGACTGCTGCTGCTAAGTAGATATTTTTGTTCAGCCTAACTTGTGATATCAGGAACCGTGAAAGCAATAGCAATGTTTTTTTTTTTTGGCTCAAGACAAGTTTTTCTTACTTTTCACATCATTCTTTTTTTCATTTTTTCAGAAGGCAAAAACCGCACCGCCTGTAATGAGCAAGAGAAGGATGTATGCCGAGAAATGGGAAAAGAATGTGATTTCAGCGCCGGAGCCGCGCTGTGCATAGGTAGGTTGATGCCCCCGCGTATGACGTTCCAATAACATTTACACGCCTCATTTATGTAGCCTTGCGGTGCATTATAACAGAAAAAAGCACGGAATCCGACCACCTTATATTCACAACGATATTCTTTTTTTTTTTGCCTTTGTCCGTGACTAGAGTGTTCCATAAAACGGAGAGTTGAGCTAGTTGGTACATGTTGCTTGGAAAAAACAGCGCTAGGACGAAGGACAAAGAAAAGAGGACAACAGGACCGGCGCTGATTGGTCCTGTTGTCCTCTTTTCTTTGTCCTTCGTCCTAGAGCTGTTTTTTTCCAAGCAGAGTGTTTCATGACTGCCAGTAGTTCATTCGTTCTGTGTCGTCAGGGACATCTCTCTTTTGTTTGAAAAAGTGAGCTGACCTCAGAGGCACGAGAGTAAAAGAAAGTGTGTCGGCGTGCAAAGCCAAGAAATAGAAAACACGATAAAATGTCCTGCTCATAGAATGGTTTGCTGAGTCGTTGACTGCGTATGCTGCCTTTCTTCCGCGCGGCCTATTCTTGTACGGATTACATCGACATAAATAGGAGCACATATTTCAATTATATTTAGGCATATAGCTTGAAAAATCTTTACGACAATCACCTGTCGACAGACAAATACATCGAAAGAGGGAACAAGTGTTAGTCGCATTCACTTCTAGGCAGTAATCATTCATAATGTGCTAATAGGGTTAGCTTGCTAAGCGTATAAAGATATTTGAAGGTCAAGAAAAGTTTTTGCGACAAAAAAATTAAACCGGAAATGAAGAAAATTGCAAAGCCCGTTGCAAGATATCTGCCTTAGCACTCCATAGACCCGTCCGTTCTTTTTGCTGGACAGGTAAGAAACCCAAAGGATGCAACGATGAAGCGAAGAAAGTGTGCAAGGAAATGGGAATGGAGTGCGACTTTACCGCAGGGGCCCCACTGTGCACGGGTAAGCATGCATTGCTGTCCGCAATTCACCTTTACGTTTTGCGTAATTGTAAACATAGATGTGTAGGCAACTTAGAGTTCAGGACTGCTCACATAAGCCATACAGATCGAATGAAGGCAGCTGTTTAGTTTTGGTGCGTTGTGATGTATTACAGAACTGTCGAGCACGCTTGGAACTGCTTTCCTGCACCTTAAATGTGCTATCTGGAAATAACTAGAAGAATAAGAATGGGGTGGAGCGCATATATATGGCAGGTTATCTCAGATCATGAATGGCAGTTTACCAATATCCCTGAAGTGGAAAGTATACAACGGCTGTGTCTTACCGGTACTCACCTACGGGGCAGAAACGTGGAGGCTAACAAAGAGGGTTCAGCTTAAGTTAAGGACAACGCAGCGAGCTATGGAAAGAAAAATGATAGGCGTATCGTTAAGAGACCGGAAGCGGGCGGAGTGGGTGAAGGAACAAACGCTTGTTAATGACATCTTAGTTGAAAATAACAGGACGAAATGGGCTTGGGCAGGGCATTTAATGCGAAGGCAAGATAACCGCTGGTCCTTAAGGGTAACGGAGTGGATTCCAAGAGAAAGCAAACGTAGCAGGGGACGGCAGGAAGTTAGGTGGGCGGATGAGCTTAGGAAGTTTGCGGGGATACAGTGGCGGCAACTGACAAAGGACAGGGTTAGTTGGACAGACATGGGAGAGGCCTTTGCCCTGCAGTGGGTGTAGTCAGGCTGATGATGATGATGATGATGAAATGTGCTATGTAAATACGCCTTGTTTTAACTTGTGAAGCCCTCGAATCCGAGCTACAACATTATCTTCGGCCTGCACCTGTTACCATAGATTTGACGCATTTTGATACATATAATGCCACGAGGTACTATAATAGCGTACTTATATTCACCACGAGGGGCAGGGGAGCCGGTGGTCATCATATATTTTCGTCAGAGGATGTATACACCTGGTAAAGCATCCCAGACCCTTGAATAACGTCACTCGTACCACTTCGCTCCAAATAAAAGAATGCGATAAAGCAGAGATTTTCGTAAACGACCCGCTGCACTCAAGCATGTGGAACTGCTAGAAAGTAATCTGCATGGATTTGCGCGTTACTTTACTTTCTGCTAACACATATGTTCTCCAAAATCTTAATCGCCGGTTCCTTAAATTCCGCATGCAATAGATTTGAAGTGCAAGCATACATAAACACATCTGCCAGCAAACCACCTGCATGTCTACGTCACTTAATTCTTGCTCTGAAAATTCTACCTTCACAATGTCAGAAAACTCGCCACAGTTATCAAAATTCTCACATGTTTGCTGTAACGTTGATACCCGCAAAAAGTACATGATTTCTATGTTCCAATAGTTTTTTCCTTTCACAAAGTCTTGCGCCCTCGGAAATCAGATACTTTACTTTTCCTCCGCACAGAAAAGCGAAAAGATTGTAACTCGAAAGAGAAAAAGATCTGTAAGGAAATTGGACATGAATGCGATTTTACTGCCGGATCTCCTATCTGCCTTGGTAAGCAAATATTTCGTGGTATCATAAACTTTCACAAGCTTCACTGCAACTCTATAGACGCTCAAATGCCTGAGCACCATGGTCCTACAGCTAGCGGAAAGAATTGAGTAAAGAAGGCTTCAAAAGTTCATCGCAATGAGCGTACAAAAAATTGACATTTATGTCGGTTTCATAACTCGCGGCATTTTTTTTAAGATATAAGATAAGAATTTATTGTGTACAAATCGGTTACATAAATTCAGTATACAGGCGAGGCTCCCAAAGTGAAGCGACTGTCACGGGACCCCCGGTAGATTAATACTAACTGATTAAAAAACAAGCAGCATCACAGACAGGTATAATTAGCAGTAAAAACAACGGTATTTTAAATAAGTAATATTTATATAATGAGAACGAAATAGATTAGCAGGGCAAAAACAAACAGACAAGCAAAACAAAAATAACAACCCACTATAAATAATATTGTACAAAATACAGCGTTGTGAAAAGACATATAAAGAAACAATTGAGAATACCAGGATACAGTTGTCAAGAAACAAAAAACAAAGTAGAAATTTCTAGCATATAATCAAGGACAAGAATTTTCTACAGGGAATAGAAGCAGTTCACTCCACATTTTGCTGCAAAAGAAAACTTTTTAAATTCGATTTAAACATAGACAAAGACATAGGTGATTTTAAACTCAGGGGTAAATTATTCCACAGGGAAATGCATGCAAAATTAGAATGGCGTTTTCCATAATTAGTAAAAACTTGGGGAAGCAAGAAATTTTTTTGAGCCGCAGATCTTGTAGGGTTACAATTTTTCAAAAAACATTTATCGATAAATTCAAAAGAAAGTGCATTGTTCATTAATCTAAAAAACATGATGGCTAGGTTGCAATCAAATAAATTTCTAACGGATAAGATATTATATTGACGAAGTAAAGCGAAAGCTAGCGCAGACTTTGAGAGTTGTTTCAAACCACCTCTTGCACACCTTCCTCAGTCCCTTCCTTCAAGGCACGGTCCACATGATGGGCTCAAGCGGGGACGCTCATACACTGAACATTGCTATGACTCAGGTGGGACCGTGATGACTAATCGGCTTGTGTTTGGCGCTCTTTGGTGCCCTACCTCCATAAATACCCATTATCAGTGTCACTATAATGAATCGTCTGAAGCTTAAGACGCGTGACACTACTAACTTTGAGAGCGCGCACTGCGCAGCATGGTGTAAACTTAGCCTATTTTAAAGCGATAGCGCTATGAGTCCCGTTGAGCGGAGGAACCGCCGCAGTTCTTTGCAGTGGCGTTGTCACGCCGTGAAAATCGTGGCTGCTCTAGAATCGTGACGTCAATACCACATAACCTTGGGCGGGCAATTCAAACACCCCGCTATGATCGCATAGGTTAAAGGGAGGTCATGCGTGTCTTGTGGTAAACAGAAAAACGAATTAAAATAAATATTTAAATAATGGTTATGAAAATAAAAACAAAATACGAAATGTAATGAGAACAAAGATCAATCAATAAAATATTAAAACTAAGAAACAAAGAAGAAATAAAATGAAGAACTGTACCCGCGTCGGCAAAGTGCATGATATGCAGTGAGGACCCACTAAAGCTGTCGCGTCAGGTCGTGTCTCCCGGCTTTTTGTCAATTAAATATGTGGTCACCGATTTGTGAATGTTTTGGTCAGCGTCCCGAGCAGATACCCTTTTTTTAAGCATGAAATTCTTTTAGCTCCCGTTGTCGGCAGTGTGGTGACGTCACGCCGAAACCGAGAGCCAACATCCGGGCACTGAATTCCACTCATCCGGCCACTGAAATGAGAGTATCCGGGCACCGTACGAGATTTAACGAGACTCTCTAAGAGAGAGGGCCGCTTAGAGCAAGAGGGGAGCTCCAGGGCGAGAAGGGCTTTTGGGCGGAAATCTGCTTCCGCGCTGTACCCAAGGATGGCGCCGCGGTCCCACACTCATGCATGTAAAAGACCGGCCGCTGGGCCTTCAGCTCATGACGTTTCCCCCTTTGGAAGGCAGATGTGTACAAGCTCGCGGATTATTCGAACATGCTGCATATACATTTTGTCAGGCCTGCGTCTCGTCGTGTCCGCGTATGCTTCGACGCAACAAGAAGAGTGTGGTGTGGTGTGGTGAACACTAGACCCATTTCAAGATTTTGACTAGTACCATCTACAACCAATGTATTATGCCCGTAAATGTTTCATGCTTACTCTACTCTCGGTTACGGGAGAGGCAGAGATTCTTTTAAGCCCGCCGCTTGTCGACGCGATCTCGCCTCTTATCCGCCGCGGTGGCTCAGTGGTTAGAGCGCTCGACGACTCAGCAGCCCGGCTGCGGCGACCACGCTTCAATAGAGGCGATACGCAAAAGGCGTCGTTTCTGAGGAAATAGGTTTCTGAGGAAAGGAAATGGCTTCGGGCTGCACGGGCACCGTTGTGACGCACGCAACTTCCGCAGGGAAGAGAGTGGCAAGGCGACTCGCAGCAAGAAAACAGGATTCCAACTCCACAACGGAGACGTTTATTCACTCCGTACCGATTGCTGCGAGCACACCAGCATGTTCCCATAACACTTTAACTGCATGCTAAACGTATTGGTGTGGCCATGCATTTAGGTCGACCGTTTCAAGAGCAGTATGCTTACTCATGCTTTCGTACTTGCCTCGTATTTCGTTCCATGTACCGCAGCAATCCATATTTTATGAAACACGTTTATGAAATGTTTATGAAACACGTGACCATGAAATGTGGCACATTCCATCAGTGCGCGCCAACTACGGCACTCAGTCATTACGCGTGAGATTGCCGTTCCTCCTAAACATTCGTAATCTATGAAAAAAAAGTCAGTAATCTAAAAAGAAACGTAGAAGAAAGTCTACGTCTTTTCCCACACGTCTCACAATTTTTACCAAGGTGTCACTTTCTCTTGTTTTTCCTAACGTTTTATTGTTGGCTTTGTTATCCTGTATTCACCAGTGCTTCCCTGCTGTCGTCGTCTGCTTGCTTTACTCAGCTATTATCCATGTATCTACCTTGTATCATTACCGAGAATGTTTTTATTAGTATATTGGGAATGGTTTGTCCACAATTATTAATAACACAATTGTTCATTTAGTTTTCAGTCATGACTCTTTATGTTCTGAATTACAAATTTGCAACTGACGATGCCAATTATCATTTATACATGTCCGCACGCGCATCAATTGTTAAAGGGCAGAGACCCCGTCAAGCTGTCTTTTTCAGCTTTTTATCTGTGCTCCAGACCTCTGTAAAGATGTCGAATGAAGATGTTGCTGATAATGATGATACAGGTCGGCAGTTTTAAAGCCCGGTGGGAAACGTTGCTAGTTGAACAACCGGTGGCAGAGCTCTCGACACGCGTCCGTCGCACGCAGCGCTCCAATACACAGCTGCTTCTTTTCCTTTGGCTCTTAATGCTTGCGCGGACAGCGCAGTCGTGCCCAGATGACTTCTTGTGCTTCCAGGAAGATGACACGGACATATTTAAGCACTCTGAGAGGTTAAAAACCTCGCTTGTTGCCCATGGCGCAAAGGCACTTCGTAGCGTTTTGGCGGCCCGGTGGTAGACGGCGCCGGTTGCCTGGGTTTGAGAGTACTCGCGAGCCGGTCCCGGTGAGAGAGCATCGTATTCTAGAGTCACTGGAAAAAATTTCAGAGTACCGCATTTCTTTTCACCGCGCCGCCGACGCGTTCATTGGCCCAACCGTACCACGTGATCTTGGGGTGCTTATACCTTCCAAGCGCCGGTCGGGCCGGCTGAGAAGAGCGCAGGTTCCCGATGTTTCTCGTGTTGCAACTGTCGCTCTCGTATTTAATACTGAAGAAATCATGCCTGGCTGCTGCGCCTTCGGATGCAGCAACCGAACCGAGTCCGGAGAGACTTTTTTTCTCGATTCTGACCGGGAAAAATGACCGAGAGCGTCATTCTGCGTGGTTGCACAGAATCGGCCGGGAGAACTTCAAGCCTTCAATGAACACACGCTTGTGCAAGATGAGTGCACCTTGCTTGTGCTTTTTGGTGCTGTTTTAGAAGGTATGTAAGCGCAGTGCACGCGGTGTTAGCGATAGGATGCTAAGAAAATAGGAGTTCACAGCAAGACCGTCGCGCATGTCGCGCAGGGATCGTTCGCGGCTTGCCCGCTTGACGCGGGTACACGTGTACGCGCTTGTTACTCAACACACGCGGCTCTTCCGACTATTCCGTGCTTGTGGCACGCGAAGGCACATTTGTCGCGCGACAATTCCGCGTCCTGACGCGCACCAAGCACTCGCACGATCTTTCCGCGCCTCGAGTCATCCGACCCATGGCACTTGTTTTTCGCGGACCGTGACGATCGCAGTCAATAAAAGCATGGTCGGGCATGTCTTACGTCCACATAACGGCCGCTTTCTGTGCAGTTGTGTTGGGACTGGTCGAAAACTATGAATGGGTCAAATGTTAGCAATCCTTGAAGCTGCGTGTTTGTGGCCACTTGCGTGTTTACATCCCAAATGAGCTATTTTAAGTGTCACTGCGTAAACTTAGAAACCTTTATAACGTATTCTTTTTCTTCGCCTCTTTATTTGGGTGTTTCAGCTTATTATTACAGCTATCTTCCATGTTTTTCTTGTTCCACATATTTGAAACAGGGCTTCACTCGAAAAAGCCCTGGGAGCCTCCTTGGGCAGCCCAGCATTCGGGTGACCAACATCACTCTTCTAACTGTACAACAAACATATGCAGGACCACTTTTGTGCTGAAGACATCGAGAAGCCTAGAGTGGATGGGGAGAAGAAGTTAATGTCAAGTAGTTACGTCCTGCTTGAACGAGACGGCGGCCCCATGGCGGTCCACGATGCTCACTGCCCAAAAGCACGAGTTTGTCTCTTTCCTGCTCGGAGCGGCGAAATGTTTCCTTCGTGGCTTGCTCCGCGGAAGGGGAAAAAAAGGCGTGCACAAGCTCCCGATAGCAGCGCTAAGATGCTGCTCACAATCATATCACAGTTTCTGCAGTAAACGCAACCGCGGAGAAAAACAACCGCCGGCTGCATTTCTTCGCACAAAATTATATTTTTTTCTCTTCTAAGTAACCATTGTCTCCGAGCACGAAGTATTTGCGCTTCAGTGAACATTGAACCCGATATGTCACCGAATATCAAGCTCTTCCAACACGGCGACCTTCCTGCGACGCAGTCGGCTTGGAAGGTAAATGGCAGTGGCCGCTCAGTGTTGCCAGTCAAATTCCGACCTTTGCGGTACTCTGAAATTTTTTCCAGTGACTCTATCGTATTCTGGTCTATAACGCCACCTCTCGGCTGAGAACGCGCTCCCGCTGCAGACGCGGCTGCTCGGTTACTTTTGGCAAAGACGGTACACCAGCTGAAAGGAAGGGGGTGCTGGGGGTATATCTGCTGCTGCAGTAGCCGCTTCGGCAGACGTGGTTGCTGCGACGCGCCTATTGTTTCAATTTTCTTTAGCGTCTTCCAACTCCCTTTTGTCAGCATGCGTGTGTCATAGTGTTCCATTTGGAGATAGCCATTTCTGAACTTTTTTTCATTATTTGGACGGACGGACAAAAGTTTTATTTTTTTTTATTTCAAGATACCCCTAAAGGCTCTCTTCACGAGGGTATTACATAGGGGGTGGTGAAATTTGAACATGAATATACAGAAGGAACATCTAACATGAGTAACAGATGAAAAAAAAAACAAGAAAAGAGCAATAACTGGTAAACAGCAAGTATCCAAATGTGGCGGAAAAAGAGGGGAGAAAATGCAGCCGTTTCATTCCTGCATTACGAGAAACCAAAAAAAAAATGCCGGCGACCATACTGTATCCTCTCTGTGCATGCTGTCCAGTCGCTTTCCTAAAAAAATTAATCAGCGCGACTTCAGGAGATACTGACTTACTGTGTACTGTCAAATGTGGACCCTCAAATCGTTTCGAGCAGTGCAGCTTCATTGTCGTCGTGTGAACAGCTTGTCATGAATCTCCTAGGAACAGATCCATCGGAAATCGGACGGTATTTAGAAATCCTGCCCTTTTGTCGAAAACCACTGCTGTTTCAGAAGACTAAAATAGCTTCTTTTAGACGACGTCAGAGACTAGAAGCGAATTATCTGTACATCAGTCGTGTCTGAGAAGAAGGGTGCTGTAGGCGTCGCGCTATAAAGACACCTTACAATGTTCTAAAAGGGAACGAGAGCCGAAACCACTACCGATATTGTCGGTAAGCTATTGGCTCAGTCTGTGGAAGCACAACAAGACAGATTGCATATTGTTGTACATCCTTGGGAACGATTTGTTTTCTCAACTGCAGTTTCTTCTAACAGATCCAAAGCGTCACAAATGTAACAAAGAAGAGCAAGAAGTCTGCAAAGAAATGGGAAAGGACTGCGACTTCAGTGCCAATGCTCCTCTTTGCACTAGTAAGTGCTCCTCTGCATTCATTTGGGAAGCACGTAGAAATAAGGGAAACTTTTGTTTAGACCCGCGTCATTTGCGCCTACCGCTATGTATGACAGCTGCTTTACGAGATTTTACTCATATACATGCAAACAGCCACCGTTTATCCCCAAGAAACTCTTCGTACAGCTTGGTACAGCTCTTGGAAATAATTTCCCGCTGTGGAGAAATGCCAAAGATGTCCAGACACAGCTAGACACAAAACTGCTGAAGACTGCGCGAGCAGTTCATGGCACGCAAGCTGGTGCAGGGCGAATAATACGGCGCTCGCCTGGTTGATATAAGTGGTCTGAAAACGTGGTAGCAATAAGCGATCACTTCTCGAGAGTAATCTTCGACTTTCAACCAGCGGTGCCATCATGCCGAGCTACATTTTGAGGTACCCAAAGTTCTAATTGCCTTTGCTTGGCTGTTTTGTACGGGTGCGGGCGTAAGTGAACGGAGCACGATTTTTCCGAATCCCCATCCGACATGAAGAAGCACTGTTTGTGCATGAAAAACAGCAATAGGCCCACCACCCCAGCATGCACATACCGAGGCTGCCAGTTTCGATTAGGCAACGCGTGAAAAGTGTTTGAAGGCCATAGCGTGCTCCGTGTATTTTTTCCGCACGTCTTCATCCCTGCCTTTCCGTCCTTCTCTCTCTCTCTCTTCATCGACACTTTCTGCTCCACTGTGCAGAGTGTCGAATCTACTCTTTGTTAAACTTGGTATACAATGTCGTTATTCAGGCTAGTGGCTGTCTTGGGGAGTAGCTGGTGAACACAGCTAGAAAGCTGTGTCTTCAAAGTTATGTGGCATATATGATTGGAATCTTTATCGGCTACGTTCGAAGACCGTCGTATTTTGACGGCAGACTTTCTTTCCCACCCCCTCCTTTCTCCGACTGAAGTTTTTTATTTATTTATTTATATTTATTCATATTTATTTATTTATTTATAGTTTTAATTGGTTTAGGAAAAGCATGGAGCACACAACCGTTAGGCTGTAACTACAGGAGAAAAAAATTCAGGGGGGCACTTTGTTGACCTAAAGTGCAGTGAGGTGAAAGCTTTAATCGCGGTGTTGCTGCTTGTGTCACTGATGTGTTTTTACGATAAGCTTCGCCTCTAAGAGTGAAACGCCACAGCGTCTTGCAACGCTGCCAGGGAGTCCACAGAGCGCCATCGCCCGGTCGGCTGTACGCCTTGCTCGTCGGTAAATTGGCTTTTGAGGAAAGGAAATGTATGCCTCGCATACCTCAGTGGACACCTGAACCTCGCTGTAATGGGAAGGGAGGAAGATGGGAGTAAACGAAGACACCGTATTCACTAGACGCGCCTTTGTTCATTCCAAACCATCGAGCTGGGATGGCGGAATACAATAAAGAAAAAAAATGGCATGGCGGAATGGTTAGCATGCTCGTCTCGCACTCCGGAGACCGGGGTTCGATTCCCGAACTCGTTCAATTTTCTACTCGGTTTTATTTATTTATCTGGTCTGACTAGAAAGGTTAGTTAGGCTAATTGATTAATTGACTATTTAAATAAACTCAGTAGCACTTACTTGGAGCATCACCATACCATCCCTTTAATTGTTTGCATGGTTACTAGCCAAAGTACAATTGGCCCCGATTGAAATTCGCGCACTGTGACGTCACGACCGTTTCGACCAATTGAAAAGCGTGACATTTCTGTCGACTACTACTGCTTACAACGATGAGGCATTAAAGGCTTCCACCTTAAAATAATGTTGAACCAACCTTACTAAGTACTGACATCATTCATTGTTTTGCATTTATTTTCACAGCGCCAGAAATGCGATCACTTCTCACAGCTTCTGCTTACTTCCCTCTGTTTAGATGAGAAGCAAAACCGTTGCAATAAGCAAGAGCAAGAACGGTGCAAATCAATGGGAATGGCATGCGACTACAGCGCCAGGGGAGCTCTCTGCACTAGTGAGGATGCATTCTTGCTTACATTTTCGAATGCGCATTGCTCAGCTTGATCCAAGTGACGGTTTGGAGCGAGAAGTTTTGATGCACCTAAATTAAGTAGCTTTTCTGTAGTTCCACTGTAATTCGTTTACATTTCCCGTTTTCTTGAACTCCTTGTTTGTTTGCTTGTTATTATTTTGATTATTGGTTGCTCGTTAGTCCTATAGCAATAACCTGAAGTACCCGACAGTTTTTCGGCACGCAGAACTATAATAAAGCGAATGGCATGGAACAGCTCAAACCATCGGACAAATTAGGTTACAATACTGTTCAGTCGTTTCGTTCAAATCTGAATGATTACGTTTCCTGAACATAGCGGTAGACCAGCTAAGGTGGACCTATGCTTCAAAAGTCTTTTGCAGATGTAACTCTGCACAGCACTAGGCTTATTTTCTCTAGGAAATTCAAGTACCAACAGAAAAATTTTGAACAGCGCGTGTTGACAACTGCCATGGCTGTTGAAAAGGGAAATTATTTTGTAACTAAGTTTGTAAAAAAAAGATATTTATCGAAGAGATATTTTCTTGCGTGCATTTCCGAGCCGCCATATATTTCTGGGTGCCTTACGGTCTACATTTTGCGCGGTGTTTCTCTTTGCTGTTACTTTTAGGTCCAGACCGCAAAACCTGCAATGAAAAAGAGAAAGAAATCTGCAGATCGATGGGAATGGATTGCGATTTCTCCGCTCGGGCCCCTCTGTGCACGAGTGAGCATTTGATCACGTTATGACATCACGTTTCTTTTTACTACAGCTGTTCACCTTTGTACTCTTGCTTGTGCTTATATGTCCATAATGTCTTGTTTTTCAGTAGGCTATAATAAGCTTAAATAGAGCTTCGTTTTTTGATGTAGTGTTTCATGTATGTCGTATTTTATTGATATACTCATCGTACATTTATGATGCAAATTCTTGTCAAGCGCTTCTGTCTTTTTTGTTGAGTGTGTATGTATTTTCCTCTGTATAATGCTTACTTTTGTGCCTACTTTTCTTTGATTTTTTTTTGTTTTTGTTCTTATCAACGATACTATTTTGTAAAGGCCCGCCGGACTTTTGTAATTTGTATGTTTGTTTGTCATGTAGTGGGGGGCTGAGGCCCTGTCAGGCAACATTGTACCCTTAGCCTCAGCCCTTTCTTAGGCAAACGTCTAAGCAACAAAAAAAAAGAAAGAAAGAAGAAAAGTGAGATGGCAGTCATCACGCCGAGCACTTTTCTTAGCGAAAACAGGACATTTTCAGCTTTCACTTATTTTATGTTTATTTCTTTCAGACAAAAACCGCACGGATTGCGATGGAAAAGAGAAGAAAGCATGTAAGGAATTGGAAAAACAATGCGACTTCACCGCTGGAGCCCCACTCTGCCTGGGTGAGAATGCGTAATTGAATTTGATTTGATTGACATGGATGGGAACGGAGCTACAAAATAAGCGACGGTATTTGCTGTCATCTGTTCCTTGAAATCTTAAGCATGATTATCCTCACTGCTGTTATTACAGGCTCCCAAAGTGGTTTTACATAACACTGCAAAATGCGATTTATGGGCCCCAAAGAGGCACGTGAGCTTAAAATAAAGACATTGCAATTAAACGACAACATTTCTTCCTGCTTCGGACAGATGAAAGAGAGGAAAGCTGCAACGAAGAAGAGAAAGACAAGTGCGCGGACACGATGAAAGACTGCGACTTCTCAGCGGGAGCACCAGTGTGCGCTGGTGAGGAAATCTTTCGGCACTCGGAGAAATTGCGCTTTTCGCCGTCCAACCTCCATGCATCAAGGCACATGTGTAAATTCATATATGCACTCAGAAACAAATAATCCCCTGCGGTGCCAACCCTGTGAGCAAAGTAGGTACCAGGTCTGCAAACATCAAGCAGTGAAACAGGCACAGCCACAGGTTTTAGATGGGAAATCATTGGAAACTCAAACATTGTATACCTCCTAGAATGCAGTCGGTGCAGTATGCAGTACACTCGACTCACGATTCAATTCGCTTTCATAACCACCGCGCTTATGACCTATTCCTACCGAAACTTTCCTTAACACACATCAAAGAGAAAAGATCCCCATTTCGCTCAGTTAAGAGAACGGGATGGGTTTAACAACGTACAGGGAGGAGAGCGACTCGAGTCGTACTTTATTTATGAGGTTGGACCCAACGGCGTAAACGAGAGCCTGGCTCCTACATCCGCCCCTTCCAACTGCTGCGGTCGTTCCTCGCCAGTCGAGTCGGTTTCAAGTTTCTCTACATCCGTTTGCATTCCTCTCTTTCCCCTTCGAAGTGTCATCCCTCTCCACACGACTTTGCTTTCACAAACACGCTGGTGTTGCCTTTTTTTTCGTGTACGTATGTCTTCGTGCACAATGCACGTGTGTTTAGGTTTCTTCAATGTGCCACTCGGTGCACCTTGACTAATCGCGTCGAAGAAGTTCGAGATGACGGCAGTCTTCCGCTCTTTACACTTGCACTTCAACGCGATAGGTTTAAAGGCCTCGTTCGCCCGATAATCCGTGGTCGGCGATGTGGGCGTCGGCGTCCTGAGCGAATCATCCCGAGCAAGACTCTGGCAGGCGGGGTTTGGAGACCAACCTAAGAGGCAGGTAGGCCACCTTGGTCACGTGACCCTGCAGCGTCATCACAACGTGCTCACCGTGGCAGGTGGCAGATAGATTAATGATTGGTCGCTCTGCAAAAGCAACCCGGGCCGCACAAGGCCCACCCCTGGGAGCACCAGACAACGCAGGGCAGTGGCACATCACTTAACCGCTGCAAATCTGAGGCAAGAAGGTTATGACCTAAGAAAATAAAGTAGAGAATGACTTTCTGCATACATGGGAATTAACCCAATACGCTATCGCGTCATACACTTAAGGCGTAGCTTAAGAGTAGCCTCCAATTTTATTTTGCTTATTTCTTTATTGTTTTCGTCTGCATCACGCGAGTGCATGTGTCTCAAATTCTCAGCTATTCTGTGGAACCGCCACCGTCTGCTTCTGTGCCCTTTACACGCCTCCGCAGCGTTGTGGCGGGGAACGGAGTCTAAATAAACGTTCCGCAGCTTCTGCGCAGAGCTCCACTGGTTGAAATCGGCGACGTGCGCAAACTGGTCATGCCAGTCTGCAACGCCTTCAAAAAAGGCGCCATGGATGGTGGCCGGCACAGGTGGCTGAAGCCTTACGGGAGACGCGCTAGCCTTAGCCATGAGGAAATATATAGGAGAAATTTTATACTATATGCAGAACTTTTCGTTCGGGTTTCCATTCCCTTGTATCGGAAAGGGTACAAAGATTAACTTAATACTGCTATTGCCGGAAACCTTTACGAAGTTTCTCCGTGCTCAATGCCACCAGCACGTGGCTTTGTGCACTTGCCTCTGCGTTGTTATAGATTGTCGTAAGTGCTTTCTGCGCCTTAAGTCGAAATTTCTTCGTCAGCTTTAAATAAAGCGCGGCCGAGAATCCCGGCAATTGTTGTTTGCCGTCCGCCAGCCAGGCTTCTTGTTACTGTCGTCGCCGAGCTACTTTCCATTTGCGGACGCAATTTGGGCAAGTAGACAATTTTAGAGAGATATCAGCCAGCCTTGTTTTAACAACCAGACTGACTGGCACTATCTTCACACGTGCCGCTATAACATACTATGGTTCTTGGGCTCTGACATGCTAGCACAGTACACAGTATAATAGTAGGATTGGCCAGAGTATGATAGACTGCCACGTCTAGACAACACACAATGAAATTTGGACTAGCAAGCCCACTTTAGCGGTTTTCAGAAAGCATCACTGGTTTTAGAGTAGGAGCAGAGGCAAAATAAATATAAAGCAAGGCCTAGGTGGCACACGGCGGCAGACCGCTTGAAAGGGGATGCTCGTACCGCCTGCCTATGCATGGGTCACTGCGGACGTCGTAGACAAAGATGGATGACTGGTGAGAGCCCATAGTTTCAGGGGTCGCGCCTATTCGTCACTATGTGGCCTGACGACTACTTTTGCTATGGGCTTCGCAGTTTTCCGGAAGCACAGTAGCTTAGTTTTTGAGCCTACCTAAGATGTGCAGTCTTTGTTTTTGTGCTCGATTTCTGTAGCGCTGTTCCATTTCTCTACCTAAAAATATCATGGCTTATTGCTGAATATTTTGCTTGTTTTCTTGTAGATAAAAACCGAACAACCTGTAGCAAAAGAGAAAACGAGGCCTGCAAGGACATGGGGAAAAAATGCGATTTTAGTGCCGGCGCTGCTCTTTGCACTGGTAAGTATGGACATTTGCAACGTTACTTGTAACACGGTTTGTATACTGATCTATCAAGAACAATCGTGTTGTCATCCCCTCATGAAAGCAGTTTCTTTCTTACGCAAATTTGTTCCGCACACTTCTGAAGAATAGAACGATCATCTTAATGAAATTGTATCTAGTACTGGTATTAATAACTTTCGCAAAGTTTTCGCTTTCGTTGCAAGAACACTGGCAGTTTTGTTGTGCACTAATGAATGTATTGTCTTAAGTAGCCTTGTATGTATAGGATTAATTGTCTAGTATTCCTTTTTTAACATTGTTTTCTGAATGTTTATTTCTGGTCACGCCTCTCTGCAATGCCTGAACGGCCCTGCAGGGGAAAAATAAATAAAGAAATAAAGGAAGGCTGGATTTTTTCTGCCATTAAATGTGAAAAGGTTCCTATTAAAGGAATCCGTGCCAGCAGTTTTTTGAGGTGCTTTTCTGTGAATATTTTCTACAGAACCGGAGCGCCAAACCTGTAACGAAAAGGAGATGGCCGCGTGCGCCGAAATGGGAAAAGATTGCGACTTTGTGGCTGGTGCTCCTCTGTGCTTTGGTGAGAAATTGTTCTCCACCTAATTACCCTAAGGAAGGCAACTAATACTACTGACTGATGTAGAGAATTAGCGCGAAAAACAGGTGAAACGCAGCAAGATTGTTCATTTAGCGTGATTCCATACGTTAACGTTTTAGCGCTACTTCTATAGATGTCATGAACCAACTATCCCAACTTGACGCCTAACTCAGCGACTGCGCTTTCAGGACATCAGCACTGCAGGCGCTGTTTGCTACATAAAATGCTATGCTATGCTGATCTTTATACGGCAGGAAAACAAGCATTTATTGGCAAGAAAACTGGACTTAAATGGCAGCTGCACCACTTTTTGAGAATTCTGCAATGTTCAAGGATTCAAATATATATACACTGTAGGTAAACCATGGCAAATGTTTTTTTGTACTAGCTTTTAGAATAGTCACGTAATCGACGATTGAATTTTGCGCTTCTCCTTAAAGCACCAGAGGAGTGCGGGGAAGTTTAGCGTGACGTCACGGAAGGTATGATTTCAAGTTAACGCTGCTGTCAGCCACACTCTGCGGTGCCTTGTTGGATGCTGCCAAACAACGTTCGGATGGCTTTGTCTTCAGTGGCATTGGTTTTTTTCCTCAAAGCCGGCGTTCATGCATTGGAAAAGTACCGATACCTTCGATGACGTCATCATGCGTCCACTCACTTGGCGTTGTGCGCTGCGGAGAAGCCTGAAGGCCGTCGAGATTTTAATCGGCGATTACGTCACCATTTCAAATCCTAGCCCAAAAGGACTTGGCATGCTTTACCTGCAAGTTACACACAATCGACCCTTTTAAGCTCATTGATTTCTAGAACATATGCAGTTGCCCTTTAAATATCGTCACTCCGGTCGATTGAAACTCGTGGCGTCCTTACCGAAAAGTACAGGTTGCCGCATTTTTGAAGTAAATGGTATGATATGGTAGGCTCGCTGATCCACGCTTAAAACTCAAGTGGAGAAATAGGTCGGGAGATGGCGACACCTTAAATTCGTATTTCTGTCTTTGCTAGCTTACGGTGAGAGCGGTCTATGGAACGCGGTTTGTCCTCAGAGTGCCCCCAGTGTAGTGCAACAAGCTGCCGCAAAATGAAAAAGAAAGTTCGTTGCAACCGCAAATGGCGTGTCAAAGGGTTAACACAAGTCAATTTTACGGCTCCTTCAGGCTGTGTTGATGTTTTTCCGCCACGAAAAGACGTAGTTACTGCCAGGAAAAGTGTATTCGGAAGCATTCCCGCCTCTCGATTCACACTGGTGATGACAATACCGGAAAAGACTCCGTGATCGCTTTTGGACGAAAATGATGTTTTAGCCAAGGCTGATGCACCTGTGGTTAAAAAAATTGGGCGCACTGCTATTTGATGCTTTCTGCGAAAGTAATGGCCTCTGTCGTTAGAATCTGCCCACACAATTTTTCCTTGGTGTCCCTTTAACGATGCACAAAAACACTTTCGTGAATTTGGAGTATTCTTTGTTTCCTTAAACTTTTTTCACACATCAGGGTGTCGCAACTCTTCCAGGGCTGTCGTTCTGTTTTTTTTTTCAACCTTATTCAGGGTCCCGGGAAACGCGCGGCACTGATTTCATCTTCCAGCGTCCAATATTAGTTATTTTGTTAGGGCTGTAATTATCTTAACGTACCATTGTAATGTGTCTTTATCTACGAAGTTTACATCCGCTTCATCGTATTATGAAAAAAAAAGGTTGATCCACATATTTAACTAAGCATTTACAGAAACGGCCATCTTTTGATGTATCCACCTTTAAAGCCACGCTCTCAGACTGCACACTCCTCACAAGCAACAGGCCAGCCGCTTCTAAAATGCAGCGGGATTAACGTCAGCATAAAAGTGTTCCTCCTTTGGAGTCATTTCCAGCGCTTTCAGCAATGTGGACATTCGACGGAATTGTGATCATAAGTGGGAATGGCCGCAACTGCCAAGGGGTCACCGCAACGGGAATTAAAAGGGAGGAGGAGAGGTCAGGTCAGAGCAGAATATATCTTTTTTCTCTTGACAGGTGAAAACCGCACCAAGTGCAACGCTCGCGAGGAGGAAAGATGCAGCAAACTGAAGAAAGGTTGCCAGCTCGCCGGAGGGGAGGGTCTTTGCATCGGTGAGTGCGTTACGATGATAATGATAACAACTTTATTTTCCACCAGATAAGGAAGCCCCCTACTCCCCGTCCCCGGCCCGCAGGCCTGGGTGACGGGGGCCGGGACATCCGCGATTAGAAGCAGGCGAAGTAGTAGTAGTAGTAGTAGTAGAAAACTTTTATTGAGATCTTTTAAGAGATTCGCGGATTCGAAGCCTCCGTCGTCTTTCGTGGCGCCGGCGACTTGAGGCTTCTCTTCAGCAAGGTTGGGCCCCTAGTCCAGGGCTCCGCTGAGTCGCGCTGCATCAGTAGCGTGCCGCACTAAGGCCCTTTGGGCCGCGAGCTCGCTGCTGGTGAGCCGGCTCTCCCATTGCTCCGCACTCGGGAATTCGTGTGCAGGCGAAGAGGTCTTGATTCCTCTGCGGCTTCTTCCGCCAGGCGGATGGCTTGTTGCTGCAAAGCAGGAGCCTCGCTCCGCAGCAGTGCTTCCCAGGTTTCTCTACAATTTATGTTTTCGTTAGCCCCTGGGGAGCTAGCCCATTCCCAGATTATGTGGTCGAGGGTCCCTCTCGCCCCACAGTGCTTGCACTTATCGCTTTCTTTGTTATCTCTATGAACATGATATGCCCAGACTGGGTTTACGAAGTTCCCAGCTTGGAGGCGTCGCGATGCGATTGCCTCCCTATTGTTTAGACTTTCATCCGGTGGTGGCACCGGTCTCCTCTGTAACCTATAGTTTTCAACAATTTCCGTATAATTTTGCAGACGCTCGTCCATGTTCCGGCAGTCGGGCGGCTCCACAGCTACCCGGAAGCAGAGAGCTCGGGCTAACTCGTGGGTCGCGTCGTTGCCAGGAAATAGCTGTTTACTGGTCAGAATCCTTGCCGCTACCGGCGAGATCCTACCCTTTACAAAATTATAGATGGCCGTTTTGCTATCGCTAATTATAAAATTGGCTTCCGTTCCAACGCAAGCGAGCGCTATCGCAACTTCTTCAGCTGTTTCCGCGTTACGGCTTCTAATGGTGGCTGCCGATACGGGGGCAGTGCGTTACGACTGGCAGACTACGTGTTCCGTGGAGGGAACTCGGTGCGCATTAGAGCTGAACCTGGAACACACTGCGTTGAAATAAGCTCCCTTTATATAGGAACCCAAGTGCAAACTCCTCATCTATAGTTGTCCTCTTCTTTTCCCCGAAGGTCCGCCGAGAATGAATTGTAACTTAGAGGAAAGCCAGCCATGCAAAGATATGGGCAAAGAATGCGAGCTCGTACACGGCTCTCCGTTGTGCGTAGGTAAGAGGCTGTTCCGTTGTTTTCTTTTTTTCACATGTTTGTTTGGCTTTGATAGCAAGGGAAAACAATAAAATGACCCCTTCACTGGATCATGATTAGGCTGTTCGTAGGTGTTAACAAGGACAGCTCTGAATAAAGTGATATTCCTGGAAGACTGAACGCAAAGACATGCGCAACTGCAAACTAAGATGACGAGCATAACAATGACAGTACAGAGGTCATTGATTTTATTACCGCACTGCGTCACTGATACTTCTTCCAGGTGCCGACGTGGTCGGGAACTCGTATAAGCTACCTGTCTACATATTGGGGCATTATATTTGTATCTGGAGCACTTGTTTATCAATGTCCAAAAAGCTGCACACTAGCGGTTGCTTTAATTTCTCAATTCTTTTGGAGCCTGACCTTCTATCTGTTCTCGCTCCGATCGGTGAGACTCAATACCGCCTCTAGAGTTTGTGTGCGGTATTTCTGCGCGTTACTATCACATTGTATTTCATCACTGCGGCATCCTGTCAGGCTTGTATCTTGGAAGAAAATAAAAAAGTAATCCATACAACGCATACTGAAAATACACTCATAGTGGATATGAGTGGCTCAGCGGTTATGGTGCTCGGCTGCTGACCCGAAAGACGCGGGTTCGATCCCGGCCGCGGCGGCTGGAATTTCTTTGGAGGAGAAATTCTAGAGGCCCGTGTACTGTGCGATGTCAGTGCACGTTAAAGAACCCCAGGTGGTCGAAATTTCCGGAGCCCTCTACTACGGCGTCTCTCATAGCCTTAGTCGCTTTGGGACGTTAAACCCCATAGACCATAGACCATAGACCGATTTTTTCAGATTTCGCATTGTTTATAGAGTCGCCGACAGCTTAATCGAACAGCCCTAAACATTTGTGAAATCGGAAAAAAAAATACTTTTGTGCGAAAAACAGGCTTAAAAAGACTGGAGGGGGCACTTGATCACCACCTTAAGGATATGACGCGATGGCGATAAGGGGTTAACGAATATATATGCTGATATGGTAATTCTCGACTTTGCATTCATAGATGCATGCGAGTTCTCATACCACTCCTGGCCCAGTGGTTCAGCGGTTAAGATATGCGCCACTGGCCTGCGATGGCAGGTGCTGCCATCGCAGCACCAGGTTGCTATTCCCGTGCAACCTCTCACGGCCGATCTTTAACTGCCACCTGCCACGGCGGCCAGTTTGCTCGCAATCCGTCGGGGAGGCTGTCATGGCGCCGCAACGTCATGTCACCTATGTGTCCCACATAGATTGCCGGGGCGGCCGATCACTCCGGCCGCTCCGGCCGCGAGGCTTCAAACTGCCTCCGAAGCCGGACAGTCCTTTCCAACATAGTGGTGCTAACGCACTCGCGTTATTCTGCAACCTTCGCCGACGCCCGCGTTGCTCTTGTAGGCTGTAATATTGGAGGGTCCCTGAGCCATGATAGTGCTTTCGTCATGACCGCACCGCCTCACGTCACAATACCAGGCAGTGCGACGCGACCTCTGGTCATGAGCAGTCGGTTTGTATGCGTGACAACGCTCGCGTATGCCGTGAGATGTGACTCGCGGGAAGAAGCGCGTGCCTCAGAATCCACCTGTCCGCCCATCTCGATGGCATCGCGGCAATCTCCCCCACACCGCGGGTGGCGTCGTCCAAGCCGCGGCGAAGGCTGCAGTTGTTCCGTTTCCAACGCGATTGCACGCATGTTGTAGGTCATCTCGATGGCTGCGAAGAGCAAGCGTGCCAAGAATGAAGAACAAATTGCCAAGTCTGCCCAAACCAATACGTCCAACTGACTCCGTTTGAATGCAAGATGGAATCCTCCTTGACAGCGATGCCCGCTCGCGACTGTTTCGTGCCGGAACAACCAACCTACGCGCGAACAACAACCTCCACAGTAATAATGGATTCAGTTCTCAAAATCGATATTTTGGACCCACACAGTGCGAAACATTCGTACTGAATACGCACACATTTCTATCAAGCGCGAGGCGGTTCCTGAACGATGTCCTAAATATCGCGCAAGTCAATGTTTTTGATCCGAAAAATCGATCGGCTGCTATATACTCTACACTTCCAGAGAGCACTCAAATTTATATGATGTCCAACGACTTATGACGACTCTCTATGGCTTGTGCGGCGAAAATACGCTTTCTTCTCTAATCAAAGGCGCCTTGGAAGCAAATGGAAGCTGGTTCCATGTTCAATTTCTCAGCGTCGGTAATCGTCAAGAGCTGCAGATTTCGTTCCGAGCGAAACTGCTCGGGAAACCAACACCCAGGCAGAGCGTGCTCATCGGCATTGCCAGCCCGCTGTTTGCTCGACAGTGCCATGCGAGAAGGGAGGTGCGCAATCTATGCGCTATCTCACTACTGATTGCAGCTGAACAAAAAGTAGCTAAGTGATAAGTTCTGCTGGGGAAAAACCAGCGCTGAGACGAGGGACAAAGAAAGAAGAAGACAAAAAAACCGGCGCTGATTATCAACTTAAAGTTTACTAGAAACAACACGCAATATAGACTCCATCGACAACCAAGAGCGCATGGCAACACCAAAAGCCATAGTGATACATCAATCACCTGGATCAAGATACTTTAGTTCACAGTCATGAACTGTCACAGAGGTGTTGCTCATGCACGAGTCACTGTTCATATGGATATGAAACGCTTCACTGATTTCCCGTGTTAGTTTATCTTTGTGCTTGTACAGGATCCTAGTTTCATTAAAAATGGGGGTACATGATTTTTTAGAAGAATCGGGTTGGTTATTCTGGGGACAGTTCCTGTAATGCAAGGCCAAATGTGACAACGGAGCGCCTTTCAAAGAAGTGTGAAATCATGTACCCCCATTTTTAATGAAACTAGGATCCTGTACAAGCACAAAGTAAACTAACAAGGGAAATCAGTGGAGCGTTTCATACCCACAAAAACAGTGACTCGTGCATGAGCACCCCCTCTGTAACAGTTCATGACTGTGAACTAAAGTATCTTGATCCAGATGACTGATATATCACTATGGCTTTTGGTGTTGCCATGCGCTCTTCGTTGTCGATGGAGTATATATTGCGTGTTGTTTCTAACAATTACGATGAACTTTAGCGGCTAAAGTGGTGAAAGGCGAAAGCCTGAGTGCTGCATTCTGCTACGCGATTGTTCACTGCACATTTTGTTGGTGCATTAATTAATTGCCAATCAATGACGCTTAAGCATCGCCTTTAGGAGTGGAACGCGCCTTTAGGAGTGGAACGCGACAGCGTATTGTAGCGCTGCCACGGAGTCCAAGGAACGCCACCACCCGTTCAGCGGGATGCGTTGCCCTTTGAACGCATTGCTTTTTGAGGAAAGGAAAGGGCGCTGTAATTCTCTGTCATCTCGGTGGACTCCTGAGCCGCACCGTACAGGAAGGGAGGAAGTGTGAGTGAAAGAAGAAAGAGGGGCCGTATTGAAGAAAATGAAAGTTGTATTTGAGGAAAGGAAATTACGCATTAACTGTCTCACATATCTCAGTAGACACTAGTCGAAAATTGTATTTGAGGAAAGGAAGTTGCGCAGTAACTGTCTCACATATTTCGGTGGACACCCGTCAAAATTCGCGTGCGGTGACGTCAGGATCATTTGGACCAATCTGAAACGCGGACAAATACGCCTTGCTCCAAATACGCCTTGCTCGTCGGTAAATTGGTTTTTGAGGAAAGGAAATGTATCTGTCTCTCATATCTCGGTGGACACCTAAACCTCGCCCGGAAGGGAGGAAGATGGGAGTGAACGAAGACACCGTATTCACTAGACGCACCTTTGTTCATTCCAAACCATCGAGCTGCCATGGCCCATCAAAAGCTGGAAAAAAAAAAGCTGGCATGGCGGAGTGGTAGCGTGCTCGATTCGCACTCTAGAGACCGGGGTTCGATTCCGAAGCTCGGGCAATTTCTTACTCGGTTTTATTTATTTATCTGGTCTGACTATAAAGGTTAATTAGACTAATTGGTTAAGTAAGCAATTAACTAAACTCAGTCAAATTATCTTCGAGCATCACTATACGATCCCTTTAATTGGTTGCATGGTTAGTAGCCAAAGTACAATTGGCCCCGTTTGAAATTCGCGCACTGTGACATCACGACCGTTTCGACCAATTGAAAAGCGTGACATCTCTGTCGGCAGCTCCTGCTTACAACGATGAGGCATTAAAGGCTTTCGCCTTAATAAACTTTCAGTTGATAGTCAGCGCCGGTCCTGTTGTCTTCTTTCTCTGTCCCTCGTCTCAGCACTGTTTTTTTTTTCCCGACAGTATGTACCAACTAGCTCAACTCTCCGTTTTATTGAAGTGATAAGTTGGCTTCCATAACAGCGCTACTCTCACACCCCGACCACACACGTCAGGAAGCCGATTGTGTAGCGCTCCCACTGCGTTGGGAAATGCAGCCAGCTGAAGCACTAGGCTGCGCACTTTTACGCGTTGTGTCGGATTGTAATGAATGCAGTCGGTGTGCTGGTTATTGCAATAGTTGGCTTTTATTTTTTTATTTCATCTGACTGACAGACAGCAAGCGTACCAAATGCAATGACGCGGAAAGGGAAGTGTGCAGCAAGATGGGGAAGGACTGCCAATATTTCTCAGAGGGCCCGCTCTGCGCTGGTAAGGCACTCTTCTTCTCAATGACTGCCGACATTCTTGAAAAAAAATAAAACTTATACTGAGCACGCCATCCTCTCAAAAGGTTTAGAGATCTCCTTGAAGATTGTTTACAGTGTGGCTCATGCTGCCTTTAATCGTTCTTGCTTTTCCATTAATCTTTGCTTCGATACAGGCGACAAACGCACAAAGTGCAATGTTAACGAGACAGAAGTCTGCAAGGGATATGGCAAGGAGTGCGACTTCGTAGCAGGAGAATCCCTTTGTGTAGGTAAGGCATGGCTTTGTAGTTCTGTCACGCGTTTAAAAGGCAGAGTATTTTTGGAAATCGAGACCGCGAGTGTTCCTAAAACTGGAAGCTGAAACGCAGCTACAGACAATGTCCATTTTTCAGTTCTGTTTTTGGCTTACTACATGTACCTGAGCAATATGAGTTGTCGCCGTTAGCCGGACATCTTAGCAAAGTCGGTGCAGAAATGCAATGTTCCCTTCCTTCTCATTCCAGATTTACGTGTAGTATCGGTTTCCTTGGTAACAAGCCTAGATTTTCCTTCCGAAAATTATCTCCACATTGGGCCCATGTAGAGCCCAGAATGTCTGGGATATGTAAATTTGAGAGACGCGGAACTCGTTATAATGCTAACACTCTTCGTTTCCTACAAGCTGCATGCCTTTCATCTAAATAATGACCCTTTTCTTGAAAACCTTGCAACCCTGTCTCCATTTGCGAAAGCTTATAGCACACGAAGCAGTCAGACATTGAAGATTCCTCACACCCGTACGAACTATGGCTGCCAAATGCTGATGTACACACTACCACACGCTCTTAACTCTTCTGTTAACACGTCCAAGTGATCTATCAATCAGTGTATCTGTAATTACTGAAGACATTAACACTTGCAATTATGAACCCGCAACGTTAGCCCGATCACTTAACGTGTTTTTATGATTACGTAAAGCCGTCGCCATATATATATATTGCTTTTCTTTATATCGCTATCTCTTTTTGTCCACTGCTGTATTGCTCTGTGAACGGGGTGCTGGCCTTTGTCAAGCCGTTACAGGCTTTTTACTAGCACCCCGTGGCATCACGAGTTTTGTAACATCATTGTTGATGCTAAATAAATTTGAATTTGAAAAAATACGCCTTTTTATCCTGGCTCCAGACGCCAACAAAAGCCCAGCCGTATTTGCGAAAGATCGATTCCAGCTTAGGGCTTCGCTCAAGCACTGCAGTGAATGTCAGCTCGTTTCTCTACCAGATGTGATACAGCTGTCAGGACCTGTTTGAGAACTGCTTCCTTCTCACGGTGGCGCCTCTTTTCTGTACGTGCCAGACCAAAAGCGTACGAAGTGCAACGAACAAGAGCGGAAAGTGTGCCACAAAATGGGAAAGGATTGCCGCTACGTTTCGGAATCACCTCTGTGCGCAGGTGAGGCAGCGTAGTCACTTAGGATTTTTGTGAGACTGATTGCCATCGCCTGGCGGAGCATGCGCACCTCTACAAACTGGTCGCGTGTCAGCCCTGATATCTTTTGAAGGCTGCATATTTTGAAGCGTACTTAATACGTTACTTTATGTCATTTCTTTGCTGGCAGGCCCTAAGCGTGTGGAATGCAATGGCAAGGAGGAAGCAGTGTGCAAGAAGAATGGAAAACAATGCGACTTCGTAGCGGGGGAGCCACTGTGCGTTGGTGAGGGAGTGTTCTGACTTTCGGGCGCTACGGTAGTGGCTTTAGTAAAAAGAAATTTTTGGATCAAAATCCGCTAAGGAAAGCGGCGTGGTTCAATGGGTTTCGAATACTGAGCCCGAGGCCGTAGGTTCGGTGGCGGCATGGAGACTCAAGCAATATGCAGACAATCCCACGTGCACGATTTCCGGACGGGCGAAATACATGGAATATTTCTCCTCTAGGGCGAACCGTTTTGGTTCCAGTCTTCAATGGCAAGTACAAACCCATCCGTCAGCGACCGCCATTCGGCATGTCGCTGACGGATCGCCGGTGGACGTGTTTGATTGCCGCCACTGCTGTGTTCCCGCAGTGTCAGACGAATTTAAGGCAAAACTTGACCCCCCCCCCTCTAATTTTTCTTATTATTAGTGTTTTAGTGTTGCTTTTCATTAAATTCTGGTGCAGCGCTGTTTCATGGATGCAGGTTTCAGGACGTGTACGAGCTATAGGCACATGTGCGCGTCACTTTTGCATGAAGTGCAATTTAAGGTAAAAATTTTCTAAGTGATATCTGGCACTTAAAGGATCGGTTTTTGATAGAAAAGTGGCGTCTTTCGAATCTAACACTCGCCTTCCAAAAAGTATACTAATAAGTTTGATTGCGTACTTTTGCACTATGCTTTATTATATTGCATCTTTTTGTTTTCGTGTCTGAAAGAGGGCGATTTCAGCAGTTACGGTCAATTTTTTTGACGTTGTAAACACATCACTGATAGATGTTGACTGCACCAGACTTAGCATGCAAGGAGGGGGTACATGGCACATCACCCATATCGACCTGAAGCTCAAGAACGACGCACCCGGCGACAGGAGAGTATTTACGGGCAACGCTCCTCAGCAGTGACTGAGAAAAGAGGCGGCATATTCTCCCTCCACTACACCATAAATTCCTTGCCTACAAATGATAGTCACTATCCCGCTGCCCGCTTGTACTCTTTAAATTTGCCTTCATTCCATGATAATAAAAGATATTGGGTACACATTCCAAGACTAAACCTTAAAGGGCTACTGAAGCGGTTTTAGAATTGGATGAGTTTTAGCTTGCCGAATGTGCGAAATGTGCTGGTAAAGCCTGCGAAATCGTTTTGCTCTAGCATTTGAAATGGTGGCGTAATCGCCGAATAAAGTCGTCGTCGGCGTTCAGGCTTCTCCGAAGTGCACAGCGACGGGCAGAAGCCCCGATAATGACGTCACGTATGACGACACTGTGTTTCCAGCGAAGAAATGATTATTCCATGGAAGAAAACCGACGCCATCGAAGGTGAAGCTCACAATGCAAATTTTGGTGCCATGTGACGACGCACAGCAGCATGCAGGCGTAAGCAGCGGACATTAAAGTTTCGGCAACAATGACGTCACTGCCGAGTTTCCTCGCACTCCTCCAACGTAGTGAGGAGAAGCCTAAAGATCGTTGCGGTTTTAATTGACGATTATATCACCATTTTAAGTGCTAGTGCAAAAATACTTTGCATGCTTTACCTAGAAGCTTGATAGATTCGAATTCTTGAATAACCTCGAATTCTCAAAAAACCGTTTCAGCTGGGGAACATGTCAGCCTGCTGGAAAACCTTCGGTTATCCGTAAATCCGAGGCTGGAACTGAATATTTCCGGCACGCACAGCAGGTGATGCGCAGGAAGGTATTGAAGACTCGTGAGGAAACAGAGTATGCGGCTTGTAGACATCGAAAAACTGATGGGGCATTCGATAGTGACGAGATTGGAACCTCCCATACGCTAAACAGGTGTAACCATGCAGAGTAGATTCGTGCTGTGGATGGAAGACCAACAAAGAGGTCGAGCATCTGCATGAAGAACGTGCACATTTTGGAAGCGCTTGATATAGCATGGCTGCGGGATGTGCACTCAGTACCTTCCACACTCTAAGCGGGCGTTGCACGTCTACATCTTCACGTTTAAAGATGATGGTAGGGGGAGTGGGGGTTTATGGGGCTTCAGCCCTTCCCTCCTCCCCCCAAAATTTTTTAGAACTGTCCGGCACCGCTGACCAAAACAACTACCGGCGCCGGAAGTCATTTTGGATTTTGACGCCTACAATGTCTTTTCAGACTAGAAAAGACATTTGGGCGAGAACATTGTTAACTCGGGTTGGATTTCGTGGCAACACCCATGCACCTGGAATAACGTAACGCAAGAAATCCCATCCTAGCAGAAACTTTCAAGGGCCTATCTATGGCAAGCGGGCTCGCCGCGGCATATCGTGGCGGCCGCGGAGTCTACGGAGCCACGCATTTCCAATCCGAAACGTAATGGTTATAAAGTTCCCATAAGCTTTTGACGCGAAAGCTGCACTGACATTTCAGAAGTCGTGCTTTAGATTTTTAGATTTTCAAATGGAGAACTTCAATTAATTTGTTATTCTTACAATGTTTTTACTCTATCAGAAAAGTTGACAAAGCACGCAGCGAGGTCCGATGAGACGAAGCGTTGTGGTGATTCATTTGTGCCGTCATGCCACAGAAGAGAATATTGTCCCTATTATCCTCGCACTTCTAATGTATATTTTGCAGAACTCCTCATTTATACATGTGCTCGCTGTTGAGACTAAAATTTCGGTGCAATTACTCGCAGTACATGACCGGTGTCAGCTGCTGCTGCGCGTTACGCTGGAATGAAGGACAGCTTCATTGAGATTTTTCCCTGGCCGTTGCATATGTACAAAAATGTAAAGATATTTGTCAACTACTTGCTCATTTCACGGCCTCTACATTTTTCCTATCAGCGGCATGCACTGCTTTGCTGGTTTCGGACTGATATAGTTCTAGACTTCATGTGATATTTTCTTTAATAATTAAATACACAAAAACATCGAAGCATTGGTATCAGTTAGGTCTGCCACGATTTTTAACGCCTACGAATACATTCTTTTATTTTAAAAAAATACATATTTCACTTGTCTAGAGAGTGCGTAGCGTTATCTAATACACAATGGCATTGTCAATGGCAATGCAGTTATTATTCTTGCGTTTGATTCCTCCACAAATTCTATGACAAGGCCGCGCTGCAACAGGAGCCCCCCCCCCCCCCCCCCCCCAACAAAATTTCTGGCTACGCCACTGGTAGTCAGGATCTCTACTCACAAGGTCAACGTCGAAAAATTTGTCATACTTGAATAAGGAAATGTTGATGCTTTTTTCTCGAAGCTTCACGAAATAACAGCTGGCTCCGACATTGCGACTAGCCCTAAAAAACACAATATGCAACGAAAAGACACCAACGGGGCACACGCTCGATGTCTCGCGTCTCGGTGTCTAGCGTATGTGCACTTCATCATGCCGTTGGACTGGACTATGCACTTCATTATTTCATACGTAAAATTATTACTCGCCACGCACATTAGTATGTATTTAATGGCCGCATTTTATCTTCTGGTCAAATGTTTAGGGGAATCCCCCAAGGTGGAGTAAACTTGTAATAAGGGAGTAATTACTCATTGACGTCCACCCGAGCGCAGACATACGGATACAAAGGAAAGCTATACAGCTTTCTTGAGAAACATCGCTTGGGTGGATGTCAATGAGTAATTACCCCCTTATTACAAATTTACTCTACCTTGGGGGATTCCCCTAAACATTTGATCAACACTGTTCCCACTTCGAGTTATTGATCAATTCGTTCTCGCCCTACCATATGCTTACCGTCCCAGTTAGCTCAGTTGGTAGAGTGGCTGCTCCGGTGAAGCGGTGGTCCCAGGTTCGAACCCCGGACCAGGACGAGTTTTTCTTTAACTACGAAGTTTCTGAGAAAGCTGTATAGCTTTCCTTTGTAGCCGTATGGCTGCGCTCGGGTGGACGTCAATGAGTAATTACTCCCTTATTATTTTATCTTCTGCCCTTTTTGTTTTATTTTACCTTTTCCGCATCGCTCTCCTTCCTCCTTTATCTCACAGAATTCCTTCCCCATGCAGAGTAGCATGTCAGCGATTTTAGACGCCGACTAAATTCTCAGTTTTTTTCACTGAAGAACTTCTCTCTCTTGTATCTTGTATCTTTGTATCTTTGTACCTTTGTACCTTTGTATCTTTTCGTTGTCCTTGTGTTTTTTAGCTCTAGTCACCATGTCGGAGCCAGTTAATTAAAAGCAGCAACTAGCCAGTCTTTCGTCTTTAATCACGAGCCCAATAAAGTCAAACGGGCGTGGCAAATGGAAGGACCGCGCGTTCAAAAATGCCATCTTCCTCTTTTGCCTACCGTGAATATTAGGAAGAGCCAGAAAGGAGCATATCAAGCGAAGTGAATGGTTCAGCCTACGGGCTGTCCGCGTTTTAAGGCGGAAGCCTTTAATGCTTCATCGTTGTAAGCAGGCGTTGTCGACAGAAATGTCACGCTTTTCCATTGGTCGAAACGGCCGTGGCGTCACAGTGCGTGAATTTTAAACAGGGCCAGTTGTACTTTGGCTAGTAACCATGCAACCAATTAAAGGACTCGTATACTGATGCTCCAAGTTAGTGGGAATGAGTTTAGTTAATTGCTTAATCACCCAATTAGCATAATTAACCTTTCTAGTCAGGTCAGTTAAATAAATAAAACCGAGTAGGAAATTTATCGAGTTCGGGAATCGAACCAGGGTCTCCGGAGTGCGAGACAAGCGTGCTAACCAATGCGCCATGCCAGCTCGATGGTTTGGAATGAACAAAGGCGCGTCTACTGAATACGGTGTCTTCGTTCACTCCCATTTTCCTCCCTTCCCGTTACGGCGAGGTTCAGGTGTCCACCGATGTATGCGAGACAGATTCATTTCCTTTCCTCAAATTGGGCGATGGCGTTCTGTGGACTCCATAGCAGCGTTGCAAGACGCATTCGCGTTTCACTCTTACGGGCGAAGCCTAACATCTTAACAACGCATCAGTGACACAAGCAGCAACACCGCGCTTAAGGCTTTCGCCTCACCGCACTTTAGGTCAACAATGTGCCTATCTGATTTTTTTACTGTTGCCACCGCTTTCCGAGGTCGTCTAAGCGGATACGCAGTCTATTTGAACGCGTTTCGGAGTGCAAACATGTTTCTGACATAACACTATGTTTCATTTGCATCGCCAGACGAGAAGCGTAAGGACTGCAATGAGGAAGAGACGGCGGCATGCATGGAAATGGGAAAAGAGTGCGACTATTCGTTGGGATCACCTCTCTGTGTGGGTAAGGCACCGTAAATTTGATACTCTATTTGAAGGGCCTGCGCATCCTGAAACCTGAATACCGCCGGCGTTACTTTTAATGCCGAAGCTGTGCAAAAGCAACTTGTTCTCAAAAGCCTCATGTGTGAATATCTCAGACCACAGCAGTTTTCCTGGTTGCGGTGGTGGTTAATGAGATTGGAATTACAGTAGCCTGTCGGCAGTTGCTCCTCCAGAGTCACTGATTTGAATAATTGTGCCTCTACCAGTGTTTTCTAAGGCCAGTGTCCTCCAAAAACTTGGAAAGTGATGTTGACACTGAGGAGAGAAGCACACAGAGTAGAGTAGCACCGGTGTGGAATAATCTGGCTGAAGATTTTAGTTAAGCGTTGATTTTTGCTTCAAGGGTTATATTTTGTCGCTTTCCCCATGTTCATAGAATCATACGGTGGCATGGGCTTGTTTTGTCGGTGTGCTTCTCTCCTGCCGAGTTTCATGGCTGTTTCCCATTGAGCACTGCACTGCCGGGTCGAGTCCAGGCGCAGCCACTCCTGCATGGTGGTGGTCTTCCATGTGTGGACCACTCGGGGATTGTCCACTTCGTCATCATCATCATCATCAGCCTGACTACATCCACTGCAGGGCAAAGGCCTGTCCCATGTCTCTCCAGTTAACCCTGTCCTTTGCCAGTTGCGGCCACTGTATCCCCGAAAACTTCTTACAGGTGCACTGAAGAGGAATCTGAACTCGTCTTTTTGCCGCGGGAACTCAATCTGCACGTTCCGAGCATACTTAGAAACTTCGATTTATTGCCCTGTGCGGCTGATTTTCCTAATTAAATCGAATTAACGTCCGGCTCCCGCCTTTTTTTTTTTAATTCTCCCTCGTACGGTGGGCGGAGTCGACCAACGCGTGGAGTGCCTTTCAGCCAGTCCCGCGGCGGCTTGCCGCTCTGCCATCGGCGGAGCAATACGTAGTAGTCCGTAGAAGCAAATATTCCGCGCGTATTTTTATTTCTACGGGCTTATTTTGCGGCTATATTATCTGCGAATGAAACTATTTATTCACGGAAACCTAAAAAACAAAATAAAGCGAAAGTAAAGCCTCCACGGAGCTGGCTGCAAGGCACTCCACGCGTTGGTCGACTCCGCCCACTGTACGAGGGAGAATTCAAAAAAAAAGGCGGGAGCCGGACGTTAATTCGATTTAATTAGGAAAATCAGCCACACAGGACAATAAATCGAAGTTTCTAAGAATGCTCAGAACGTGCAGATTGAGTTCCCGCGGCAAAAAGACGAGTTCAGATTCCTCTTCAGTGCACCTTTAATCATCCGCCCACCTAACTTTCTGCCGTCCCCTGCTGCGTTTGCCTTCTCTTGGAATCCACTCCGTTGCCCTTAAGGACCAGCAGTCATCTTGCCTTCGCATTACATGCCCTGCCCAAGCCCATTTCTTCCTCTTGATTTCAACTAGGATATCATTAACCCGCTTTTGTTCCCTCACCCACTCCGCCGTCTTCCTATGTCCACTTCGTAGTATGTGAAAACAACCACATTTGTTGCTAAGAGGAAGTAGAAGGAAACGCAGTGTCACGTTAGACTATGGTCTCCAGTTGCTCGTACCAAATGACTCTCCAAGCAACTCTCCATATGCTGAATTACACTACACGCCGTAGTTAAGGTGACTAAGGCTGCGCTGATCATAAATCAGTTTATTCGCTTATCCATTACCCGCCCCCTGTCCTCAAACGTATATGCACCCTTCGCACAAAACTCCAACGCACTCTTCAGAGCTAAATTTGTATCGGTAATTTTATTTTATTGCAAATGCTGGTTTTTAGACGAAGATGCATTGTACAGGCCAAATTGTAGAATGTATCTTTTAAGAGGCAACGCTCCGTAAAACGGCATTTTCCTTGTGGCACTGTTGTGCGCGGAGTAAGGAGAAAACGCGTAAGGCTTTCACTTACGGCGCCACCGGCAACAATACCGGCTACTCATAGGCGCTCGTGATTAGCGGATCGTTGTCGGCAGTCGCTGCTCGCGGGCGGCACTTCCACTTTCAGTCCTGAGAATTCCCGCAGATGTTGTCCGCCACTTTCCCCACTGCCTATCTATTCATTTTACGCTACATGTCGACGCCGTGATAGACGACGGCCGTGTTCCTTTTCGCGACAGCGTCGGTGGCTTCACGTGTAGTATTTTCCCTTTACAATGTACAGCAGAAGCGAGCGACGCACGCAGTGAGATGAGAGAAGGATGTGACTCTTTCCGCGGGCTCCGCTGTTCACTAACAGCGCGCAATGCTTTTCACACTGTTTAAAAAGGCAGCTAGAAGTCCTGAAATATTGGGAAAATTACCAGTCATCTGGCTGGAGACCCGTACTTTCTATATGTGTACATCAATCTCCCCGACCTTATCACTCGACGCAAGTTCTCTTGTTTATCGTTCTTTCATTCTTTGTACTACGATAACTCCCCGTTCACAGCTGATCGCATGGCCCCTGCCCATCATGTTTCACCCCGGTCTGATCTTTCCCACAAAGTGCTACCCATCTTCGCACGAACACTGAAGCCTCAAACATCACCCTTACTTTTATCTGCGGCAGAGTGGAACTCGCTACCGGCTGACATAAACAAAACTTTCAGCGCACCTTGGCCTACAAAACTCACCGTGATGTTTTCAGTATCGTCGAAGCATTAAGTCTTATACGCTCAATGCATGTATCTTTCAGCGACTGCAGTGCTGTGTACTTGCAATTTGTATATATAGTTATTCTTTGTATTTGTTAGCTACTCTGTGCCAATAATCAGTATTGTGTTAAGCATGAAATGCTTTTAGCCCCCGTTGTCGGCAGTGTGGTGACGTCACGCCGAGACCGAGAGCCATCATCCGGGCATTGAAATCTACTCATCCGGGCACTGAAATCCAGTCATCCGGGCTCTGAAAGGAGAACATCCGGGCACCGTACGAGACTTAACGAGATTTAACGAGACTCTGTAAGCCCTCCTACGCGACCGGCATGCAAGCGCCGGTTGGTCTCCAAAGGAGTCACAAAAAATAACTGCTGCCAGTGCCTTCTCAATGTTTATCAAGATATCAGTCGCTGTGCGTTTGATAATGCACGGAATTATAATTTCCGATTTCTAATAACGCGTGCAAAAAGCACATAAATGCCACGATACACTTCGTTGTCATACGTGATCTCTTAGGGGCTTCGCGCATCAAGCAAAGCCGCGCAGGCGCGCAGGCGCACAGGGGCCCGGGGGAGAAGCGCTGCGTTCAAAGGGCAAGGCATCGCGCCGAACGGGTGGTAGCGTTCCTCCCTTCCATTACGGTGCGGTTCGGGTGTCCACCGAGATGGCAGAGAATTACTGCGCCATTTCCTTTCCTCAAAAAACCTTGCGTTCAAATGGCAAGGCATCGCGCTGAACAGGTGGTGGCGTTCCTCCCTTCCTGTACGATGCGGTTCGGGTGTCCACCGAGATGACATTAGGCCCGTCAACATTTCATGCTTACTCTACTCTCGGTTACGGGAGAGGCAGAGATTTTTTTCATGCCCTCCCCCCCTATGTAATGCCCACTTGGGCCTTTAGGGTATTTAAATAAATAAATAAATAAAATATATTTAGTTTTACTCCCGCTTCAGCCCAAGATGCGAGATAACGTTTTCAACGCCTACTTCTGCTTCCGTATTATTTAATTTGTAGATTTAGCACGAATTTTCGGCATTACGTCTGGCACTCTTTGTTATCGGCGATCACATGATAAATGTAACCAGTCGACGTTCCAACTGGCCTATAAAATATAGTATTTACTCTGAACGCAAGCATGACCTGCAGCTTTCGCGGCGGCGTTTTATTTTGCCATTCCAAGCTCTATTGGTTTGCCATGGGAACCATAAAGTACGGAGTGCAATAAGCAGGAGATGTCTTGCCTCTTCAGCATGGCTGCTTTGCATCGACACCTTCTAAAACGGGCCGCAGACGACAAGGAAGGATCATTTGAACGCCTCGAAACACCAATTCGTTAATCCTTGGAAGCGTTGATGGAATTCGGAGGAAGTATTAAGGGTTATATTTGGCACAGAAGGAAATTTTACGAAGGTAGTTTTTAGAATTGAGAATGTCGCACTTTTTCAAAGATTTATCGACTGGTAGTTTTCAAGCTGCAGTAGAAGAAAGCGCCCGAAACCGGCAGTTTTCGGTCGAGTTGAGGCCTTGCCACCCTCAAGGCGGAACGTTCTTTAGTGGGAAAGGGAGTTGAAGGCATTGCGTAATAACTGCCGCGGTGAGAATAGCTGGCTATGGGAGTGAGCGTGCGATGTTGCATTTGGCAATTTCAGAAAATTTGAGAGATAAAATATGGCGCTAGAGGAAATTATTCGGATTGTCAGAGAATTTGAAGAAGAGAAATTGTCTCGCATTTTCAAAATTTACTTCGTTTTCAAGCTGCTGCAAGGAAAAGGGCCCTGGAAGAAGAATTTTCGGGTATAATTCATGAAATTTTCGTTACCTCACGGAACAGTACTAAGATAAACGCAAAAACTATATTTTTATTTTTGTCTTTCAAAAGAACACCATCGAGTGCTCTACGAAGCTGTGCTTGCTTCACGGCGTTAATGATGTCATTAAAGCTCCATTTTCTACTTTTTTACAGATCCTCTGACCTCAACAACCGAGTATGGTAAGGGCAACATCTTTATATGCCATAAACATAATGCCTGCTGTACTTGGCTCTTGGGGGCAAAAAGGAAAACAATTTTTAAAGCCCTAATTTCTGGACTGTAATCCACTTGACTGGTAGATACGGGAGCAATTCAGTCTCGACCAAACAGAACAAAATATTCATTGTACTCCCTCTACCTGGTGCTTACGCGGCAAGCAACAGGCGTAAAAGCTACGATTAAGAATTTAAGATTGCGCGCTCATCACTTTTCAGGTGTGTCGCTTTTACTCAATAGCTTTCGTCATTATTGAAAACCAGGGCGTACGAGACCAGTCAGGAGCGCTATGCGCACTTTAGACACGGCGCAAGCATGGCCGTAAAACCTTTATTATACTGGCAGTCGTGTAGGGTTTATGGGGTCACCCGCGAGCAGCCGGCCGGGAAGGCGCGCTTCCGTGCCAGCTATGCGCGGGCGTTCTCGTGTCCCCAACCCGTGGCGCAAAGTCACAGCCACGGCGGGTTCGGACGAAGTAGGCAACGAACAGAGTACGCTAGGAAACCGTTTATTAACCTAGCGCAAGGCAAAACACACTGCGGAAGAATGTTCTATCCGATAATATATGGTTCAGCAGCTTACCAGGTCGTCGTCGACCGGCGTTGAATAATCCAGGGAGGCGCGGGCAGGAGACGGGGTCGGCGGGGCAATCGGGCAGTCACCACGGCGAGAGGAGAGACTAGACAGCCTTTGTTCCCGCGTGAGCTCTCCTTAAACCCCTATGACATTGCACCCCCCTTGAGCAACCGGTTGCAACCAAGAGGGGTCGTTCACCCCGTTCCTAAGACGCCAGAGCGTAGGCGTGACGTCACGTCCGAGCTGAGAGTGAGGAGAGTTGCCGGGTGCCCTCCTCTCCCCATTCCCTGCGGCATGCGCTCTCGTCTCGTGACTCCGCGCGGGCAGGCGAGGGATATCTGTATATCCCACATCCTCCCCTCCTTAAGAAGCCTCCCGGACAGAGAAGCGGGCGCAACGTTACTTCTTCTCCGCCATCCAGGGATCGAAGTTCTTCGGCTCCCGCTGGTACACTTGTTGATGTCCGCGCCACGCCCGCACCGATCAGCTGGTCCGAAGGCTTGACCACCCGCGAGATGCCGACGTCGAAAGGTGGCTTGTTACCGGTCGACGTCTTCCGAGTACGCGCGGCTGCGCCGCTCCGGTGAATATGGTCGACCGCCTCCTTGGTCCCGGCTTCGATTGCTTGGAGGCCAGGTCTGTGGCTGCGTCGCTCTGAGAGACCGGGTCAGGTGGCTTCAGAGGCGAGGGCCGCGGCGCTTTCATGTTAGAGGCCGCGGTTGGGCCGCCCTGGCATGCCTGGTCAGCTGGTGAGGGCCCAGGGTTGAGGTGGTAATAAGGGTCTGGGCAGCGCTCTTGTTTTTGGCCAGCTTGCTCTTGTGTAGGCGGGTACGGCGGCGTACAGTCGGCAGGCGTTAGGCAGGCGGTGGGCTCCGATGCGGCGTGGCAGGTAGCAGGGGTGCCCAGGTGGCAGCAGGGTGGCGGCTTCAGGTCGCGGGCTGGGCGTAGCGGCGGGCCATGGGCGCGGCGCGTTGCCGAAGCTGGATGGTGGCTTCTAGTTGGTAGACGTGAACGATGTCGTTCTGATGCGCCCTGCTTCTTTTCCATCTGCGCTGAAAAGGTCAACACAGAAGTAACCAACTCCCGCAGCGCGTGCTACGTAGCTGTTCGGCCCTCACGAGAGTCATGAGGGCTAACGCAAGTAAGTCTCACGTAACATTGATCGGCATGAGCGGCCCGTACGTTCATGCATCTAACGAGACTGCGTGTCGGCCTGCGCCCTCGCTCTAGTCCGCGCAGGCAGATTTTATTTCTGCCTACGGCGCAAGTTATAGCGGGACGCAGAGTTCGCCGGCTGATCGCAGCGCTCGTTCTCCGACTGCGGCGCGGGTCGGGCTGTGTCCTGAACCCACTCATCTCGCTGCACGTAGCGTTTCAGGTCGCATACGTGCACCGGTCCGCCTGTCGGTTTCGACCGCAAGTCCTCGAGCCTGTAAACGAGCGAGGAAAGCTTCTCTCGCACGCGGAACGGCCCGATCCATTTCGGCGCCAACGAGGCCGCGAACTGTCTGCTAGCATCGCTGAGAACGTGTTGGCGCCGAAGCACCAGATCGCCCACTTCGTAGTGAACATCCCGGTGCGAGCGGTCGTACTGTGCTTTCTGCTGCGCCCTAGCGGTGCTCAGGTTTCGGCGAGCCTTGTGTAAGGCCTCCGTCATCTTAGCGCGCAGCTGCGTCGCGTATTCAGCTCGTGCTGACGAAGCGACTGGCGTCTTCCTGCTGTCCGTTAGAACCCGGTCCATCGGATTTAGCAGCTCTCTACCCAGGTTGAGAGAAGACGGTGCATACCCAGTCGAGCGGTTAACGGTCGAACGCAAAGCGAACGCGATCTCCGGCAGATAGGAGTCCCAATCTTTGTGCCTCTCAGAGTACGCGACAAGCATGTGCTTAATGTTGCGGTTGACTCGTTCCGTGGGGTTCGACTGAGCATGATAGGTGGTCGTTTTCTTGTGCTTAATGCCGAGTGCAGCGCACGAATCTACGAACACCTTCGCAGTGAAGTAGGACGCGTTGTCCGTTATCAGCTGCTCTGGGAAACCGAACCTGGTGAATACGTCCATCAGCTTCTCCATGATCACTCGTGCCGTCAGCTTTCTAAGGGGGAAAAGTTCAACCCACTTGCTGAAGTGATCCGTGACCACCAACAAGAATTTGTTCCTGCTTGGTGTCGTGGGATACGGTCCCATGATGTCACACGCCGCGATTTGCCAGGGAGTCTGGCTGTTAATCGGCTGCATGAGGCCGGGCGGTCGTCCACCCCGGGGCTTCACGCTTTGGCACACATGACATGAGCGGGCGTAGCGTGTTACGTCCCTTTTCATGCCAAGCCAGGTAGCAAAGCGACACAACTTAATGTAAGTCTTCGGGCCGCTTGCATGCCCAGCAATGCACGAGTCATGAAAGTAGCGTAACAGTGCCGCTCTCAACACTCGCGGTATCACCACCTTGAACGCCTCGCTTGTGTCGTTCTCGGATGGGATATACCTCAGCAGGACGCCGTCGGAATCCAGCAGATAAGAATCCAGCGCGCTCACAGCACTACCAGCTGTTTCCAAGCGCTCCGCACCGACAGCAAAACCAGCTGTCCCCACGTGCGCGGCGGCCCGGCCGCCCGGCTCCCTGAGCCCGTCGAACACTTTTCGACAAAATGAATCCATCTGCTGAGCTTCGAGCAGCTCCTTTCTGCTGAACGCGATCCCCACGGAACTCGCGTAGTCCATGTGGTTCACGCTCTCGCCTGGGGTCAACGGTCGGTCCGTGTCCCTCACATCGGCTACGGCTGGCGACAATCCCTCACTCTCTCTCTCTGTCGGGCGGTCGGTCGCGTGACCTTCCTCGCCCTGGACAGGCGCTCGCGAGAGTGCGTCAGCCACGGCGTTGTTCTTCCCTCTGCGGTAGCGCACGGTAAAGTCGTAACGCTGCAGCAACAGGGCCCAACGCGCCAGGCGGCCGCTCGGCTCGCTGAGGCGTCTCAGCCAGGTGAGCGCCATGTGATCCGTCTCGATCACAAATGCCACCCCGTCGACGTAGTAGTCGAACTTCCGCAGAGCAAAAACTATCGCGAGACATTCCTTCTCTGTCACCGAATAGTTCTTCTCTGCCGGCGTCAGTGAACGGCTCGCGAACGCTACCGGTCGGAGGACGCCTTCATGCTCCTGAAGCAACACTGCTCCTAAGCCCAGGTCGCTTGCGTCGGTTTGAATCACAAACTCCCTGTTTAGGTCGGGTAGCTGCAACTCAGCCGTGTCCGCGAGCACCTTAACAAGGTTGCGCAGTGCAGCCTCTTGCTCGGGACCCCAACTCCAGCGCTCTCCCTTCTTCAAAAGTTTTGTCAAAGGTGCCTGCAGCGCTGCGCAATCTGGGATGAACTGGCGATAAAAGTTCGCCATTCCCAGGAAGCGTCTGAGACCAGCTAGATCTGACGGCGACGGAAACTTAAGCAAAGCCTCGAGTTTATCCTCGCACGGCAGAATGCGGCCTTTGTCGATCGTGAACCCCAACAGTGTTATTCGGGTCGCGGCGATCTGCGCCTTCTTCGGGTTCAAAGTGATTCCCGCGGACCTCAGCCTCTCTAGGATGTCCCTCAAGTGGCGCAGGTGTTCCTCGAACGTTTTTGAGTACACCACGATGTCGTCTAGGTATGCGAGCGCGTGGTGCCACTTCGCATCTCCCAGAACACGGTCCATTAGGCGCTGATAAGTAGCGGGTGCTCCTACCAAGCCAAAAGACATTCTCTTGAATTGGAAAAGACCTCTGTGACAAGTGAAAGCAGTCTTCTCCTTATCACGCTCATCCATTTCAACCTGAAAGTATCCGCGGCTAGCATCGAGCGTAGTAAAGTACTTCGCCCCACCTAGGTTGGACACTAGGGAAGAAATGGTTGGTAGAGGGTACGCATCCTTCCTCGTAACCTCATTCAGTCTGCGGTAGTCCACGCAAAGCCGATATGTATCGTCTTTCTTTCGAACTAAGACTACCGGGAAGCCCCAAGGGCTGTTAGACCTCTCAACAACGCCAGTATCGATAAGTTCGTCTAAGGCGCCGTCCAGTGCTTTTCTCTTAGCCAAGCTGATTGGTCTAGGATTGCACTTCCAAGGCAGAGCATCACCCGTGTCTATTCTGTGCCTTACTAGTGTAGTCAGGCCAGGCCGGTCCGTGAATGTCGCGTTGAATTCGTAGAGGAGAGATGACAAACGTGCCTTCTCCCTCTCCGATACGCTGTTCACCTCCGACAACAAAGGGTGCATTGACCTCACTGGCACGGTAGAACAACTTTCTACCGCGACAACATTCTCTGTGGGCCCTCTCTCAGCGGCGACTGTCCGCCCGCATGCTTGTTTCCGGGCCGGCGGGGGTGATTTTCCACGGTCACTCCCCGCTAGCTCCGCGTTCGGAGCCGTAATTGACTGCGAGGCCGCGGGCGCTTTTGCAAAAAGCTTCAAGGCGCCGGTGGTGCGCTCTCGATAGCCTCCGCTGGCTATGTCTATCACAATGCCTGTCTTGGCTAGGAAGTCTCGCCCAAGAATTACAGGAACGGATAAACAGGGAAGATGAACGAGGCGTTGTCGCCGCACGCGTCTTTCCCAGCGAACCACTATCCTAGCTGCACCGCTGGATTGCGCTGTGCCGCTCGCGAGGCGAAAAGTGGTATCGCACTCTCTCAACCGGATTTTGTTCTGGCGGAGATGGTTTAGCACTTCGTCACCGAACAAAGAAGCGCTTGCCCCTGTGTCGAGTAACGCGGTGAATTTCTTTCGAGCTATCGTTAGCTCGATGAACGGCGCTGGCAAGTCAACAGAACTTCCTACGCGACATGCCAAAGGCGCTAATAAACCGGGGTTCTCTGTGTAAGCCGCGCGGGATCGAAGGTCGATCACCGGCGGCTGTAGCCGTTTCCCGACTGTGTTTGGTCACGGGCGGGGAGGCGGCCACAGTCGCGGGCGAAGTGGCCCGGTTGGTCACACCTGTAGCAGCGGTTGCTCGGGCTCCGACGGGCTAGGCGCTGGTCGCCACGTTCCGGTCGGTCGTTTCGATCTCGATCTCGCGGTGCGGACGGTGGGGGCCGCTCGTGCGGCCGCGTGTCGGCCTCGCGATCTCGGCTACAGGTGTTCCGCTCTGCGGCAGCGTGTGCTGTTCGCAGCGCGTAGCTGAATGGGTCCAAAGCGCGGTCGGATAATTCCCAACCCCTCGGGACACTCTCGTCAGCAAACTGTGCTGTCGCTTCAGCTCTAGACGGACTACGCGCTGAGCTGCCATTCCACGCGCAGCGAGGCTCAAGTGACTGCGATGCAGGTGGCGGCAGCCGATACGCTCGCGCAGAGAGGATGTCTCCCTGAATGCGCTTCGCCTCAGCTGCTAGCTCGTCCAGGTCTGTAAACCTGCCTCCTCTCAGGTAGGCCGCGAAAGTCGGGTGCACTTGTCGTGTGACACGCTCAACTTTCTCCGTGTTTGTGGCGCGAGGGTCAGCGAGGCGATACAGTTCGTCCATCGCTCGGACGTACTCTAACAAAGACTCGTCGGGGTGCTGGGTGCGGAGTTCCAGCTCCCTCCTCAAACGCCACTCGTAGTTTGCGGGGAGGAATTCGTCGCGGAAGCTTGCGCTAAACTCCTCCATTGTCCTCGCTCGGTTACCGGTTAGTCGGTACCAGCGGGCCGCTTGCTCCGTCAAAGAGACAGGCACAACACGCGCGAGCAGTTCGGCGTCTGCAATTCCTGTCGCTTGCTGATAATGCAGCAGACGGTCGAGGTACTCATTAGCCCCTGTTCTGTCATGGTACCCCGTGTAGGTAGGTACGTCTATCCTAAGACGGGGTGCCTGGGCCGGGGCTTGCAAATTGTTTTGCAACATACCCGCTAAGCTCTGCATAACTTGCATCGCGTTCTGCAAGAGCACCTCGGATGACTGCGGACTAACGCCCCCGGAGTTGGGCGCAGCCGCTGATGGTGTCGAATGATGAGGCCTAAGTGCCCCATTGTTCGCACCACGGAGCGGCGGGGTGCCCGATGTGGTGCCCTCCGTACCAGGCCTAAGTCCTGCCGACGCGCCCGGGAATGCAACTCGGCTATTCCGCGTGGAACACTCAAGATTTACGCTTTCCAAAGGCAAGTCAAGTAGGGAGCCCTGGCTCTGTGCCGCTAGCTCTGACAGCATGAACAAAGACTGGAAGTCAGGCCTATCAGCTGCCATCCTTTGTTAGCGCGTCGACAGTCGTTCGCTCCAACAAAGTACACTGCTCAATGCCTAGTTCGCCCCACGTTCGGGTGCCAAGACCCGCGAGCAGCCGGCCGGGAAGGCGCGCTTCCGTGCCAGCTATGCGCGGGCGTTCTCGTGTCCCCAACCCGTGGCGCAAAGTCACAGCCACGGCGGGTTCGGACGAAGTAGGCAACGAACAGAGTACGCTAGGAAACCGTTTATTAACCTAGCGCAAGGCAAAACACACTGCGGAAGAATGTTCTATCCGATAATATATGGTTCAGCAGCTTACCAGGTCGTCGTCGACCGGCGTTGAATAATCCAGGGAGGCGCGGGCAGGAGACGGGGTCGGCGGGGCAATCGGGCAGTCACCACGGCGAGAGGAGAGACTAGACAGCCTTTGTTCCCGCGTGAGCTCTCCTTAAACGCCTATGACATTGCACCCCCCTTGAGCAACCGGTTGCAACCAAGAGGGGTCGTTCACCCCGTTCCTAAGACGCCAGAGCGTAGGCGTGACGTCACGTCCGAGCTGAGAGTGAGGAGAGTGGCCGGGTGCCCTCCTCTCCCCATTCCCTGCGGCATGCGCTCTCGTCTCGTGACTCGGCGCGGGCAGGCGAGGGATATCTGTATATCCCACAGGTTCGGCACACTTTAATGAGCGTGGTTGAAAAACTGCTTTAAAATTTCCAGAAGGAGATAATATAGTTTGTGCCACACAAAGTTTTATCATTTAACCATGTGTAGAAAGTGGACACGAAAGCTTTTGATTAAGTCAGAACCTCGGGAACTATACAGGCATAACGTAGCATGGTGTTTAACTGGCGTATCTAAAGGTACTGCAGTATATTTACCAGGTATTTCACCTATAATGTTTTGCACTTTTTTTAAAACGAGGCTTCTTAACTTAGAAGAATGCGTTTTTCACCATGACATCATCAGTGGCGCAGCGCATGCGAATGTAGCTAAGATGCGCTAACTATTTCACTGTTTAAGTAATGCGGAATAGTTAACGTTTGAACGGTCGCTGTTAGTCTCATTATTTAAAGAGACGTGTAGGCCACCGTAAGCAGTATCTATATCAGACCTTAGAATTTCGAAAATCAGTTAGCTTCGGTGCCGTGGGGGAACAAATTCAGCTTAAATCCCGCCAAACTGCATGCGCTTTCCAAGAGCTTGCAGGCAGAGCAACCCCTCCAGTGTATGCAGCTTGTCCAAACAGACAAAATTTCATGGGTCATAGTGCCGAAGGTAACTGTGTTCACGAAATTATAATCAACTGATAGAGATATTACTTATGACAGGCTACACTCCTCTCATATAAATACGGAGACTAACGAGATAGATAAAAAATTAAATATTTTGTATTAGGTAACGAGCTGGCACGTTTTAGCTGTATTCTGATGCCCTACCCCGCTGACAATGCCATGTCAAAAAACGCACTCTTTAAACTCAAATATCATATTTTTAAAATCTGCAGAACGTCTTAGGCGAAACAAGTGGTGTATCGGCTGCACAGCGGTCATGAAGTCCTTCACAAGGAAACTGTGATGAAATACAAATAAGGCAAGGAGACAAGACCTACCTAGTGCTATTTACCGCGTGTTTACAGGGGCTGTTCATAGCACTGGGTTATGAAGAGTTGGGGATAAAAGATGTTGAAAAAAAACCATAAGTTGAACGTAATTTGCGGACACCGCAGTCAGTTATGGAAGGGCAAATGACCGGCAAATATCTTGGGAGCACGTGGCAAAGACCTCGAACGCACCAAATAAAGCCCCTCTCATCATTTACAAATCAAGCGCACTGGATGAAATACAACGTGAACAGCAAAACGAAACACGCGCGAGCACGCGCTGATGTCAAGTGCATTTGAGACGAGGCCTCGCAATCGCAGCTGAAATGAGACCTTTCCACATGGTCGACATAGTAGTCTAACTCAGCACATCTGCACTATGAAAAAAAAAAGAACGTGCTCAGTGCAGCTTTTTGCCTTTCCGAAAAAAAGCCGGGAAGCCGGCGATGACTGACGACTGGCAACGCCTATATCTAAACAAATGCTTAGAGTCGGGCGTTGTGCCTCATGAATGGCGTGTTGCGCGCGTTATACAAAAAAAGGAAACCGATCGGAAATGAATAATTACCGCCTAATATTACTGGGTTCTTTCACCTACAAATTAATCGCGTGTACTATACTGAAATATCTAAGAGGTTTTTTAGATATGAATAAAATAATTAGCAAGAGGCAGCGTGGCCTCCGCCAGCGTTTTTCTACTACTACGCAACTAATTGACACCGTACCTGTCTTGATTTTTTTTTTTGAACAGAGCAGAGCTACAAGTTACTTATAACTGTTAAGAGGAGCATTGTCGGTCACTGGCCAGTTTTGGAAAGACGTCATTGTTCACGTTAAAAAAATCTTCTGGCACGTATGCGAGACATCGAATCTTGTTCAGGTAGAAGCTGAAATTTTTTATCACAAAAAGGAAACAAAACTGAATTTTTTTTATTTTAGCCTGCTATGTTTGCTTAAGGTGACTGAATGGATTCCAAGAGAGTGCAAGCGTAGCAGGGGACGGCAGAAAGTTAGGTGGCCGGATGAGATTAAGAAGTTTGCGGGGATGCAGTGGCCGCAACTGGCTCAAGACAGACAGGGTCAATAGAAGCCTATTGGAAAGGCCTTTGCACAAGAGTGGACGTAGTTAAGCTGGGGACGAATCCGGGTGCTGAGTTTCGGAAGATTCTGTACCTGATGTGTCTTATGAAACAAAGCTTGTTATATGCAGCTAGTGCTGCCATTAACGCTGTTCTCTTGTTCCTGTTCTTCCAGACCATTCGGGGGCAACAACGAAATCTGGTGAGGGAACAGTCTTTCACTCGTGTCAGCAGCCAGCGCAGAAGAAGCGCTTTGTTAGCCGCACCGTGCACATTCCGTGGCGTTCATAAATATTTGCACAGCGAGGCTTCTGCTTCGTTAAAATGACATGACAGCTACATTCGACAGACGCTGAGTTTCAGATATGCGCAGCCAAACTGGATGGGAAGATTGCTCCTTTTTTCCATTTGTCGCAGCTAACCGAAAACGTAGATCATATGTTGAAAAAAAGCCTTAAAGGGAAACTGAAACGGTTTTTTAGAATTCGAGGTTATTCAATAATTCGAACCTATCAAGCTTCTAGATAAATCATGCACAGTATTTTTGCACTAGCATTTAAAATGATGACATAATCGTCAATTAAAACTGCGACGATGTGCACGCTTCTCCTCACTACGTTGGAGGAGTGCGAGGAAACTGGGCAGTGATATCATTGTTGCCGAAATTTCAGGTGTCCGCTGTTACGCCTGCGTGCTGTGTGCGTCGTCAGATGGCGCCACACAGTGCATCGTGAGCTCCACCTTCGATGGCGTCGGTTTTCTTCCATGGGATAACCGTTTCTTCGCTGGAGACGTAGTGCCGTCATACGTTACGTCATTATCGAGACCTCTGGCCGTCGGTGTGCACTTCAGAGAAGCCTGAACGCCGACGACGACTTTATTCGGCGATTGCGCCACCATTTCAAATGCTAGAGCTAAACGATTTAGCAGGCTTTACCAGCACATTTCGCACATTCGGCAACCTTAAACTCATCGAATTCTAAAACCGCTTCAGTTGCCCTTTAAGTAGAAGCATTTCTTTTGATTCCCATAGTTGTAATGGCCCTTTGTATGACAGCCTGAAGCTACAAATGGAGTATGATGTGCTGCCATAAAGCGCAATTCCTTAAAATAACTTCTCCTCTGTGAGTCGACACCTAAGATTGGCCATCAAGAAAGAGCATGAAATGCCCATTAATGGGATGACTTGCAGTCTTCCTTGATATATCTAAACTAGTTGAAAATTCCACACTGCGTCTTGGTACTATTCCACTAGCCACTGCGCCATCGGAAGCAGATAAACGCTCGCAAGCAAGCTAAAACTGTTCCTGACTAAGCTGGGACTTTAATATCGGCCATAAGAGAATTAAAGGGAAATATAGGATGCGTGGTCTCGCGAACGAGTTCAGACGAAAAATTTGGTCGGCGATATGAGAACGCACTTGTTATGATTATCTCGGCTACTTTTACTCGACTCGCAGAAAGGTGTGACAAGACTATATACAGCTTAAGAATCCTAGCATTTTAAACACCTTGCTTTTTTACAAACATGCCACGTGGGCAGTGCTAAATTTGCTTGCATCCTAAAATCAGTGCACAACTATTTTTTGTTTTCTTATGCAGAATGTCCGGTGGACGAGTGCAAGAAAGCATGTGAAGAGGCAGAACCCGGCAGAAATGTCGTCAAAGTCTCATGCTCCGTGTCCGACATTTGCTCCTGCTCGTACGAAGACAGTAAGCTGATATCATACGCTACAACGGCTTAGATGAATTTGATCTTGTCTTGTTGGACACGGTGCGAGTAGCAGCGTCGCCTTGATTTCCGGCAATTTTTAGAACAGCCAACGCATTATCGTATATTGCTTCTTTCGCCCAACCTGCCCGAGAGGTTCACTTCTGTAACTGCTTCCACTTCTTAAGGCGTAAGAATAAACTCCGACTCCCATATGGGGCCACAATAAATGCAAGGAAAAGATTGAGAGGGCTGAAAAAATGAGTTTTTTGGAGAAATAAAGCTCTTCGCTTTGAAACAGAACCTTCATTAGAGCTTAAGGTCATGGCAGTGTAAATTAGTGTTGTGAGAAATGCATGCCAGCTCGTTCGTATGCATGTGCGTGGTAAAACATTTGGTAGGCTCGCTGAACTATGCCAAGCTGAAGTCACAGCCTTTACTTTACCCTGAGGCAGCAAAATGCTTCCGCTTTTTGACCCAAATTATTTACTTTCAGGAATAACTTCGTTGCCGCGAACTTCATAGAAAGTAAAGTGCTTAAATGCTTGGGTGAATTCAGCAGAAAGTGAAGTTGAGAGAGTGAAGTGAGCCGAAGCGAGAGCATTTTCGGAAGCGCTTGCTGAAAATGTTTTGTACAGTTTAGTGGCTTCCCATTTCAGACTGCACGGCTACTAAGTGCCTCGACTACTGCAAGAAAGCAGTTTCCCAAGAAAACCTCAAGGCGGCCGTCTGTAGAAACAACGTTTGTCACTGTGACAAGAAAAAGGGTACGTTTACTAATAAATATCTGCTGTACCTGCTCGGAACATCGCGTTACAGTTATCCTACTGAAGAAGGGATGAGTGACAAATGTGAACAAGTTTCTATTCTTTTTTTTTTGGTTCCGCATTCCTCGTGCGAGACGAAGAAAGAAAAATTCGCTGTGGCTTAGCTTGGTTAAGCCCGGTAATTGCGAAAGCAATATTCGTACCTACGCCATGGTACAGCGGGTAGTGTAGCTGGTGGTAGTGCTTGTGGTTAAACTTGTGATGATGCATCGGTTATGCAATCCAAACCAATCCAATTCAATCCACTCCAATCCAATCCACTTCTATCCACTCCAATCCAATCCACTTCTATCCAATCCAGTCCAATGTAATCTAATCTCACGTAATCTAATCTAATCTAATCTATTCCAATCCAGTCCAATGTAATCGAATCTAATCCAATCTAATGCAATCAAGGTCAAATGAAAGTCAATGGTGGTCACCGCCGCGGCACGATGGTGGTCACCGCCGCGGCACGGCAAAGGCGTGAAAGTGCAAGTAGTATTGAAGGTCAGTGGTGGTCACCGCCGCGGCACGATGGCAGTCACCGCCGCGGCACGGCAAAGGCTTGAAAGTGCAAGTAGTATTGCTTTCGCAATAAAATTAAATTCTTTTCGAACGTGAGCGTTGTTGATGTCGTGCAGAAGAATGCCTATACCACTTCGAGCCATCCTCTTTTCTTTCTTCCCCAGAAGAGAAAAAAGAAACCCAGTGCGATCCAAAGTCGTGCGAGGAAGCCTGCCAACAGGCGGAGCCAACCAGGAAAGTGCTGGGCACAAAGTGCCCCGAGCCCGGGTCCGACATCTGCGAGTGCACGTACCAAGACGGTGAGAAGACAAATTTTCGCACCATTTTACCACGAAGTGAAACAGTAGTAACTTGTCTTACTGGCAAAGAAATGCTCCTCAAATGGAGGCTTCACCCAGTGCCAGCATAGCTAGGATGGCAGAACGCCGGTGCCGTGCCTGCTGCGCCAATGACGAAATTTTCCCTCCAGGACAGAGGTAGCCGGACTGTATCTAGCAGGTTAATTAAGTGAAGTAAAAAAATAGTAGCGGAACAAAGGTACGCGTTTCATCATATCCTCCTCTTCTGCGTGCAAATGATGAAAAACCAAATTCATCATCATCATCATCATCATCATTTTATTCCAACATCAACATTACAGATGCTGAGGAGCATCAACAAAACGCCTCTAACTGGGCTTGACGGGGTTCAGGGCTCCTAAAAACATGGCACTGGCAACAAAACTAGAATACAAACACAACGCATCAGACATGGGAGGATGTGGTACGAAATCAAGGCATAAGCAAAGACAATTACAAGATTAGGAGAGTGTTTAATGAAGTATACAATGTACGGTGCAATGCAGAAAAATGTAGAGAGTGCAATTATTGTGGCTATGATATATTTACAAAAAAAACAGTATTGTGGCTATGAAACAACTCGTTTGTTTAGAAGCGACGGGAGCATATTATGTAGCATCTGGTAACCATTGTTAGTGCGTGCTCGAGGTATTTCCCACAGTACAGTACTGCGGGTATTCCGTGTTGAGGAGTCATTAAAAGTAATTAAAAAACAACTTACGCCATGATTCCCACAGAGCAGCAGAAAAGTGTTCGCTGACCTTATTACCGCAATACGCCATTGTGGAAGTGGGATATGTTGAACTCTGTCAAAAAAAAGACAGCCCCCACTTTTAGGGAAACGCAGCGGCGCCAGTATACGGGGCGTATGGTACTTTCCCTTAAATAGGACACCGCTTAAAAACAACTTCGTTTGTTTTCATCGGTACATGCACATTCACGTATCTTCGACCGACATCTTAATTTGCTATTCTTCACGGGCGCCGTCTTGAAAAGGTCTTAACGTTAAAGAACCCCAGGTGGTCGAAATTTCCGGCGCCCTTCACTATGGCGTCTCTCATAGCCTCAGTCGCTTTGGGACGTTAAACCCCAATAAACCAATAAACCAATTTTTAACTGGTTTTGAGGTGATATGATAGTTTAATAAAATGTGCATAAACCTGCACTATGGCTTGAGTGCCCTTACCAAATACAAAACAGTTTAAGGACGACAAAGACGCATTTCGTTCGGGGCCTTCCATGGTCGCAAGCAGCAATGTTTTGGGCAGAACGCTTTTAAACTGTGTGTGTCCGACTGAAGTCGCGGATGTCATGAGCTTCTGCTTTCTTAACACATTTGTTTAAAAGTCGCTGACATGGCCCAAATGATTTATTAGTTTAGCCTTTGCTCATGGAAGTGAGTGCAGCAGACACACCTACGGCAATAATTAGAAAGCGATATTTTGGGTCGACGCGGCTTAGAGTGGTGTGGAAACCAATGGAAGCATCTATTGCTTGCATAGCCTCGCATTGCTTACATAATCACACATAGCTTACATAACTAAACCCACCCACACAAGAGAACACAACACTCCAGCCTCTGCCGTTGGGTGCGTCCACGGGCCTCGGCGTTGGCTGCCGGCGACCGGTGGCTCTTCAGTCTTCGTGGACCACGATTGATCCGCTCATCATCTGCTCACCTGTCTGATCAGGGTGACAAGCCCTTCATCTTCTTCTCTTCTTTGTTCATCCCTTCTCTGACGCTCATTGCACGTCCTGCGTTTCATCGTCTGTGCCGTTCTTGTAGTTTGGTGGTCCGCGGTCGTCGTGTTACAGACAAGAAGTCGACAAAATGTGCAGTGACGCGGGCGGGAGCGCTCTAGCCAGGCCGTCCACCATTAAATCATGCCATAGCCATTGGTCATGTCCTACTGTATTCATCGACTTGCCGTCACGTAACAATGTCACTTTTTTGGACACCGCAACTTTGAATCTAGAGAGGAACGCGATACAGATCACACTTTTGCAGAGCCGTTTTGCGCTTAACTGGAGATTTTGGCATAGGTTCAATACAGAGGCACCAGCAGTTTTGACATAACTTGCGCAGTTTTGGAGCAAATGCTGTACCTTGCCGTCTAAAAAGCCTTAAAGTGAGCTTGAGAGGAAGTATTTTTATTCTCGAAGTAGGCTATTCTTATGAAAGCGAAAAGATGTAGCCCCATCAGCACGGAGCCTATACTCAGGACTTCAAATGTAATCATTGCATTAAATCCTGTGCTGAATAGTGATGAAAATAAGAACACATTGAAAAACAGAAATTATGGCCCTCATTCACACCCGCAGAGTGATCATTGCTTGCAAGCGCGCTGGTAATTTTTTTTAATGCTGGTCCCCTGACCTCGAATCTAGCTGAGGTTATGAAGAACAGAAAGGCTTGAGGTGAAGTTTTAGAGACGCTTTCAACTTCATGTTTTCAGATTGCACAGAACCCGCATGCATTGACTACTGCAAGAAAGCCGTTGAGAGGGAGGAGCTGAAAGGTTCAATGTGTATAAACAATGTGTGCTACTGCAATAAGACTACAGGTACGTGCATTCAATCGGCGGGCGTCCCATATTCTGCCTCCAATAAAGATATAACGCACAACGGCGCAGGCAACGGAGCTTTTTCGGTTATGAAGCAGTTTCACCGTAGCGCTTCTGCTGGTTGTCTAATTTTCGGGGGCAATCTTCTTAAGCTAACGCTATGACAGGACTTCGTACGCCGCCGGGAGCTGACGGCGTCGAGACTCAACGTTCGCACGCAAAGGTAACTGGGGCAAGACTCGACGGTCGCGGAACTGCCTTTGTTGTTCCATTAAACATGCAGGCGCCAACTCGCTGCTGTGGCGCAGAATTTATGCAAAGTTAGCCGTTTTCTGCGCAAGAAGTTTTGTTCGTTTTATCGTGCCTAAGCGCCTCTTCGTTTCGACAGACAAAAAGCCTGAAAGCTGTAGCGAAGAAAAGAAAGATGTCTGTAAGGCACAAGGGCTGAAATGCGACTCTTCACAAGGATCTGCTGTTTGCGCTGGTGAGAAAGCACTTTCGCACGCTATTTGTTAAACACTCCGGCCAGGAACGATGTATCCTGGCACTCTGAAAACAAGCATCTAATACTAACGGTAATCCGGTATTTCTCGCAGATCACAATCGCACAGCTTGCAATGAACATGAGAAAGCGGAGTGCAATAAAAAGAGAAAGCAGTGTGATTTCTCCGCCGGGGCTGCTACTTGTGTGGGTAAGTAAATCATCCCAATGATTTATGTCAAAACTAGGTTTGAAAAGTCAGTTTTAAGTGCGTGCAACCCGAACATATTACATCATTAAGCAGAGAAACGGCGTAGCCGGCGAGGAATGTCGACAAAACGCCGATTGGTTGAAAAGGTCACACGTTGAGCTTTGAAGTAATGTGCAATACTTACGCTGAAAAGAAAATTCGGATGATTAGTTGGGAATCGAACCCATCAGCCTCGGGTTGCCGGTCAGACACGCTACCTCCAGTCTATTGAGGCCCGTTCATTCGACAGGGTTAAAGGGAGACTGTCTTATGGTGTAGAATACCTGTTGATGTATACTAATGAGTGTGTGCAATTAGGAATAGCTACTAATTAAGAGCTACAAACTGATCATTAACTGTCGCCTCAAACAATTAAGGGCAAGCTTAAGTGCCCACAATTTACTAAACTGTGGCTAAGATTTCCTGCAAAGATACTGAGTTTACATTTAACACAACTTATGCACACTTTTCATTGTACCTGTTTTTTCGCACTCACGACAAAGGTTTCGCGTCTTCTGACAGATAACGAGCGCGACAGGTGCAATCCAGAAGAAAAGAAACGATGCGAGTCGAAAGGAAAGGACTGCGACTTCAGCGCAGGGGCTGCCTTGTGCGTTGGTAAGCAAGGGCCCTGCAAACGGGTCTAGTTAGATGTACGCCGTTCTGTTTGTGCGTTACGCGTGTTAACTGGACCGTAGACTAAAAGAAGTTACCTCATTGGGTATTCAGTGTGTTCGGTTCTTCGTTGATATTACCCGGAATTCCGTACTGGTTTCACCTGCTGGCCATTTTTTCCTTGCCAACTGGCCACATAGCGCTAAAAAGACACGGACACAAGGGAGACACACAGGACGGGCTCTATAGCGCCCGTCCTGTGTGTCTCCCTTGTGTCCATGTCTTTTTAGCGCTATGCGGCAAGTGAACAATCACCAACTCGTCCAAGCTTCCATTCCTTGCCAAGCCCACCAAAGTTCGTTGGACTAGTCGGTGTCCATCTCAGAACAACACTCAGTTACAAGGAAAGACGGGAACAATGTGGGTCGCATTTTTCTCATCACTGAGTGTTCGTCTTTTCCACACTGTCTTTTACATTTAAATACTCTAGCCGAAGTCAACTGGAAGAAATCCAGTTGGCAGGGCGTTTATTGCGAATACTAAATGACCGATGTGCCATTTGAAAAACGGTTCCCATGCCAAGAGTAGCAAGGGATATCTCAGAGTCAGGTGGACTGGTAAGGTTACTGGGGATTTCAGATGAAAACCCGCAACTGGCGTAGCAAGACTGATGATGATAATGACCCCTCTAGACAGCCATAATCTTCCTGTCCCAGCGTTTCTTTTATGAAACATTTCACGCTATCCATTCGACTGCTTGATAGCTCGAGTCAAACGCAACGAGAGGGAGAATCAACTTTATTTATTTGAAAAGATAGAAATCATCCTCCAGCCTGACCCAGCCGATGACCTTCAGCTGTTCACTGGCTTAAGCGGCCAGAAAGATGGTCCTGGAAGGTTTTGTTTTGTTTATGGGGGGTTTGACGTTCCAAAGCTACTAGGCTATGAGGGACGTCGTAATGAAGGCCTCCGGAATTCAGAACACCTAGGGTTCTTTAACGTGCGCTGGCATCGCACAGTACACGGGCCCCTATAATTTTGCCTCCATCGAAATTCTACCGCCGCGGCCGGGATCGAACCCGCATCATTCGAGTCAGCAGCCGAGCGCCATAAAAGCTGAGCCACAGCGGCGGTGGTGCTGAAAGGGGATATGTCATTATGCATTTTTTTAAGTGGCCTCAACTATATGTCAGGGAATTAAATTCGAGAAGATCGTAGCTCTGCACGAACTCTCCCGCTACGTCCGCCTATAGGGAATCAAGCTAGCGCTTCTCGGATCGAAGAATTAACGGAACAGTAAAGGTAAATATCAAATTGAGCAAGGCGGAGAGATTCTTCGTCGGGAATGACATCTCCTTTTCTCCGCTCACATGTCGTTGCGTTTCTGAAAAAGTCGCAAAGTCTGGTAGCATGCCAAAAGTTAGCACATTTTTAATGACGCATTTTATGCGGAGCTCTCCGACCAATCACATGCCCCACTTGAAGACACTCGGACCGAGGCCAGAAACCGAAATTAGCCCGGCGGTTGAGTTGGCCGTCACAGAGCGCCAAGCCTCTTTACTCGTAATTTAAACTGTTTTTGTGCATCGACCCAAAAATGGCGTTCCTCTGTGTAGCACGCATATAGGCAGCCACCAGCCGCAGTTGTACGCACCTGCCTGTGGTGGTACCACATTCACTTCGCTTTTACGTCTGGGATATGATAGCTCGCTTTACGGTAACAATGACGTATTTTTATTACGTGGCGCTAAACTTAGTAATACGCTATATTTTCCTTCATAATTTTTATATCTATTACTTCATTTCGATTCTATTTTGGTGTGCGATGTCAGTGCACGTTAAAGAACCCCAAGTGGTCGAAATTTCCGGACCCCTTTACTACGGCCGCCCTCATTGCCTGAGTTGCTTCAGGACGTTAAACCCCAATAAACCAACCAAACCAATCGATTCTATATTGATGAAGGGGACATCATTAGTATTTATTGTTTCTTAGGACCCTCGTATAGGTCTCGAGTGAAGCGCAATGCTTGCTCGTAAAGAGTTCGCAACGGATAAACAGCGCGAGCAGATTCGGATTACTGCCTATTCTCACCAGAAGTGCCGCGCATGTTAATACCTCTTTGTGCGGTTCTACTTTTCGCCTCTTATCAGATAACAAGCGAACAAAGTGTAACGAAGAGGAGGAATCCAACTGCAAGTCTATGGGAATGGAGTGTGACTTCTCCGCCGGTCTAGCCTTGTGCGTAGGTGAGCAGCACTCCTTGCAGGTTTGCATGCCTTCGCTATCTGTGAGGGACCAGTGAGGCTTTGGGAGCCCCGAGTTTCTGCGAGCGTCCGAGTTCGGCGAAAACACCGAATGTACACGCGGCATTTTTCTCGAAGCGTTCATATTTATCTATTGATTTTTTCCCCACAGATAACAGTCGCAAAACCTGTACGCCCGAAGGAGAGAGGGAATGCAAAGGAAAGTTCAAGGAATGCGATTTCACCGCGCAAGCCCCTACTTGCGTCGGTAAGTGGCCGGCACTCTGAGGCACAGATTGTATCCGGCGAGTGCATTCTTCTTTGTTCATGCCACACAGCGTGCCAAGCAGCAACGACGCACCGGCTCTTGGCAATTTCATTACCAGCGCCGGCCACTGTTCTGCCGAGATCCACTGCCATGAAACCAACTTTGCTTCACTCCCGCTTTTTTCGCAGACAACAACCGCACTGAGTGTAACGAAGAAGAGAAGAAAGCGTGCAAGGAAATGGGAAAAGATTGCGACTTCAGCGCCGGCACCGCCTTGTGCATGGGTAAGGAACTGCAGCGCGTCCGGTGCATACTGTCGCCCGTATTCATTTTTCAATCCTTCAGATAAAACGCCTCCTTCGCTTTGCTCAAAGCCCATTTGCAGAGCCGCTTTGAAGTCTCAATATCAAACGTACTTTCATGGAGCAGGTGCAGTACGCCAAGATGGCGGTGCTGAATGTTGATATTATTTTAAAGAATTTAAATTAACCAGTTGTGTAAATGGGACCACCAAAGTAGAAGCTTGGGCGAGTTGGTGATGGTTCACTTGCCACATCGCTAAAAAAGACACGGACACAAGGGAGACACACAGGACGGGCGCTAACTTACACTCCTCTTACTTGTGACAGAAGCCAACAGCCACAGAAACTAAGGGGCACAGGGGATTTTTTTTTAATTAATTTATTTATTTTGTGGTGTTGATCAATTTAGAATATTACTGAATATGTCATCGTTTAAAGATAATTGATTAGAAAAGCAGAAGAAAAAACGACCACATGCCGCCGGTGGGATCCGAACCCACGACCTCCGAATTACGCGTCCGGTGCTCTACCTCTGAGCTACGGAGACGGCTGTCAAACCTTCTGCTTTCGGGGGTATTTATGTTTACAAGTAACCTAACCTTGAGAGTGTTCATCAGCGCCACCCACGTTCATAAACGGCGGACGTAGAACGTCCTGAGTTACCGCAGGTGAGACGTAGAACGTCATCGAACGGAGAGGGTGGAAGCTGTGTGAGAACCCTCTTATGCATCCTATGGCATCAAGGCTGCCAGAATCGAGGCCCTCGCTAAGCAATTACGCAAACAAGGAAGGGGAATGAGGGGCTCGTTGTAAATATGACAGAAGCCAACAGCCACAGAAACTAAGGGGCACAGGGGATTTTTTTTAATTAATTTATTTATTTTGTGGTGTTGATCAATTTAGAATATTACTGAATATGTCATCGTTTAAAGATAATTGATTAGAAAAGCAGAAGAAAAAACAACCACATGCCGCCGGTGGGATCCGAACCCACGACCTCCGAATTACGCGTCCGGTGCTCTACCTCTGAGCTACGGCGACGGCTGTCAAACCTTCTGCTTTCGGGGGTATTTATGTTTACAAGTAACCTAACCTTGAGAGTGTTCATCAGCGCCACCCACGTTCATAAACGGCGGACGTAGAACGTCCTGAGTTACCGCAGGTGAGACGTAGAACGTCATCGAACGGAGAGGGTGGAAGCTGTGTGAGAACCCTCTTATGCATTAAATTAATTAAAAAAAAAATCCCCTGTGCCCCTTAGTTTCTGTGGCTGTTGGCTTCTGTCATATTTACAACGAGCCCCTCATTCCCCTTCCTTGTTTGCGTAACTCCTCTTACTTCTAACTTACTCCTCTTCTCTGTTATATTGCCTGGTTTCATGCAATAAACTTCAGTTTTGTAAGTTAGCGCCCATCCTGTGCGTCTTCCTTGTGTCCGTGTCTTTTTAGCGCTATGTGGCAAGGGGACCACCAACTGTGTATTTTGCCCGCCGCGGTGGCTCAGTGGTTACGGCGCTCGGCTGCTCACCGGAAAGACGCGGGTTAGATCCCGGCCGCGGCGGCTGAATTTCAATGAAGGCGAAATTCTAGAGGCCCGTGTGCTGTGCGATGTCGGTGCACGTTAAAGAACCCCAGGTGGTCGAAATTTCCGGAGCCCTTCACTACGGCGTCCCTCATAGCCTGAGTTGCTTTGCGACGTTAAACCGCAATAAACCAAACCAAAACAAACCAAACCAACTTTGTATTTTACTCGAGGGTGTCTGTCTTATATCGGCACCGCGTCGCTACACCCTGGTCTGCCGATTAACGCGAACGCTTCTGACTGATTATTGTGAACCGCGATTGGCGTACTTTTATTTTAGCGTCCGTGGCTTTAACTTTGGGTTTGGTTTGGTTTGGTTTGGTTTATGGGGCTTAACGTCCCAAAGCGATTAAGGCTATGAGAGACGCCGTAGTGGAGGGCTCCAGAAATTTCGACCACCTGGGGTTCTTTAACGTGCACTGACATCGCACAGTACACGGGCCTCTAGAATTTCTCCTCCAAAGAAATTCAACCGCCGCGGCCGGGACCGAACCCGCGTCTTTCGGGTCAGCAGCCAAGCACCATAACCACTGAGCCACCGCGGCGGCCGTGGCTGTAACTTTTCGTGCGACGTAGCTTGATTACAATAAAGGATATCTGAATCTGCCTAGGTACGTCTCGCTTATCTGAACTGTATCATATTCTGCATTTTCCAAAACGAGAACTGCGCTGCAGAAATTCCTCGTTCTGAGAATGCTCTCTCTATGGTTCTGGGAACGAAGCGACCTTTAAAGGAGGGCCATCCGTGGCGGCTGGGAAGCGGTTCCCGAATTCGCTCTTTGACCTCCCATCAAGGCGAGAGGTCGCTTGGTTAGTTTCAGGATTGTAATCTGCGCTGAAAATGCTATCAAAATAACAGTGAACTGTATAAAGAGATAAGAGTTGAAATTAACGCAAGTATGCGGCAAACATCTCTACTCTCCAGCTTCTCTACTGTTGGTTTACATATCACTTCTACCGAATGTAAGCCTCTTGTGTGCGGTAAAACTTTAAACGTGGGACATCGACTCTATAATGTTGTGTTCGCCATCGCGCGTTAAACTTTTCTTGTAACCCCGCACGAATATTGTTTGCAATTTTTCTTTAACTACGAAGTTTCTGAGAAAGCTGTATAGCTTTCCTTTGTAGCCGTTTGGCTGCGCTCGGGTGGATGCCAGTGAGTAATTACTCCCTTATTACAAATCTACTCCACCTTGGTGGATTCCTCTAAACAACTGACCAACACAGTTCCCACTTGGAGTTATTGATCAATTCGCTCTCGCCCTGCCATAAACTTGCCGTCCCGCTTAGCTCAATTGGTAGAGCGACTGCTCCGGTGAAGCGGTGGTCCCGGGTTCGAACCCCGGACCGGGACGAATTTTTCTTTAACTACGAAGTTTCTGAGAACGCTGTATAGCTTTCCTTTGTAGCCGTTTGGCTGCTCTTGGGTGGATGTCAATGAGTAATTACTCCCTTATTACACATCTACTCCATCTTGGGGGATTCCCCTAAACATTTGACCAACATTGTTTGCTTTTCTGGCGTAAGCAAAGTTCACCCGTTGCGATTGAGTCTGATCACTGCTTCAAGGAAAGATTGGCAACCCTTCCTACGCGCACACAACGCAATACCTCCACGGAGGCATTTTAGAGCCTCTACAACCAACCGTGTCTGCGCCAGCTTTTATACAGGGAGTATTTGGAGCTCCTCCGCAAAAAACGCGATGTCCTCCACGTTGGACATGTGTTAGAAAGCCATTAAAAAGAAAGAAAAATAAAAGTGTCCTGCCCCCCCGTTGGACAGTAGGCGTATACGGGTTAAGATTGAAAGGCGCCTAGCCCGAATGCCGTCGAAACCGTGGCAGTGCTGAACTTGCTGCATAGGAAGGCCACACGCGGCCTGCGTGCAGAAAATGCACGGCGAAAGACTGAACGCTCGTGTTTGTTTTCTGCGTCGTCGCTTTTGCGCTGTTTTAGCTGTGCGGCTCACCACATTACGGCCGCGCTCGCCACACTGCTTTCCATGGGTTTAAATGGTATTTGTCCACTGAATGCGCTACAGCATTCTTATAGAGAGCGCCAGATAGGTCACCAGCCGCAGTTGTACGAATCCGTCAGTGGTGGCATGTGGCGCGCTTCGCTTTTACGCAATTTTCTGGATACCCTTTAACCACGACTACGCCAATATGGGACTAAAAACGGAGTGTGCTGCCCTCTCGCGCACTCCGTATAATAAAAGGAGTTCCCTAGAAGTGTCTTTACTCCCTTTTTACTCTTTTTGTTCAGACAGCATAAAAACTCTTCTTTCGGCAGCGACATATTTTCTATTACGTGGAGCTAAACTTAGTAGTATGCTGTATTTTCCATCAAAATTTTTATATCTATTACTTCAATTCGATTCTATTTTGAAGAAGGGGGCTTCATTACTATTTATTATTTCTTACGGCGCTCAGAAAGGTCTCGAGTGAAGCGCAATGCTTCCTCGTCAAAGTTCGTAATGGATAAACCGCGCAAGCAGATTTGTATTACTGCCTGTTCTCGCCAGCAGTGTCGCGCATGTTAATCCCTCTTTGTGTGGTCCTACTTTTCGCCTCTTATCAGATAACAAGCGAACGAAGTGTAACGAAGAGGAGGAAGCCAACTGCAAGTCCATGGGAATGGAGTGTGACTTCTCCGCGGGTTTAGCCTTGTGCGTAGGTGAGCAGAACTCCTTGTAGGTTTGCATGCCTTCGATATATCTGTGAGCGACGAGTGAGGCTTTGGCAGCCCCGAGTTTCTGCGAGCGTCCGAGTTCGGCGAAAACACCGAATGTACACTCTGTATTTTATTGCGAAAGCAATACTACGCCAGGTGTCGCCTCTTCGCGGTACCGCAGCTTACCCTTCACGGTCGGTGGTCGGTCATGTGACTACTGACGTCATACCAGAGCGAGAGATGGGGCACCAAGTCGGCTTTTCAGTGCGCCGCAGCTAGACTTCGCGGCCGAACGACAGTTGGCGGTCGGTCATGTGACTACTGACGTCATACCATAGCGAGACATGGGGCACCAAGTCGGCTCTTCAGCGCACTGCAGCTAGAACTTCGCGGCCGGTCGACCACCTGCTAATGGCGGCAAGCGATTGACGTCATACAATTGGCAAGAGCTTGCAAGCCTTGCTGCGGTGATGGATGTGTGTTGCAGCGTGTGGTATGACGTCATCCACAGACATCCAGGCGCTATCGGGTGTAGAGAAAAGTAGCGCCTGCTCGCCGGTTCTTCGGTATAGCTATGGAAGACTTCGGACGCGAGTCAAGATTCTTGTGTTGTGTTACCGTTTTACCTGATGGAGGCTATGGATATCGAAGATGCTACAAGTTACACCACTTGCTTTCGCAATTACCTAGGCTTAACCAAAGCTAAGCCCCAGCAATTTTTCTCAAAGCGTTCATATTTATTTTTTTCCCCCACAGATAACAGTCGCAAAACCTGTACGCCCGAAGGCGACAGAGAGTGTAAAGGAAAGTTCAAGGAATGCGATTTCACCGCGCACGCCCCTACTTGCGTGGGTAAGTGGCCGGCACTCTGAGGCGCACATTTTATCCGGCGAGTGCAGCCTTCTTCGGTCATGCCACACAGCGTGCCAAGCAGCAACAAAGCACCGGGTCCGGAATTTTATAACGAGCGCCAGCCACTCTTGTGCCGAGATCTATCGCCATGAAACCAACTTTGCGTCACTCCCCTTTTTTTTCGCAGACAAAAACCGCACTGAGTGCAACGAAGAAGAGAAGAAAGCGTGCAAGGAAATGGGAAAAGATTGCGACTTCAGCGCCGGCGCCGCCCTTTGCATGGGTAAGGAACTTTAGTCTCGCAGTAAATCCACTCTTAGCTGCGTGTACTGTCTTGAGGAACCGAGGTACTTTCCAAGTCAGTCGCAATCGCCATGGAGCTAGTGCTTCAAGCACCAAAGTGGTCATTCATAACGCGAGTGCTAATTGATTGCTTAATAAACATCGCTGAAGCAGCGCATTTGAAGTCTCTTATTCAACCTTTTGGTCTCATACGGAAATGAGGCTTCTCCCTTACAAAAAAAGTTTTAGGCTGTCTATGGAGTGTCTATAGACTTCTATCTATACAGTCTGTAGACTGTCTTTAGACGAAAGTCTAGAGGCAGTACGAATGCCATAGACAGTCTATAGAAAATCTATAGATTTATGGCCATACACGTTTAGTAGACTTCTGTCTATAGACAGTTTATAAACTATGAATAGGCAAAAAACAATATCTATAGGAAGTCAATAGAGTCAATAAGAAGTCTATAGACTCTCTATAGACCATTTTTGTAAGGGTTCAATCCAAACTAAACGGCACCGTCGTTTATATTAAGGATAGACTATGGTGATCGCTTTCTACGCTATACCAATGCCTGCCAAGGTATGTTTGGGGCAAGCGGACATTGTGGACCGTGTTTTGAGTTATGCTGTCAACCTACTGCGTATGCGAGCCGTTTCATATAAGGGAGAACATCGCAAGGGCGCAATGAGAGTCATTTTCAATTAATATTCAAAGGTACCGCCAGGTGTAGGGAGACAGAGCGCGAAATAGAACTGAAGCAAACTTTGAACCATTTCACGGGCGAAAACCACTTCCTAGCTGCAAAGTGTGCCTTCGTGGAATCCTTTGTTTCCTCACTACACTGGTGCGAGATAATTTTTGGCCGTTTGCTTCCTTTCATGGTCTACAGAGAAAAAGCCAAATAGTTGCAACGAGGAAGAGGTGACCATGTGCAAATCAATGGGCATGAAATGCGATTTCAGCGCAGGAGCACCTCTCTGCAAGGGTAAGTGGCCTCTTGTCCGTGTGTAGCCTGCCACCACCTATTTTTTAAGGAGGTATGCATGCCAGAGGGCGTTGCGTGAACACCTCTCCGCACGACAGTTAAGTCGCGCTATCTTCATTTCGCATTTTTGTCGTAATCTTCTCAGAAGATTTAAAAAGATAACAGTTAAAACATGTTTTTTATTACAGCGGCAGCTCTTCAGCAGCCGGCCGTGGGTTTTGAGTTGCAGTGGTATGTCGTAGTTGTGGGTGTACCAGGTGGGAGAATTGCCATGGGAACCACTCGGTGTTTACCGTTCAAGGAGGAGTGTATGACTTGAGGTGGAAAATTGCTTAACCGCTCGATGGTTTCTCTAGGATGGTTACCGTACAGGGAAGGTATCGGAGGAGTAGAGAAGTCCCCGGCCGTAGGATGGCTACCATGGAAGGAGGATGAGGGTATGGCGAGTCTGTAAGAAGGCGCAACCGGTCGGCGGTTGCCACGGAAGCCGCCCGGAGTGCAGTTACCACGGAAGGACGGGGAGGGTTACCGTGAAAGAAGCAGGGAAGCAGAGAAATCCCTAACCGGAGGATTATTACCGTTATGGCGAGAAAATGAGAACGCGCAACATGTACAGTCTTTGTCAAAAGTAACCAGGCTGCATGGTTTGCTTCTCATTTGTAAACAGAGCCCTCACGGCTTCCATGAAGATCAAAAAGTTCTTTGAAGGTGAGAACAGGGGTTCTCTTTACCATACAGAGATTGAGAGCTTGAGGGCTGGCATAATAACTTAAATATACGACTGTGAAGAAAAACGTGCAGCCTGGTTACTTTTGACAAAGACTGTACCTGGTTTGCATGGGAACCAACCGGAGGGTAGTCGCCCTAGAAGGAGATTTGGCGTGGAAGAAGGCGCAAGGATGAGCGTATGGCGAGAGTCAATCACCGCGATGACCATCCTGAACGTGGCTACCATGTCAAAGAAGGGTATGGCGAGAGAATGTAGCACAGTCTATCTGCCCCTGCTAAACGCGCTGCCCGAAGAGAGGATCACCGGCGGCCCTGCTTTTCTAGAGCGGCGGACTTGAGAGCATACCTGGACGAAAAACGACTACGCGTGGAAAATTGAAAAGAGCGCCCTAGAACTGTAGAGAGGTCGTGTCGCTCTCACATTCTCTCCTACAACATATCGTGAAGTATAAATCAGTTAACAGCGGTCGCTGAACTTAGCATTGTCCGCGGTAACCACCCTGTCAAGTTTTTGGCGCTAGTTAACGCGTGAGAAGGGCAGTAAAAAAAGAGCGAAATTGCGCGCCGGTAGAGAGGGAAAGTGCAACTCTACGCTTGGCGCCCCTGTGCTCACGAGTGAGAAAATAAGACGGCTTTATATAGATCGCGAACAGCGTGTAAAGAGTGGTCTTATCAAGGTGGTCTTGAGGCGTTCTTCACAATTCATGGTAATCATCAAAATCAGCCAGGCAAAGTAAGATGCTTGATAAGCCCGAACAAGAGCTTTTCTTGATAATTGATAAGCGATTCTTCTCTGTGGCTATCGCGAAATGTTCCCTAAAACCACATCCCTTTCTTATTTTCACTCTCGGGCTCACTCTGGTTTGGCTTGGTTGGTTTGGTTTATGGGGCTTAACGTCCCAAAGCGACTCAGGCCATGAGAGACGCCGTAGTGAAGGGCTCCGGAAATTTCTACCCCATGAGGTTCTTTAACGTGCACTGACATCGCACAGTACACGGGCCTCGAATTCCTCTTCCTTAGAAATTCAACCGCCGCGGCCGGGATCGAAACCGCGTCTTTCGGGTCAGCAGCCGAGCACCATAACCACTGAGCCATAGCGACGCGAGCTCACTCTACCATGCGACTCCGCATTTATGCAGCCACATTACAGCAGCTCTTTAAATATATACTAACCCTTGGTTTGCTCCAGAAATCTCGCCGCAGGAGCTAACTCGTGCCTTGTTTTAATTCTTCACTTCCTTCCAGACGAAAAGCGCACAGAATGCAATGAAGAAGAGAAGAAAGTGTGCAAGGAAATGGGAAGAGACTGTGACTTCAGCGCCGGCGCCCCCTTATGTATAGGTAAAGAAGTAAATGTTTGTAGGTACGGCGTTTGGAACACTGGGCATATATGCGTTAATATGGAAAGCCACCTAGCCTGTGTCCAAACCGGTTGCGGCGACAAGTGCGTGGTCGGCTGCGCGGTCCTGTAAACGATCGCGTCCTAGATTTTGCACTTGCCACATCTCCCAGATCTATGACTGGCGCATTGTTATGCTGTTCGCCGGCAATGGCAAATTCTCTTCAGAGTCTGACATCATTCGCCAATTATCCCTGGAACAGTATGCTTCAATGGGTTGTCCTAAACATAGCAGAATCCAAACTTGGATTGGAAACTGAATGAAGAAATGCCTTTCGGCAGTGTCTTTTGCAACAATTCCTCATATGTACCGAATAATGTTGCGACGAAGGTATTGAGCGCTGAGTATTCGGTTCTCTCAAAACGGAAGCGTCGCTCCTTACGCTAGGTTCGTACGATTGGTTCTGGCCTTCCTAGCGTAAGCAAGCAGCGGCATTTCAGCAAGCGTTCTGGCTGGAGGACATAAACAGGCGGCGTTCAGAGCCGATGATTACGAACTATGCATCTAGTGGAAATGCAGCATATACCGCAAGATATGCTTACATTCTCAGGGAGAGCACCACACCTTATGAAATATCGCTGATTGGTCTCCAGGCACCGGCACTGAAGGCAATCACGTCATCTAGTTGACTGCGTGTACAGTCGGGGACAAAAGTCTCCGGACCACGTGTTGTTCTAACGAAGCCGATAGCTCTGCTATTAGTCGGCGGCTGGAGACCACACTTGTGGAGATAAAAGTTAATTTTTTGTTCTTTCATCTCCACAAGTGCGGCTTCTAGCCGTTGTCTGATAGTAAGGATATAAGCTTCGTTTGAGGAACACGTGGTTCGGAGACTTTTGTCCCCGACTGTACATTCATTGTAAAAGCATGTTGCGGTACTGCGTAACCTCTTCCTGTTGGCAGTGATGCTGTCTCGCTGAGTAGGTTAGTTGAGGCAAGTAAGCGAGTGAGATTTTATTATTTGGATAAAACGGCGCACGGTTGTAATAACCGTTACATTCTATTAAGACTCGAACGGAACTCAGGGGAGCGAGATTGGCACGACTGAAATAAAGATTTTGAAGGGCGGAAGACGCTTGATGGCAGTGACGAGTGTCTTTCTGTGATCTCAGCTGAGGATTGCTGATGATGCTCGGCTCTTACTGGTTTCTTTTACTGCAGGCAAAAAGCAAACAAGCTGCAATAAGCAAGAAGAAAAGATATGCAAGGAAATGGGCATGAAATGTGACTTCAGCGCTGGAGGAGCTATCTGCATGGGTAAGTCATTTCTCATCAGTGTGTACCGTGCCATAAGCTGCCTGTTATGGAAATATTAGTGCCGGAGAGCAGTGAATGATCGGGTCTAAACCCGTGCCCAACTAGAGCACTTTCTTCTAGCCCGTTTTAAGGCGGAAGCCTTTAATGCCTCATCGTTGTAAGCAGGAGTTGTCGACAGATGTGTCACGCTTTTCAATTGGTCGAAACGATCGTGACGTCACAGTGCGCGAATTCCAAACGGGGCCAATTGTAATTTGGCTAGTAACCATGCAACCAATTAAAGGGATCGAATAGTGATGCTCCAAGTAAGTGGGAATGAGTTTAGTTAATTTATTAATTACTAAATTAGCCTAATTAACCTTTCTAGTCCGGCCAGATAAATAAATAAAACTGAGTAGGAAATTGGTCGAGTTCGGGAATCGAACCCCGGTCTCCGGAGTGCGAGACGAGCATGCTAACCACTCCGCCATGCCAGCTCGATGGTTTAGAATGAACGAAGGCAAGGCGCATCTAGTGGACACGGTGTCTTCGTTCACTCCCATCTTCCTATCTTCCCGTTATGGCGAAGTTCAGGTGTCCATCGAGGTATGCGAGGCAGATACATTTCCTTTCCTCAAAAGCCAATTTACCGACCAGCAAGGCGTAGAACCGAAGGGGCGATGGAGTTCTATGGACTCCCTGGCAGCGTTACAAGACGCTGTCGCGTTTCACTCTTAGAGGCGAAGCTTAACATCTTAACCACACATCAGTGACACAAGCAGCAACACCGTGCTTATGGCTTTCGCCTCACCGCACTTTAGGGCAACAAAGTCCCCCCCTGAATTTTTTGTCATCTCCTCCTATGATCTGAAAACTGCCACTCCAAGTTTGCTCTTTTTGTCTCACAGGTGAAACACGTCACAGCTGCGATGAGAAAGAGAAGAAATTATGTGAAAGTATGGGACGTGATTGCGACTTCCTTGATGGGGCCCCTCTGTGCACGAGTAAGAAAATACTCCTGCTTGCAATCTGTCCTGAAGACTTTCATGGATTTAAAATCGGCGTGGCACAAGTTAATTGGCCTGTATTGCACTTTTTCGAAGTTAATTGCCGTTCGGTTGTACGCAGGGTGGAGTCAAGGCAAATCTACGTCAGAACTCAAAATTAACAATAAAAAATGGTGAAGGCAAAGGTCAAATTCTTGTTACACTGATCTGTGAGGAAGTGCTGGCATGTGTCGCAAGAAAAGTTCTAGCTTCCCCTCTCCCTCCCTGCAACCTGGGTCTATGCGCAGCTCTGCATGTCATGCACCAACTTCATGTCAGCATCAGATGCATCGAAAGTGCGACGGGCACTGTTTTATTTCTCCAGAATTGTCGCGCGTGATGAACTGTGCTGATTTAATTATTCCTTGCTTTTCAGACAAAACCCGCTCTGAGTGTAACAAAGAAGAGAAGGAAGTATGCAAGGAAATGGGCAAAGACTGTGATTATAGCGCCGGTGTCGCTTTATGCATGGGTGAGGATGCTGCGTCCCGAAATTTAAAACTTCAGTTTGTTTATGTTTCAGTGATAACTCCTGTGAATCTAGAACAGCGAGGGCAGAACGGTGCCTGTGCAGAACATGGTGGCATTGTGCAAATTTTCTTCAGTGTCTAATTTTCTGACTTATCTAAAAGTTAGAAATTGTACGTGTCTGAAAGAGAAAGTTTTAGTTCAGTTTCGATCTGTTGATTCAATCGGAGTAACAGTGCTCATAGGGCATTCGTTTCGAATGTTTTTGAGAAAGTGACTTCTTTGATCATGTGGTGCTCGTAAGCTATCGAGGTTCTGTTCCCATGCATGGCGCTAAATATCACGCATTGTCTCTTTTGGATAGAGGCAAGTCTAGGAGTTTTTTTTTCGGCTTCGAATGGCACTAAATACACTTCTAACAAGGGAAGGGTGCGGCTTAGTTTGGACTGATCCATGTGAATACTGCAGTGCTGAGAAGCACGCAACAACGAACACAGAGAGTACTCCGAAAGAACATAGCGCAACGTGCGGCCTGTGTTTTCGTAGTGTTCGTTTGTTCGTGTTTGTCAGCAACTTGGTGTTCGCGCACATTTATAACTAGCGAACGGGCGCAAATAAGACATGAACTCAAATTACCATGGATGTCATGAATCCACCTTCAGCCTATTCAACGCATCTGTTTCAGTGTCAAGAAGATATGGCGCACAGCTTAACGTGACAAACCGGCTGCGGCGACATGTTCGGTGTCGCTTACGTGGTCTTAGTGGACGGCGACATCGCGTACTTTTCACTTCCCTTTGCTCACTGAGCTACAATTGCTGCATTTTTCAGTGCGTGTAGCAGCAAGCTATGTTGCGCATTTCATCAAATTTTCCGGCCTGCCTAACGACACCGCATTAATGCAAATGTACACGGGACATTTTTAAAATGTGAACTCTGCTGTTGCATGTGTGGTTCACCTTTTGTTGCGCAAAAGTGTCGCCATGCATTTAATCAAGAAGAAAGTTTGGTGTGCGCATAAATAGAAGCATGGCTGTTTTGGCCAGGCTCCGATGAACGGCGGTTACTTGCTGGATGTCTCTAACGTAAGATGCCTAAATGTGCGGTGGTCATAGTGGGTACGTGAGCTTACGTTCCTTGCAGCGCTTGCGCAGAAGCATCTATTAGAGATCCGGTGCCGTGAATTAGAACACGAACCTGTGGCAACCTATATGGCCTGGACAGTGAAGACGCGCTCAGTAACAAGGGGATCTTTCAAGATTTTTTAGTGGTAGCTGAAGGGAGATCGGATCACTTACGAGCAACTGTTGGTGAACTGCTGTGTGTTTGCAATGCTGTATTTCTCAGTGTAGAAGAAACAAATTAAGAGACACCTGCGACAAGGTTTGCTACGAGGGAAAAAAAGAGCGCAAAAAATCACTTGGGCAGCTTGTGCAGGGATAAGACGTTTATGATAACATTACATACTGGCGGCATGACAGTAGCAGCGTCCGCACAGATCATTTGGAGGAGCGGAGCTTGCTAGAGACCGCATGTGTGACTCATACGTGACGGCTTGTTGTGAGATGGAACAGTGCGGTTCCATGCCAAGGCGGTCATACGCTAAACAGTGCTGCGGGTCAGTCTGCATGGGAGGCTTCGATTGGAGAAGTACACGCCTGCCATAGACAGTGCGCATGGCATGTTTGCTTCTGCTTCTATGTCTCTCTCAGTACATTTTTTTTTTTAACTTGGTGGGAATGTGTGGTTGCTTCTACAACTGCTTCACACACAGCTTCACTAACGAAGCAGGGGCGTCCAAGTCGGCACAGTGCCGTTCCCGTCCGTTGTTCCTGGGCTCGCGTAATAAAGGGAGCCGGATGGTGACCACCCCTCTCACCTCGGCTTCCTTTTCCATTCCTACTTTGACGCGAAGTGGGCCTACAAACGAGACAAAAAAATTTCAGTACGCTAAATAGGGAAGAACTTTACTGACTGTGAGGACAAAATGTTCATAAAAACCACCTCAGCTCAGCGAGAGTTGAAAACACACAATTCAAAACAAAGTGTGCATCGCAGAAATGTGTAAAGCGTTTGGCGAATGCGAAGAATTACTTGGTGTATGCTTTCTTGCTCGAGAAATATTGTGCGGGCTCATGATTACTGGTTTATCTCCATCGATTTGTCCAGGCAAAAACAGAAAGAACTGCAACGAGGAAGAACAACATGGTTGCGAGGAAATGGGCATGAAGTGCGACTTTAGCGCCGGAGCTCCTCTCTGCACGGGTGAGGGACATTTTATCACTGCGTAGGCTGCCATTGCTGCGGTTCGCTGGACATGGAGTTTTCTTCCCGCGCCGTCTTCGTCGTGCTTTTTGTTCTTCCGTTCGAAGGTTTCAAAACAGCAACTCTTGAAGAAGTGAATTCCTCTTCTTTTTACACAGACGAGAAACGCGAAAGCTGCAACAAGGAAGAGAAGGAAATGTGTGCTTCTATGGGAATCGACTGTGATTTCAGCGCTGGAGCGCCGCTGTGCATGAGTAAGTAATAAAGCTGGATTTATTCTTCTTCTTCGGCGGTCGATTTGAGAAGTTTACAATAATAAGCAAGCTTGATGAAGTTCTGCAGGAGTGTCTCGCTATGTTGGAATCTATCTTCACGAGTATAATATGGAAGGGAATATTTGCTGTAAGAAAATTATCTGCAAACATCTCCGATACGCGTCATTCCTTGCTGACCTACCAGAGAAAATTCCCCAACGCCCTTTTTCGCCTTAGTCTCCGTCAAGATCAAAAACTGAATGATCAACGTTTGAGTGCGATGGATACACATTTGCTTTCTGCGGTATTTTCACGCGTGGTAAATACGGTAATGGAATTGATTATAAGCGCAGAAACACAGCACTGGAAGGAATAAACGAACTCGACAGGATAGCGCTCTGTCCTGCCAAGTTCGTTTTGTTTGGTCTGGTTTGGTTTGTTTATTGGGGTTTAACGTCCCAAAGCGACTCAGGCTATGAGGGACGCCGTAGTGAAGGGCTCCGGAAATTTCGACCACCTGGGGTTCTTTTACGTGCACTGACATCGCACAGTACACGGGCCTCTAGAATTTCGCCTTCATCGAAACTCGACCGCCGCGGCCGGGATCGAACCCGCATCTTTCGGGTCAGCAGCCGAGCACCGTAACCACTGAGCCATCGCGGCGGGGCTCAAGTTCGTTCCTTCCTCCGCTGTCTTTCTGCGATAAAAAAACAATTCCAGTAATGCGCCAACTAGACTGCAAAAAAAGTTCTCACAGGTAAATGCGTTATCTGCGAATTTCATTATTCCTTCTTTCACAGACAAAACCCGCACTAAATGTAACGAAGATGAGAAGAAAGTGTGCGAGGAAATGGGAAGAGCGTGTGACTATAGCGCCGGCGCCGCCCTATGTATGGGTAAGAAATTTTACTTTAACGGTGGATCTGCCGTCTCCGTATGTTAACTTGATCAATTCTACCTGTGTTCTTGCGTCAGTTTAACGACGCTGCAGCTACCTAGCTGCCCTGTGTAATGGTGCTATGGTATAGGTGTGGCGCGTAAGAGACGAAAATATTCAGTTTTGGAACGGCGTAATTAGTTTTGTTTTGAGTAGTTTTAGTTTGATCATGCTGTGATAATATTTTTCTTTATTCAACCTCGGCCATAAAGTCAAAGCTTCTGTGTCACACCAATAAAGGCCTGGGCGCCTACTATCTAGTAATAATTTTGCCATGTTCTGTGCGGTATATGAACGGATTGGCCACTGGGTTTCAACCTTTCCTCAGAACACGCCACTGATGGTTAATTGTTGCTTTCTGGGCGAGTTGGTTATCCATAATAATAGAGCACCGCGTAACAAAACAAACCAAAAGCAGGAACACCTGCCGGGCTCGCACACTTTCCTTCTGTTTTAGCCCTCGTGTGGCTCTGTGTTCCTCCTTTTGACCTGTGTTGTTACGCGCTGCTCTATTATTGTGCTTAAGTGGTCGAAACAAGCTTTCAAGGTGGCGCTTACATGTAGTCTAAGAGTTTCGTACAGGCTTGCAATCATGCACAAGTAGAGTACTAACTCCCACAGTCAATACTAGTTAGAGATTAAGAAAACATGTGACTGTTACTAGCGCATTGATATGGGACGTGGTAGCCGAATACTAAAGCCGGGTGGCTAAATCCTGTTCTGGTGAGAGATCGCGTTGCCGGCAAAGGTTGCCGGGATTAGGCCACACCTCAGGCCTTGATATTCATTTCTATAGATATATTTAATCCGGTAGATAATTGCATGGCAACGGGATTCGAACCGCGGTCCTCTTGCGTGCGAGTCGGATGCTGCACCTTTACGCCATGAGAAAAGTGCATAGCACCTGTATGTTACCAATATTCACGTATGGAGCAGAAACTTGGAGGCAAACAAAAAGAGTCCAGAGTGAGTTGAGGACAATGCAGCGAGCTGTAGAAAGGAAAATGATAGGTTAAGAGACGGGAAGAGAGCAGAGTGTATCACGGAACAAAGGCGAATTAGACATCCTAGCAGAAGAAGAAATGGGCATGTGCAGACCATGTAATGCGAAGGCAACAAAGTCGATAGTCATTAAGGAGTTCCAAGAGAAGGAAAGCGTAACAGATGGAAGCAGAAGTTAGGTGGGTGAACGAAATTACGGGGATAAAGTGGCAGTTCATTCTTTATAAGTTGGAGACGCCCTGGTTCCGCAGTCGACGTAGTAAAGCTGATGAAAGTGTCTGTGTATAGAGGGCGCTACTGTTATTGAGAGCAGCGCCTACATCCACCTGCATATAACCACATCATCGTTCGAATAATATGGTTCCGCAGTTCCGAGGGCAAGAACTGCGCTTTTTCGGAACTCCTCAAGTCCTCCATGTCGTCCCGCTAATGTAATCATAGTGTTCGTGGAAGGCGCCAAGGGTCTCGCCCTCGTCGACACCGGCGCTGCAGTATCCGTCATGAGTGAAGCTCTCTGCCGCCGACTCCGCAAAGTGACTACCCCACTTTCTCACTTTTCGCTTCGCACCACCTCATCACACCGCATTCATCCTTCAGCCGCATGTACAGCCCGTGTCCTCATTCAAGATGTCTTGTACACCATCGAGTTTATTGTGCTGTCTCACTGCTCACACGACATCATCCTGGGATGTGTCTTCCTTTCGACTCATCGTTCTGTTATTGACTGCGCCCGAGCAGAAATTGCCTTTTCTCCGCTCTGTGACGCCCCCTTTTGCGACGTACCTACCCAGTCTGCCAAACTTGTAGACGCTACTGATACCGACATTCCTCCGTTTTCTGCTGCCCTCGTACCCCTCTCCTGCGCAGGCGTCACTCATTCAACTGTTTTCTTCACGCCTTCCGAAGCCGCTTCCCGCCATCCCTGCTTCCTGTTTCCCTTTGCTGTTCTCACGAACGACCGGACAAAGTGCAAAGTGACGTCTTCCACCGTGCCATTGACGCTGACCTTCCACCCACTCTACGTGATCAACTCGTCGGCCTCCTCCAGTGCTTCCGTTCTTCCTTCGATCTTCCTCAGACTGCCTTGGGCCGCACGTCTGTCGTTTCGGCCACCATCGACACCGGTACAGACGCCCCTCCTCTCACGAGAATTAGTTTTAGACTTTCAAGGATACGAATGGCAATTTTTTTCTGAAGTTAAAACAGCGTGCTATGGCAAAGACGGTCCCATTAAGATCCTAAACAACAAAGGGACCCTTACCTAGCGAGAAAAGAACAGTGCTCAACTGAAACACACTTTGCTACTCGCGAAGAGATTCTTTTACTAGGCGCTTTCGCTTCTAAGGACTCTTGAAGTAGCACATTTCTCATGAGCTGTTTCGATTTACATCTGCAGGCAAAAAGCGAACAAGCTGCAACAAGCAAGAAGTAAAGATATGCAAGGAAATGGGCTTGGATTGCGACTTCAGCGCAGGAGCACCTCTCTGCATGAGTAAGCTAGTTATTATTGTTGGGTAGCCAGCAGTTCCCAAAGCACTGAAACAGTCAGTGAACGCCTCTGCTGCTTCTACTCCCACTTTAATTTTAGGCTGTTTTTATTATTGCTCTGCAGAGTCTAAACACGCCCACGTTCGATAAAATGCTCTTTTTTTCCTGACAGATGAAACGCGCGCAAGCTGCAATGAGGAAGAGAAGGCAATATGTAACACTACAGGGCATCACTGTGATTTCAGCGCTGGGGCTCCTCTGTGCATTGGTAAGAAACTGTTCACGGTTTTACTTGTCAGTGCTTGAAAATATTCTGCCCTTCTGCCCAGTGAAATTTTAGAGCGCAGCTCTTAGGCGCCCGTTTCTACGTTTCGTGGCGTCGCCGTCTCCGTCGTCGCTGTCCGTTGTAACCAGGAGAGGGCAAAATCACAACCACCTCCCCTCCTTAACAAGAAAAAAAAAAACAGCGCCGCGCGGACGGCTCTCGCCGGCGCGCGTCGTAAAGCGGAGGAGAAGGAACCCCTGGGAAGCGACAAGCCCTGTTTGTGTGGCTGCCCCCTCTCCCTCCGCTTGCCGACGCGGCGCGCGGGGAGATTGCCGTCGATTGTTTAGACTGTCCGAGACGTTTCTACGCGAAGTTGACGGAGAGGGCGTAGCCTTGCGTGCGCTAAGAGATGCCCTCCACCTCTTCACTCGCGCGATGGCGGCGGCGCCACGAAAGAAAGTTCCAGATGCTCCTCGAAGCCACTCCCGGCCTTTGACCAATGAGCACGCGCGCCCGGCGCGAGAAGAGGAAGGAGAATCACAGGTCACGTTACCTTTATCGACTATGCATTAATTGCCACCTCTCTTGGCTCTGCATTAATTTGCCAGCTACCACGGGGGACAGGTTGCTCACAATACGGTGGCCAGGTTGTGAACACGTCACAAGGTCAGGTGACCTCTCTACCAGTCAGCGAATTTTGTCTCGGACATGCGCGGGGCTTTGTTGTGAACGCTGCCATTTTTTCGCATTAAAAGAACCAAAGCTTGGTGCGAAACATCTCACGAATAGTATGTCCCCTCAAGCCCTGCCACGAGCAAATGTCGAAAAAACGGCTGGCGGTTTAGCATTGCTTAGCACGTAATATTGGGCGGAAGCGTAGTTTTTTGTAGGTGGACGCCACTGCCACGTACCTCAAAGCGCGATTGAAGTTTCCACTAACCCGGGGAAGTACTTGTGCGCGTCTTCAGCTTTTTCATCATCACTGCCAATTTGCCGGATGTACGCCGTGGCCTGTGCTCCAGTGCCCCGTTTTTATCTCAAAGTCGTCCAGGCTAACGCATGCAGCGCACATCTCGCTGTCACTACCGCCACATAGCTCAAAGTGCGAATATTTGTTTCACAGTACTAATAGCTGATGGGGAGGACGATGTGCAATGCACAGCTCGAGACTGTGTTGCAGTCTAACTCCGGCCGTGCTCAGCTGTGGCTATACCCTCGTGCACTGCACAGCGACCAGCGAAACTGATCTGTACGCACCACCGCTGTTTCGAATCACAGTAGGGAATAATTATTTGATTTATTTTTATTTATTTATTTCACTTAGCACGAGCCCACAAACACTGCAAGATCTTCCTCGGGGTTCACCCATCGGAATATCGTATTCGTACAATTAAGCGAGGGCGAAAAGTGAGCACAGCGGCGGAAGAACACAATAGGGGGAAAATAAGCCAGTTTTGTTGCAATCTCATCCGCAAATGTCAGAAAAAGAGGCTGAATGATGCGGAAAAAGAATTTCACGAAGAAGTGAAACGTGGGAAAAGCAGAACCCCGAAAAACGACAATTCTAGAGAGGCAAGAACAGCCGCCCATGCTCACAACGACAACTAAATGGGCACGGACACTAAGTTCCGCTTTAAGTGAATGACTTGGTAGCGTTAATGTCATTGTGCCTGCAAATGCCGAATTTGTCACTCTGGACTTTATTTCATAGATCTTTGGGAGTATTCATACCCCTCCTGGCCCAGTGGTAAAGCGATGCGCCACTGCCCTGCTATGACAAGTGCTGCCATCTTTGGGACTTGTGCGACGCATGTTGCTCTTCCCGAGCAACCTCTAGCACTGCCAGCTGCCACGCTGGCATAGCCTTATGTAAAAAGCGGGTGCACAGCCACCATAGGGCCCCATGCAGTCAAAAATAAAATTCCAATAAAAAATGGCGTCGGGAAGGAAGATACGATCTCGTGAGTGCTATACACTGCCTGGATTGGGAACAGTTGGTGATAAGAGCTAATGAATAAAACCTTAGTAATCTGCAATGCGCTGATGGCATTGCCCTGCCAAGTCGCTCAGGAGATGAAGTGACAGTTAGACATGCAGAGTTAGACAGGCAGAGCAGTACCGTAAGCCTAAAATTATTATGCAGATAACCAAAGTAACTTTCAACAGTCTCGGAAGTGAACAGCAGTTTACAATTGGTAGCCAAGTGCTGGAAGGGGTAAGGGAACTTACGCCTGCTTAGGGCAGATAGTGACTGCAGATCCGGGTCACGAGAGGGAAATGACTAGAAGAATAAGAATGAAGTGGAGCGCATACGGCAGGTTCTCTCAGATCACGAATGTAAGTTTACCAGTATCCCTCAAGAGGAAAGTATACAACTGCTGTGTCTTATCCCGGTACTTACCCATGGAGGATAACGAAGAGGGTACAACTTAGGAACAGCACACAAGCTAAGGAAAGAAAAATTATGAATGTAACGCTAAGAAACTAAAAGGGTAGAGTGCGTCAGCAGAAAGGTACTCCTTTTCTCTCTCTGTAACGGTGATCGAAGGGACCCTGCTAATTCTGATGCTTTGTATTTTCATCCTTAAGTATTGGCTCTTTTTCACGGAATGTCCAAGACCATCGAGCTTCTTTACTCTCTTCTTCAATAAAAGAAACGGGAAAGAAATGAGAGCCCCAACAGCAAGCCCTGCACTCTTGGCGAAGATATGCGAGAGGAAGCCCCGGCCCTCTTAAGAGCGATCGCCGCCGCCATGCTGCTGCATGTGTCATCCCTGTTGTCATCGTGTACACCGAGGCCAGGCGCCGGAAGCTTCTGTGCGGTATAAGGAGGACCGTCCGTGGGGTCGTCATTCGCATCTCTAGACAGTTCTTGTTTTGCGATTTTCCTTCATTCGTCCTCCACGCGTGATGCGGAATCGGTTACACCCCGGACGGGAAACTTAAGCCGGGGCACGAGCCAAATTTGTTGCACACCCTCGACCTCAACCCCTTCTCTCACCCACAGTTCACCATCTCTGTCCTTTCTCACCTTCACAACGCCTATCCTCCCTCACCTAACCGACTGAATCCCTCACGAGGTGAGGAAGAGGATCCTTTGTGAGGATGCCCATGTCTCCAATGAGAAATATGCTAAACGTGAAGCTCTATTTCTGTCTGCTTCTCCTCTCGGCAGATCAACAGCGAAAAAAGTGCAACGAAGAGGAGAAGCAGGTGTGCAGATCAATGGGGAAGAACTGCGACTACAGTGCCGGTGCACCACTTTGCCTGGGTAATGAAACCTCTTTTGGCTGCTCTTTATTAAGGCCTAATGCTCTGAGAAAGAACAACTTTGGACTACGAACAAATGTTTAAATGAATCGGTGTTTATGTTTTGTCTGGAAAAATTTTTTCTGAATAGTCGGTTTACTTCCCGGTGCTTACAGAAAAACAGACAGTGCGCACCTCTTGCAAACTAAGATTGCAGGCGTACTCACGTATACTATATACTGACACCCTCTGCCGTGCATGCAGCCGATAGATATGTCGGAGCTAAGGCGAGGAAGAACAAGCTCTGACAGCGTTGAGGTTCGATCTGCTTTTTTAATTGCAGTGCTCTTGTCCGGCGCCGTGTGCCATGGCCTGCGCGAGGGGCGCTACAGACGCTTTTCAGTTTGTGTCCGCATCGCTGGTGTTTTCGCGGATTTAATTGATCTTAAAATCACAGGCTATGCTGAGGGATGAAATGAAAACACACCTTTTCTGCACTCTGTGTTATCGGTATATATTATGGAACGCTGGAGGTTTCGTTTTCAATCGAAGCCGTCTACTACAACGTTTCTCGCGGGATCTTCGGGGCTCAACTTGACATACAATTAAGGGGTCTCTGAAAAAGGGTGCTTGAGGTTGGCTATAAAATGCCTGCTTTATGTAGAGTGCGGGCCACCGAGCGTTCATGGCACGTCCAAGAACTGAAAAGCGAACAGATAATTTACAATACATTTTTAAAAACTCCCGCTTCCGTGGCTCGCAGCGACCAGCGGTGCCGGTCTTTCGCTCGAATCCCCGCGCAACGCGTCATGTAGCGCTCGTTACGTCAGCAGCGGAAGGCTATCATTGGTTCGCCGTGCCAACTGCTCCCCCCGGAGAATTCTCGCGCGCCTTAGTAGCCGGCGGAGCAGACGAGTAGTGGGGCCGGCGGAGGAGCCGACATTTCAGCGAGCAAAGAGTGTCAAGAAGAGAGGGGAACACGCGGAAATTCAAATTTTGACTGCAGATAGATCAGCTTCCAGAAGACGCATTACAAAGATTCTTGTTGGAAAATATTTGCGGAGCGGCGTCCTTTATCATCCGAGGCATACCGCAGCTCTATTGAGAACCCCTTTCAGAGCCCCTTTAATGTCTTATACCGTGCACTCATGCGCGAACACTGCATAAGGCAGGGACACAGACAGAAGAGACACACACAGCTTTTGTAAAATGTAATTTGCACCGCCAAGTCATGCTGCGCGCAAGCACCGTATTTTCCCGCGAGCAGTACAACTCTCATTAGATATGTGTGTGAAAACGTGTGTCGAGGAAACTGAAGGAAAATTTATATCACACAGATGCCTCACTGAGCTGAGACGTCAAATATAGGCGGTGTCCATCGCGGTTCAGCACACTCCGACCAAATGTACACTGGCCGACATAGAGGAACAAAGTGTAGAAATTGACACAGGTGACTGTACCCTTGCTATGCACAAGGATGCGCAGGTCTTTACGGGACGGTGGAAGTTTAGAAGCGTACAAAACGAACTCGGTGACGCCATAAAGTGACGCAATTTAAAATTAAAAGTGCTCGCTCATGAAGATTGTGAGTAACGCTTTCGGAGAGACGGACATTACAGTAAACGCATCGCAGCGTTCGTGTTTGCAAGCTCTTCAGCAGAAGAGATTCATCATTCGCACAGAAGTGCAGCTGGCACTGGGCCCAGTTGCATCTTCGAAGCAGATGCGTGAGTTAGTACAAAGCTACATGAAAGCACGTTGCTTAGGCTTAGATTTTAACACCCGAAAGCGAGCTAGGCTATGAGGGACGCCGTAGTGGAGGCCTCCGGATAATCTCTATCACCCGGGGTTCTTTAACGAGCAGCGACATCGCATTGTGCACTGACCTCTAGGATTTCGCCTCCATCAAAATGCGACCGCTGCGGCCAGGTTGGAACCCGCATGTTTCGGGTCAGCAGCCGAGCAACATAACCACTGAGCTACCGCGGCGGCTAAGGCGTATGGCATCTTGAACTTAAGGAACATTTACTCTACGCAAACTGTTCTTTTTTCGCCCTCCTTCACAGGCGACACGCGCACGAAGTGCAACAAGCAGGAGACCGAAGCCTGCAGAGAAATGGGCCGAGAGTGCGACTTCTCCGCTGGAGCTCCTTTGTGTTTAGGTAAAACAAAATAATTCCTGGGTGTTAGTCGCATGCAAGCCTAATGTAGCTAAGAGAACTTGAAAACAAAGTGACTGTTGGTTAAATGCTCCCTTGTGAGACACTTTTCTACTGCTAAGTATATGGATTCAACACTGTTCAGCGCATGGATTGAGGCTTGGAGCCGATAGAAGGTACAGACGTCTAGTAAAATATAACTGGACTTCATTTGGACGCAAGATAGTCTCATATTTCTCACGTTATCGTTTGTGGGCTTCAAATATAGTAGCAGTAAGTACCACTCTCTCTCTCTCTTCGCAAGAGTCTGTTCACAAGAGTCTGTTCACTAGAGTCTGTTCGCAAGAGTCTGTTCACAAGAGTCTGTTCACAAGAGTCTGTTCACAAGAGTCTGTTCACAAGAGTCTGTTCTGTCTTTACAAGACCCATCTAAGGGCGGAATTAAGTTTTCAGGTTTGTTTGTTTAACCCTACAGGCAAAAAGCGCACAAAGTGCAATGCACGGGAGATTGAAGCATGCAAGGACATGGGTCTAGGATGCGACTTCTCCACGGGAGGTGCACTGTGTGTCGGTAAGTGCAGCTATTCGCTTAATGTCGATACAACGTGACTGTCGCTAAAAGGCAGCGCATCTCCTCAGTAGAAGCGTTACGTTTACTACCTCCAACATTGACACACTCTCCCTCTACTGACCAAGCTTCTGCATAATGTCATGCAAGGGTGCAATGAGGGAACCTGCAGATATGTAGGGGGCACGGGCTTGCAGCAGAGGAGACTTTGACATCAATACCACACGCGTGACCCTAGCCGAGGCATAACGAATACCAGACGTCCACGAAACGAGGCGTACAATAGCTAACGGACGCATGATGCTCTCCGACTTTCTTAAAGGCGTTTTAGATAAGAGGCAAGTAGTAAATAATCCATCTCTTGCTTGGGAACAAGGCATTTCTCTGCAAATTCAGGCGCTGTGTGACTCGAGGGAAAATTTGGTTTCCTTACAGGCGGACAGCGTACAAAGTGCACTGACGACGAGACCGAAGCATGCGAGGAAATGGGACTGGGGTGTGACTTTTCTGCGGGTAGCGTTTTGTGCTTAAGTAAGTACTATCATTCGTTTAATTTTGGTCACATGCGGCTACAGTATGTTGCGATATATTTACAGTCTTGCTGTGGTATCATGACCTACGCAGGCAACCTAATCAGAGACGAAATGTCTGAGACCTAAACCTTTAGACTGCATATATACGGCTTGAATAAACAAGCTCGCTGTTCAGATTTAGGTCTGGTTTTGGGGGGAACAATACTTGTGTCTGGAGTTACACAGAAGTAAAATATAAACTTTTTTTATCACTGCAGTTGATTTGTACACAGAGTTTTTGTGGCGACGAGAAAAATAGACTCGAACTTGAAGCGTGCAGCGCCGTTCCTCTTCGGTGTGGTGGGCCCTGGAAGTATCAGCGCATAGTACGCAGAACATGCATGTGCTAAGCAGTCTTTAGGGCGACGAAAGTGTTTTTCGTCTATACCGGGTGTTTCACAGAACGCTTTCAAAAATTTTCAAAAATATGCTTTTTGGGGTAAAAATGTGGATTTTGCGGCCTAGTATTACTAGTGTTTGCGGACTCCAGATAAACGGTGAATCGTCTTAAATAGTAAGGTGCTAACTAATTTTAATAATTACTTTTTGACTAGTAGAGTAAGGCGCCTAGTTGTAATTAGAGATCTGTAGCCTGTCGTTAGTAACAGCCATATCAGTTTTAGGAATTTCGAAAACGCAGTTATCCTCGACGCCGTGGCTCGACAAATTTTCGCTGCATCATGCAAAAATACATGCCGTTTAGAAAGCATGCAGGCAAAGCAACCTCTCCAGTGCAGGTAACAAGTCGAGAAAGCCAAATTTCGTCGAGCCACAGCGCCACCGTTAACCGCATTTTCGAAATTCAAAAAACTGTTCTTGCTATTACTGATGACCGGCTACAAATCTTTAATTGCAGCTAGATGTCTAAAAGCCATATTTTCACCCCAAGAAGCCTATTTTTCAAAGTGTTCGCTGAAATACCCGATATACCGCTATATTCCGAGACTGGCTCATCCGTTCTCCAACGCGGTATTCCTTTCCGCTGCTGTAGCAACTATCCGAAGCGGAAAAATTAGCTTCAAAACCATGCGCCTGGAATTTATCGCTGCGGCGTATGTGTAGGTGCAAAGAGTTTAATTTTCACCTCTTTCGCCTGCTCGAAGGCTCGTGTCGTTTTTAAATTACAAGCATCGACTAAAACGGTTTCCTCTCCTCGGCCACGTCTTATGTGTGCTGTCAACAATTTCTTGCTGGAGAACGGCCGACCAATATTGTTATACGAATGCTTGAGCAGAAGGTACTGTTGGCAGTAAAAGTTTCCGAGATGCGAGTGGGTGGGAAAAAAATTACACGAAAACGTAGAGCCCCTGTGTCTCAGAAAAGCCGGTGTTGGCGTTGCAGTCTGCGTGACGGAAAAATCCGCACTGGACGAAAAGGTGGTGGTTACAAGAGGCTTCCACAGATGGCGCCAGTCACACCAGCGGCGCATCGGAAATCTCTCACCATCGGGTCGCGGGTCAGACGTGCTAACGCTGCGCCACGAAGGCGCGTTCGCACGCCAGTCGGGGTTAGAGCGTGGCTTTATATGTATGTCATGTGTTCTTACACATAATGATTGTGACTGTGAGAAAGGAGACAGTGTCCGTTTCTGCGTAGGAAAGAAGAACCGCTGTCGCGTCATATTCTTAAAGGCGGAGCATAAGTGTCTCCCCAGTTTTTGGTGCACTCTCGTAAACCAATCGCCTCAGATTTACGAAGGTCTGAGAGGACGTGCATGCTCCATCCAGTGGTAACAATTAAACAGGGTCGCGGGCCAGCGTCACGGTAATTTTTCTGACAAAACGCAACCCCAGACTTTTTCCTGCGGATTGTACATGTGCATACGGTTGTGTGAAAAAAAAAAGAGCCATTCCTTGTAGTACTCTAATTTATCCACTTGAAATACGTTGGAGAACATGTAAAGAGTCAGCTTTCTCACGAGGCAAAATTAGGAGGAGAGGTGTAGTGAGAACTCCATGCCGTACCAGTTCTAGCAGCAAAGTGAGCATGCGCACGCTGGCAGTTCTAGACATATGAAATGGTAACTAAGATCACACTACAAAACGTTGTCACAAAATGGCTACCTTCGGCAACTTCCAACACTCAGAACTGTTACCCTATCCTATCTCAAGAACTCAGTCCAATGATGTCATGGAAAGCAGATTGAACCTGGCTGTGCATCCCTCGCAGTAACAGCGTCGCAGCCAGCGGCATGCCATCACAACTTTGCATCGCATACAACTTGTTGTCAGATTTTAGTTATATCAATCATCGGCACGACAGCGGATCACGCGGCCGCATCATCCGTTGAAGCTACGGCTATTTTGGGACCTAATGGTTTCACTCCTGCGTAAAAAGGCTTTTTTTGTCAGCCAGGAACTTGCAGAAGGAAGAAAAGAGAATGCTCCTCAATGCCAAATTCTGCCACCTTGGTACCTACCGTCCGGTTTGTATGCCGCGGATGCGGGCGCGCATACCAGCATGGCGGTAATTACCACCAAAGACGCTAGATGGCGCCGCCTTCCGAATTTCCTTCCTGGGGCCCTAGGGTTTAAAGATAACAATAGTCACGTAAGTAGATCTGCAGTGGAAGTAAGCAAAAAGCGATTGGAGGATTGGTGGGTGAAAAGCAGAGATGTGACATAAGGATAGAAGTGTAGGAAACCGTAGTGAAAGAAGATGGCGGATCTTAATGAGAGTTAACAACACAGCTGAACAAAAATAATGTTAGAAAAGCTGAGCATGGTGGCAATTGCCGCCACCCCGTTTCAAAGGAGGCGCTCCTATCCATCGATCCATTCATCCATCCGTCGAGGCGTTGTTCATGATGCGATATATAGGCGAAGTATTTTTGATAGGGCGGCTGTCTCCACCTGAATATTTGACAGTGGAGGCCCCGGTCGAGGTCGGTATTCCTTCTCCTTTGATAACGTCGACCATTTTTACTAGTAGACGAATAATCTACTAATAGACTAAAAGTCTATTACCTACCTCTCTTCGCCAAAAGGAAGCGCACGAAATTAAACATGAGAAATCTCTCCAGAATACAACGAAAAACGGGAGGGTGCCTTTTTAAAAAAATTCGCAAAGTCTGATTCTCCACATTAGTCGCAGAAATCAATGGCATTTTACAAGTTTAACTCCGAGCAAATTTTTGATTACAATCTACTGTGGTCTCTTATTATATTTAACGCCGTTATAAACCAATCTGCTCTGCATCAGAATGCTAGTTTTGTCACGCACGTATTCGCAAAAACACTCTTGTAACTTTTCCTTTTTTTTTTATTCACGTAGAGCAAGAGGCGCGCATCGCATAAGCTTACCACTTCTGTCTGTGGCCCTGGCCATGGGCGTTATTGGTGTCTTTTGCAGTAATATTTTCGTGTAAATTTTGCTGCTAGTGCTTTCAGTCTTCCTGAGAATGACACGCAGTCGTTTTTCTAAAGAATATGCGAGCAAAATATAATGCTATCGAGACAGACTATTTGAAAAGAATAGAAAGGGTGTGAGATTCTTCTAACACCTTTCTCCGGCGTACACAGGTCGTATTAGTTTGAGGTCGCGGATCACAGCCACTCTCGGTTTGAATGTTACCGTCGAACAGTTTTCTCTTCGTAGAGCTATAGACACTGTATTTCAAAATTCTGTACAGAGATAAAACGTCTACATAATGCTAATCTCCACTCGTAGCGAGTATAACTAAGTAAGATGAATAAGGAAAATCTTTGCGATAAGGTAACCCTCTAATAGAAGATATGGCAGAATAAGGATAAGGCTTTGTTGAGCTTTAAAGCTGAACAAATTCCACAAAATCTTACATTGTATGTTGGCACTTTGGAAACGTTCGTATCGACGCTGGCATCAATTTGGCTGTTGCTTGTGTGCTCGGAGATAATGGACACGCGAAATATCAAGTGTGTCCTAGGAGGTTACATTCGATTTGCAAGTAGGTGAGCCTTTGCTATATAGTTTTCGAGGCCATAGCTAGAGTCAAGAAAAGGTAAAATATCACTAATTTTATTCACCAAACAAATACTTTATTCTGTCATAACAGAGTGTGTGGGCCGTGAAATTTAAGGCGTCATTTAAATTTTTTTTCTTGTTGTTTCAGACCCTGTGGTGGAATCAACAACTGAATCTGTTCCTTCATCAACCGAGTCTTGTGAGGGAACAATTTCATTCTTCATTCAACGCTCAGTGCATAATTCTTGTCACGTTGTGCTCTCATGTGCACACCTTTAGGCGAGCTGCATGGGGACTATTCGCCAACGAAACCACGAATTCGTTGTATGCTTTACTAGCTACGTTCACCAAACCTGAAATCGCCCTCGAGGATTTAAAGAAAATAAATCTTTTTAGTGATGTATCCTCATATACTTAGCGCTAATGATAAATATGGAGCGGAAGTATTGGACATATTTGCACTATTTCTTGTTATCAGTAATACCGTTGAGTACGACTATTAAAAAGAGAGACCAATGGATTCAGTTAAACGAATGTCTGAGCACAGAGAGCACGACGATGTATACATTGTTAGATGCACGACCTGCTCACGAGCATGTCGATCCAAGGAATTATTAGAGATGCACTAGCAACAAAAGCACAGAACAGTCGGTGCCATGTACGCGCCTGCAAGCCAGGTTCAGTCATCGCTGGTCATCACGCAGCAACATATACTGCGCGCGAGAGATTGACTTCACGGTCTCCTGCTCTTGTTCATGGTGAAAAACTGAATCATTGAAAGGTCCAAGCTCCGTCTAGTTGGTGACACGTTTTCATGGGAAGGCGGTACAGAATGAAACGCGTGATGGTGCTGTGTTTCTTGTTGCCAGTTGCCACTTTCCGGCTGCGCGCATCAGACAATGCGCAAGAGGAACGAAATATCAGGGCTTTGAGTTGCAATCGTAGTCTGTAGCTTGGCATGGCAATCACACTGCAGTTCCAGAAACTGTCAATGTGTGTACCTCCTATACAGTTCTTAAGCAGACAAGGAAAGGGGAATGAGGGGCTTGTTATTAATATGAGAGAAGCCAGCAGCCACAGAAACCAAGGGGCACAGGGGATTTTTAATTAATTTATTTATTTTGTGGTGTTGATCAATTTATATTACTGAATATGTTATCGCTTAAAGCTAATTGATTAGAAAAGCAGAAGAAAAACAACCACATGCCGCCGGTGGGATCCGAACCCACGACCTCCGAATTACGCGTCCGGTGCTCTACCGCTGAGCTACGGCGACGGCTGTCAAACCTTCTGCTTTCGGGGGTGTTTATGTTTACAAATAACCTAACCTTGGGAGTGTTCACCAGCGCCACCCGCGGCGGACGTAGCACGTCCTGAGATACGTCCGCCGCTTAAGAACGTGGGTGGCGCTGGTGAACACTCCCAAGGTTAGGTTACTTGTAAACATAAACGCCCCCGAAAGCAGAAGGTTTGACAGCAGTCGCCGTAGCTCAGCGGTAGAGCACCGGACGCGTAATTCGGAGGTCGTGGGTTCGGATCCCACCGGCGGCATGTGGTTGTTTTTTCTTCTGCTTTTCTAATCAATTAGCTTTAAGCGATAACGTATTCAGTAATATAAATTGATCAACACCACAAAATAAATAAATTAATTAAAAATCCCCTGTGCCCCTTGGTTTCTGTGGCTGTTGGCTTCTCTCATCCTATACAGTTCTGCACATATACACAGGAGTGCAATGAGGCACTATACTGTCGAAACAAAGTCTCGTTTCTTCGGCTTTCACATGAAGTGGCACCACCTCACGCTTCCGTTTTACTGCGCGGCTGTGGCAGTGCTCCCACAAATTTGTTCTCTTTTTTTTCTTTGGTCCAGTGTGTCCGATTGATGAATGCAAGGAAGCCTGCGAAGAGGCGGAACCTGGCAGAAAAGTTGTGAACGTGTCATGCTCCGCATCAGAGATGTGTTCCTGCGCGTATGAAGACGGTGAGGAGACATCCTGCACCATAGCTCCCCAGATTAAACTACTTCTCGTGTACCGGAATGAATTGCGGGCAGTAGCAGGCACCTTGAATGGGAGCACTTAAGATCGCGTCCCTACATGTTGCTGTCGTCTCCTACCCGAAAAAAAGTGCACCTTTCTTCATTGCTGGAAGTCCACAGTGGGTACTCACCGTCCTGAATAGTACGCGAACGCAGAAAAAAAACAATGATGAATGGATGCCTGGGAAAGCTCTCGACAGGAATACGGCGTTTGACCTCGACATATTTACTTCATGACCTCTTTATTCGATGGCGGTGTAACTGAGCGTTGCGAAAATGCTTTCTTAGTTGACATACATCTACCACACAGGATCTCTTCGCCGAATGGCGCCTTCGTTTAATCATTTTGCCTTTAAAAGAAATGGATGCAGATATTTTGCAAAAATATAAGTCAGGGTACGAAATAAAGTGGCTTACGAAATGGAGGAGGCAGCTAGTAGAGAGCGGTAACGCACAGCATCTTGTACAGTAGACCAGAAGACTGTATAACAAATTTATTTTATTCCAGCCTACGCTGGAAGTGTTGCACGTCAGAGAGAATTTATTGTCGCAGTTCTTCGTTTTGATGTGAGAAAAAATTGAGGCGGAAGAAAATAAGTGAGCCATGGCATTGCCTCCATGGCATTGCCTCCAAAGAACAGCCCGAGTGCTTCACATTTAGAGGTCAAGAGCGATAGCTGCAGTGAACTAAAAGTGGCTGGTTTGTTATAGTTAACTGGTTTTCAGAGGAGTAACTGGCTTATAACGTCACAGTGTCTGTCGAGTGCCGAAGATTCATGTTGTTTATTCATGCCTTTCACCGCTTTGAAAATAGCCAATATGCATCCCTGATGCTAATTAATCATCGTTGGGGAAAAAATCCAGCGTTAAAACAAGGCTTGTCAGTGCAATGAGGTTCAATTACGAGAATCAGCTAAGCATAATGATGCAACAAACGGGGAATCTGGTGGGGCTATTCCACTGTTGTTGTGGTGTCTGCTTGTGTCTCCGTTTCACTATCACTCGTAGACGCTGGAGACAGACGTAAGAAAAAAATTCCATATAATCTCCTTGTAGCCAAGGTTATTAGAAAGTTGTTGCCGACAAGTAGACAAATGTAGACGGTTGCATTTTCAGTAATTTTTTCTTACTTTTGTTCCGTGACAACGCCCCTCAATATGGCCGTTTAAACTCACGGTTCATAGCAAGGACAATCGGGCGCCTAGAAAATACTGGACGGAAGCAGATTACGAAAACGGCGTCTGTGTAGGGCCTGACCCTTGCTCGTTTTTCCAAATTTGTTTTACAAAGCATGTCGAAAACTCCTTTTTTAAAATGCTTTCCTTAATGGCTTTCCGCAAAATATCCTTCAGAGGTCGCAAAAATGCACCACTGACCGTTCTTAGAAAGTTCTTATCAATGTTCTTCTCACAGCCAGTGTTTCAGCTTTCAACGGTGTATCTCATTACTCTCTTATCGATCGACATTTGTTTCTAACTTAAATTGGAATATAGGGCACTGCAGAAAATAAAAAAATGAAAGTGTGCTCCGATAAAAATATTAATATTATTCGCATTTCTTCTTGGTAGCATGTTTGCCGAAAGTATCCAAACAATGTTGTGAAGGTATAGGATGCGCAATCAAAGAACGAACCACGAAGAAAGACACAGAGACACACACAAGCGCTACGTCATGTACCAACTAGGCCCAACCCAAGTTTTATTGAAATATCCAAACAATGTTGTTTGGTTCTCAGCCTTATTGTGCAGCTCTCACGGACCCATATGCACGGAAAGACAGGTTCTACTTACCTTACACAGATTTAAATTTGAACACAGGTGCTTCATTACCCGGCTATGAAACCAGCATGCTTAGTTTCGGCAAAGCTGGTAAAGGCGGTACTGCCGAAGGCCGTTCAGTGACTGTGTGTAAAATTAGCTACAGTCGCATTGACAGTGAATGGCAGCCCATTTAGCCTCCCTTGTACAGAATTCGTCCTGTTTCTGACAACAGAAGTATCCAAGTGCCTCTTGATGCAGCGCGGGAGCACCTGCAAGTGTGACTTTAGCATTTGGTTTGGTTTGGTTTGTTTTTTGCAATAGATAAGGATTCATGAGGGGAATCGTAGATGCGCCTGAATGAAGGCCATTCTATATCGCAGGAAATCCTAATTATGCGGTGAAAATATAGACACGCCTGAATTCTCTAATGGGTTGATATATTTTTCACGTTCTCTGAATTTTCGAAGGGTAGCTAGCAATGCTGACCGCATCTCGTAGGATGGCTAAGCAAGCAACGGATTCCACTCATGCCGGCATTCTCTCAACCGATCGGTGATAGCAGATCCAGTTTTTCACTCAATATTTATCTGGAAGTGTTAGTGACAGCTTTATTTATCCCCAAAGGAAAAACGGAGGGGGGGGGGGGGGGGGCAGAGACGTCCTAGGCTGGGTAGGCCTCCACTACTCTCTGAGCCCGCCCAATCTAGAAATTTGTCCTGGAGATCAGGCGCTTGGCTGCGTAGAGAAGCCTTCCACTGCTCTTTTGAATTACTATTCGGGAATTTTGGTGTGTGTGTGTGGGGGGAGGGGGGGGGAGGGCGAACAGAAGGCCATATGATGTAGTGGGGTTTGGCTCTGCCCGAGCAGAAATTACAAACTGAAGAAGGGTAGATAGCTGGGTCGATGACGTGGCTGAAGATAGGAGTGCAAAAGGTTTGAGTCTGAAGCTGGCGCCGCAGAATCTCGCGATACCGAGAGTTTTTGCGGGGCCCAGAGTGTGTGCAATCCTACCGAGGCGGTAATAGTGACATAAGTCATGAAAGGAGAGGAGGCGGTCCCGCGTAGCAAGCGGGGCCACTTGGCCGAAGGTGGGCTTCGTGGCCGGCGCCCGGACAGTCAAACCTCGAGCGCAGGCGTGAACCACCGCGTTACCAGCTAGGCCTGCGTGTGCGGGGCACCAAAGAAGGGCGATACAGTGAGCTGGAAGGTGCTTTAGGAAGAGATAATGGGCTGGGCGGGATATCCGCCCCGCGCCGAAGTTGTAGATTGCTGATTTGGGGTCCCTCGCACTTGTGGTAATATCGGGAGTGTTGAGAGCTAGAGCGAGGCTTGCCTCCTTTGCCTCCAAAGATGAGGCGTTTACGGTGGCAGCCGTTTTAAGGAGGCCGCTAGAATCAACGGCTGAAAGAGCATCGGTGAGGCCGGAGGGGTATTCAGCGGCTTCGACATGGAGGACGTCCTTGGCATTGGAAAGGCAGTTTTGAAAGGCTTCCGCCCGTTTTGGCCGTCATTGTGTACGGTGAACCGGGTACATGTTCTTTACTAAAGAGGGCATGTGTAGGTTTTGATGAATATGGTATAGGATAGTGTGCTTGAACTTAGTATTCGAGTTAAAGTCGATGGGTAAGGATTGAAGTATATGCCGGCCAGTGGTGGCACAAGTAAGGCGGGCATACTGTGAGGTGAGATGAGCCTCTACTAACTCACGTAGGGTGTGGAGGGTGCCGGTTCGAAGACGTTTGGTGGATGCATTAGAGGGAATACCAAGAACGTATTTATGGCGGGAAAGAACGTCCACGGCATCGATTTCCGTACGGGAGAGGTTAAGGTATGGCAGTGACTACCTGCGTGCTCTTGGACACGTGCTTTATGAGACGGAGGGTGTGCTCGACAGCCATACTAGGGTGTTGAAGAGTATCAGTGTTCAGTTGGTTGGCCTGAATGAAACCACCAGGTACACGATTTCGAGAGACATTTTGAATGTCGTGATCGCTGAGATAAATAATGAGAGAGGGAGAGTGTCGATAACGGCGGTGTGATGCAGGGAGCAGGAGTTCAGATTTAGTAGCGGCACATTGCAGATTCATGGCGGCAGCATGCTCTACTACCCCGTTTGGAGCGGTTTGGAGGGTATCTTCGATGTGACCATCAAAGCCTCCGGATACCGAGAGGGTAATGTCATCGGCGTACAGAGAGAAATAGAAGGAGGGGATGGAACTACGGTAGGTGCTGTATAACCAGATTAAAGAGGAATGGCGAAAGGACAGCCTAGGGGAGTGCCGAAACTTCACAGGATGTAGGAGGATGATTGCTCAGAACCAAAGAGGGGGCAGCGTTACGAGCTGAGAGGAAGCTGCTGATGCGGGAGTAGGTTTTGAAGCCGCAACAAATCTGGCTAAGGCCAGCATAGATGGTAGCATGGGCCACGTTGTGCCATGTAGGTAGAGACCTAGTATGGCTTGTGTGTCCATGCTGCCATTGCAAACAAGGATGTCATGTTTAAGGTGGAGCATGACTGGCGGAAACCAATCATTTCAGGAAGCTCTAGCTCAAATTGACAAGCTTTAGCATTGAAATAAGGGAGTAATTACTCATTGACATCCACCCGAACGCAGCCATGCGGCTACAAAGGAAAGCTATCCTTTGTAGCCGTATGGCTGCGCTCGGGTGGATGAAAATGAGTAATTACTCTCTTATTACAAATCTACTCCACCTTGGGAGATTCCCCTAAACATTTGACCAACACTGTTCCCACTTCAAGTTATTGATCAATTCGCTCTCGCCCTACCACAAGCTTGCCGTCCCGGTTAGCTCAATTGGTAGAGCGACTGCTCCGGTGAAGTGGTGGTCCCGGGTTCGATCCCCGGACCAGGATGAATTTTTCTTTAACTACGAAGTTTCTGAGAAAGCTGTATAGCTTTCCTTTGTAGATGTATGGCTGGGCTCGGGTGTATGTCAATGAGTAATTACTCCCTTATTACAAATCTACTCCACCTTGGGGGATTCCCCTAAACATTTTACCAACACTTTAGCATTGACAAGCTTTAGCCCCAAGTGAGTAAGGCGTAATACATCGGAACCTTCTGAAGTAATTCCTGCTCACATTACTAGACAGCCAAATGGGCTGCCCGGTTTCCAACAGCGGTTTGTGAGGTAAAGGACTCGAAACATATGTTGTGAGCTATATAGTGCCGTTTTTTAATACTGCTGATTTCAAGCGATTTTCGCGAGATTCATGCTGCATGCCATGCAGGGCAGGCGCAAACTCGATAAGACATGAGATGTTTATTAAGTGAAAGCGTAATTTTGGGCTTCATCAAAGGACACTTTGTACTAAATCTTCCGCAAGATGTGCCTACAACCTATCAACTCAGGCAGCCTGATTGAAGCAGAACACGCTCATTAACATATAAACTGAAAGCAAAGGAGCCATTACAAGGTTACCCTGCTCTGAGACCTTGTCCTGAATTGCCTAAAGCAGTACATATTCCACTGTTGTGTTTTTTTTAGAGTGTACGGCATCAAAATGTTTGGACTACTGCAAGCAAGTCGTTCCGCAAGAGAAACTGAAACAGGCCATCTGTAGAAATAACATCTGCCACTGTGAGAGAAGGAAAGGTATGTATAGTGGTGAAACTACCCTTGAGCAAACCAAGAACCTTGAGTGTCTGTCGGGCAAACAGCGCCGGATGGCTTTATTACAGATTTTTTTTTCTTTGCTTTGAGGAGGACGGTTTTGCGGAACACATGTATTCTGTCTCAGAAGTTTGTTTCGTGCTCGGTATATTCTTTGTTATGCATATCCTGTATTCCATGGAACATTTATTGTTGAACAACTCAGTTCCACTGCCAAGAATTGTTTTTGCATCTTTCTCGCTAAAAGGAAACTGCACCCCGGCGGCTTGTAAGAAAAGCTGTGAAGAGAAAGAGCCCGATAAGGTACTACTGGAGACCAGTTGCACCGCATCTGACGTATGCCACTGCACGTACGAAGACGGTAAGACTACCAAATTTTGATGCACTATGCTCCGGGCAAAGAGGAAACGAAGTCACTGGAATTGTTATTTGCGAGTAGCTTGATGGCTTTGCGTTCTACTTAATTGAGAGGAAGTTCACGAACGTCGCCGTAGAGAGACTTTCACTGAAGGAGTAATATTTTGTTGGTGACCACGCAGAGCTGGAGGCGGTGTCGCTACAGTTGCGGTTGGATGTACGCCAGGTCCTTCAGTGCAGCACGGTTAATTTTTAAAAGTAGGTTGTTTGCAGTAAGACTACCTTTTGGCGGCATCATATCAGCGCTGTTAGCGGACCCCACAGAACGTGTGAAGCAGTCTAAGTAGTAAAGGGAATACTTGGTCTAGTAGTTTATTTTTTTATTTTATTTGGCCGACACTCCAGCCTGCGTGCCTGGCTTTAGGCGGGAGTAGGTGTACATGCATACGACGGAAACCATTTCATACGTGGGATAGCAAAAAATCACGATTAAAACTAACCAGAATTCTCCATTCCATAGAACAGCTGCTGTCGAACAACTCAGTACCACATTTTGTTACTTTTGTTACCACGTCTTAATAATTTTACGACTACGAGCTCGTCGGTTTGAAAAAAGAGATCTGTAGCTGCCTGCTAGTAATAGCCGTGCTAGTTTTTAGATTCAATATACTGTAGCGCAGCAAAAGACGAGGACACAAGAGACGAGAAACGAACAGCACGAGCGCTAACTTCCAACAAATTTTATTCTCCTGAAGCATCACATTTATACGCCAGAAAACAGTAATCACATGTGCGAACAGTATCAATTCCTTAGAAACCCGAGCTCTTTATCTGAGAGGAGAATGGAAGGTGTGCTTACACACGCGCCTCCTGACCTATTTATCTTTTCGGCTTCAATGATTTCGCGCGTTACCCTTTCTCTGCTTTTTCCTATTACCCGACATTTATCAAAGAAAGGCTTACAGGTTTTTGAGTTGCATGCGAGAATGTGGTCAACGAGCGATCCGCCTTGCCCGTTTCTGACGTTGCGAGCGTGTTCCATTAGGCGCTCGTTCAGACATCTCCCCGTCTGGCCGATATAGTGTTTCCCGCATGACAAGGGTATCTTATACACAACACCTTCATCGCACGTGACGTATGGCTTCTGGTGCCTAGTTGTGCATCCGCGCGCTTTGTTTGTGTTGGGTTTTCCCAGTTTGCACAACGTTGCAAGTTTTTTCGGCGCCGAGAACACGACGGTCCCATTCGCTCGTTGACCAATTCTTTTCAAATTGTGGGAAATCTTGTGAAGATAAGGCAATACAACAAGGTTTTTTCGTTCACGAGGAACCGCGTTTGGGTGACAGTGATTTTCTAGTTTCATTTTCTTAACAAGTTTTTCGGCAACAGATACTTGAACATGGGAGGGGTACCCGGCATTAGTCAGCCTCTTGGACTGCTCTTGAAAACTATCGGTCATCATGTGCGGACAAGATTTCTGGAGAGCATTTTGAAAACATAAATTGACAATACCTCTTTTTACCAGTTTTGAATGAGCGGAGTGATATGGCAGCATCGGCTTGTTGCTACGCGGTTGGTAGGCCCAGCATATGTGATGAGCGTGAAAGGTGAAGTTAATATCTAAAAATCTAATGGAGTTATTGATGGGCAATTCGCATGTTAAAACAAGCGGTTTAAAATGTTCTTTCATGATAGTTAAAATGCTATGAGCCTTTGGCTTAAGTGAGCCGTTGTCACACTTAACAAGAATAAAAAAAAATCATCAACAAATCTAAAGACCTTGATTACGTCCAAGCTGTCTAAGTGGCTGGAAACAGCCTTGTCAAGTTTGGATAAAAACAGATTACTCAGAATCGGCGCTATGCACGACCCGATGCATATCCCTTCTTTCTGAAGGTAGGGTTTTCCTTCCCAGTTAATGAACGTTGACTGCAAGTAAATAGCTAAAATTTCTAAAAAACTGCTCGCCGACACACCCGCCGCGTTCTGGAAAGCGACACACCCGAACTCATCTATGCACTCCTCTACACAGCACAGCATCTTGTCGTTCGGCAGCGAGTAATATAGATCCTTAACATCCACAGAAAATGCAACAATGCTGTCATCAGAGCGCGACCGAACGAAGTCTAAAATTTCGTCAGATTTCTTAACCATAAAAGGGTCGTCTAGAGGTAAAAGGTTAAGTTTGCTTTGTAAGTACATTGAAACTGTTTTTTGCCATGTGCCAGTTTCAGAAATGATCACCCTGAATGGTATTTCCGGTTTATGGGTTTTTGCACTGAAAAACACGTCTAAAAAATCTTTTCGTGCATCGCCTATTTCTTTAGCCAGCTTGGTAAGGTTTAACTTGTTGCATAACTTCTTCGCTTTAGCTTTTACTTTAGACATCATTACTTCGTTGCGGCAGTTAAATACAGAAGACACGGCTTCGTCAGCCTTGGATTTGTAAAGTTCACAGGATAGAATAGCAAAACCACCTTCTTTATCAGCAGGCAGCACGACCAGGTCCTGTTCCTTGATGAAGGACTCGACGCGCTTCAGGGGTAGCTTGGAAGATCCTGGCTTTGAGCATTGCAAAACGTCGACTCCTTCTGAAATGCAGCGGTCGTGATCTAGTTGCGTTGCACGCTGCGACACTTGGCGTACCATCGCAAGTAGTTGTGCAGCTGACGGCTTGGGCTCCACAGCAAACTTCGGTCCTAACGATAGAACCCTTGACACGTCATCCGGTATATCCAGGGCCTCCAGGGTGTGGACAGTGCTCCGGGCTGTCTTCGTCCTGCTCGCAAGGTCGGCCCGTAGTTAATGGAACACCTAACGCCTAATGGAACACGCTCGCAACGTCAGAAACGGGCAAGGCGGATCGCTCGTTGACCACATTCTCGCATGCAACTCAAAAACCTGTAAGCCTTTCTTTGATAAATGTCGGGTAATAGGAAAAAGCAGAGAAAGGGTAACGCGCGAAATCATTGAAGCCGAAAAGATAAATAGGTCAGGAGGCGCGTGTGTAAGCACACCTTCCATTCTCCTCTCAGATAAAGAGCTCGAGTTTCTAAGGAATTGATACTGTTCGCACATGTGATTACTGTTTTCTGGCGTATAAATGTGATGCTTCAGGAGAATAAAATTTGTTGGAAGTTAGCGCTCGTGCTGTTCGTTTCTCGTCTCTTGTGTCCTCGTCTTTTGCTGCGCTACAGTATATTGAAACTATGTACCAACAAGCCCAAAAAGCCACGCTACTAGTTTTTAGAATTTCTAAATCGCCATTAACCTCGCCGCTGCGGGTCAACAAATTTCGTGCATTACGTGTGGAATTCGCAAATCGTGCGCCTGCAGTACGCGCCCAGCGACGTCCACCAGACTCCTCCAGCCTAGGTGGGGAAGATGACGTCACATGGCATGTGCGCCACGTAGTGACGCGCTTTGAAGGAGGTCGCTGAGCGGGCACCGGAGGCGTACGTGTGGTTTTCGAATTTCTCCAGAAATGGCCCAAATCTGTCGGGCCACACCGGCGAATCTAAGGGCGCTCAGCAAATACTAAAAACTATAATAGCCATTACTAGTGGCCAGCTACAAATATCGAATTGCAACCAAGCGCCTATCTCACAGTTAAATAGTTAAATCTTAGAACTTAGTTACTTACTGTTTAGTAAGTAACAGGATTCGCTTCTCTCCTGGTGTCCACACTCCCTTTCAGAACTTCTCGCGTGAGTTAATCGCGGTTGCACAGCCATCTTCAGTCTGCTAAACGTAACTCCCTTGCGACGCCCGGTGTCAGGAAGCGGAGAAAGCTAGTCGCCACAATGCAGAGGGAATGGCAAAGCATTTGCGAGGAACTTGTCAAATTCGGCGCGGCGTTGACTGTAGGAATAGAGCGAGACAGCTGTTGTGCAATAAGCGCAAAGGTGTTTCTGTCTCCGATACCTTTCCAGTAGAACTTTCCTTCCATTTGCTCTCCACGTAGCCAATGTCATTGTGGGGAGATGGCCATGGCCCTGCACGGCGATGCGCACTTTGCCGGGTATACTTCGAGAGCGTCTCCAGCAGAGACGGGGAAAACACTTCTCGCCAACCGATGTGGCTTTACATCGCTTTTATTGTAAAACTGGCTGACACTGTCTGCGCCTATGTCTATGTCTCCCCATCCTGACATGTCCCTGTTTTTGCTTTCCACAAAGAAGTAAATATCGATAACGACCAATGATAAGAATAGTTCCTAGTATTTAGAGAGACAGGAAACGTGGTGAGGGGTAGCGACAGGAAGGGGCTGGAGAGGAATGGTGACGTGATATATTCAATGTGTTATGATGTGTACTTCAAATGGAGAAAGAAGGGTAGCCAGAATGACTCGAAGCTTGCTTTGGTTGTGCTGACGGGTGGAAAACGTGTAGAAGGACTACGGCGAGAGTGCTAGGCGAAAGAAAAGCACGCTACTTTGAACTGAAATTCTTCTGGACGAGAACATGTTAACATGGAGACACCATTACTCAAAGAATATCAATAGTTTAGTGTATATCCCTACCATCGCAAGCTCTTATTCGGCTGGCCTTCCAAGCATTGCTAGAGGAACACTTTTTTTTTTCAATTCAATACAATTCACTTTATTCACCAGACATTTCTGGATGATTTCCTGGATAAAAGCTGCTCACGCAGCTTGACGAAGTCCAGGAAACCAATACAAGGCAAAGCGCACAGCATGTGACAACTAGTTTTAAGCCATCAGTAACCATTAATGATATTATAAAAATAAATGATAAAAACACAAAGCATACAACAGAGGCAGTAATATAAAAATGTCATGAAACTCCTAGCTGTACAGAGAAAAAAGGGAAGAACAAACAGACAACTGACACTTAGCTTGCAATCCCGAGCAATTTTTCTGACACCGCAGAATAATTTCGCGAGCCCCTCATACAATGAAGCGCACTTTAGGAAACACAAAGGTATGCTTCTCAGCGGCACCTGAGTAGTGAGTGATCTTTCTTTGCAAACCAATAGGCTTTCCCCTTCCACAGTAGTCAGTCATTTATGGTTCATCGTCCCGTAAGTATGTATACAAAGATCTCCGCCAGGGACGTTTGTTATGCATGAGGCTATCAAACGAGCTCGAAAGGCGGTCAGTGGCTGCCCGCAGACCAACGTTTAAAAATAGAAAAATATTTTGAACAACCTATTTTCAGATTGCACGGAAGACATATGTAGCGTCTACTGCAAGGAAACGTACCCGCCTGAAGAACTGCTGGAGTCCAAGTGCATTAACAATTTCTGCTACTGTAACAGGACAACAGGTGCGTGTGCTCATGTTGGACATATTTTGGAATCCAAACTTACGGCATCATGAATGGAAACACTCAGTGGTGGGGTTGCTGAGGAGCTTAGGGAAGTGTTTTACGCTGAGTAATGACGGCAGGAAGCTGGTCGAGTTGGTAAACCTCGAGCTCTTCGGTCGATAAACAAGAACTACAAGATTTGATGCACATCGGTTGAATTTTTGGTCGGATAAAAAGCACGATAAGCAGCACCATGGAACGTGCACATGCCGCGCTGCATTCAGCAAAAAAAAAAACATGAATAGTGGTATAGAAGACCCATGGAAATTCGGAAAAGGTACATTGAGAAATGAGTGGTAGAAGTAGGTGGGGCTGTTGAAAATTGAGCACTTTTTGGAAACAATGGACAGACTAGCACAGGGCGGACAAATTGTCACAGGGTAGAACTAGGCGAACTTCTAAGGTTCATGTCCACTGGAAGCAAAGGCGATGTATTTAAATGACTTCACAGTCCCAAATGAGGCTGTGTGCTTTTCCCTCGTCTGCCTCCTCATCCGCGTTCCCCAGGCCAACATGGATGAGCTATCCGTCTATCAACTCGATTATGCCTAGAGGGTAGCCTTGAAGAAGCGGGTGCTTTTTAGTGTTCTCAAGGTGAGCTCTCTGGTGTAAACGCAGGATTGGGTATATATCTGATATGGGACCGTCAGTTCTGTCTTATAGCCAAAAATGAGTAAAGTTGTCCTCTGTGTCCACTTACGCTCATGAAGTCCACACCACGACGTGCGTCGCATTCTCCCCATTTCCAGACTACTTGCCTCTGTAGCCGTGGCCTGGATGAAACGTTATCACTGATCGTTGAGGGAAGGAGCATTTTCACTCGTGATATATTGTGAAGGCTACGCTGTTAACTCCGGAGAATAATAGAAAGCTCTTCAAAAGCTATCTCTGCAAAATGCACTTTTTTCATGGCCTGTCAGATGCATATCTGACTTTGAAGCGTGCTAAGCAAACTTATGTCGGCATGCAAAATATTTATTCCCTGCTGAAGACAGGCAGTCGAGGTCAACAAGGGTGGAGAGGTAGCCTGAGAACAGCACTGTGAACCTGCCGTTGGCATCTGGGCGAGCGCAGACCGTGAGTTAAGAATCAACTCACTGGGCCAAATTTGTGCTCTCAACGCGCACCTTTATGATAAAAACCTGCATTTTGTCTTTCTCACGAGACGACGCAGCATCTTAAGCCGCATGCGCACGGCAACCGCAGCGTGGTTCTCAAGGGGGCCTCATTTGTTCTGCAAAACTTTTCCCATCCATTAAACTTCATCGCTTCTATGCCTTCTGTTTTCATCTCCCCGTGCCCACTCCGAATACCTTCTGACTTCTTTATTTTTTTTATTGCAGATAATGAAGACCGCAGAAGACGGAGGTCGCTGCCAGGTGAGTCATTCAGTTGAAAATATTTTGTCGTGTTCGCCAATTTCACTAATTGTAGGTCAATTTCACCATCCTAGCAGCAACAAACATCCTAGCAGCAGCAGCATCCTAGCAGCATCATTTCGTCAACTTCTCTACTCTCCCGAATGTTCTTTCGACCCTGTCCACGTTGACAACCTTGGCCCTCTCCCACCTGTTGTGCAGCTGCGGTGACCTGTCGTTCAGCATTGGTATCTCAGCTTGGAGTGGTTGCTCCATACCGCATTTCTATTTTATCTCTTTCCCTAATGCGCACCTTTTCCCTCTTTCCCCGCGCAGGGTAGCCAACCGAACACCCTTCTGATTAACCTTCCTGCCTTTCCTCTACCTCAGTCCTCCCTTTCCTACCACCACAAGGTTTGTGATCTATCCTTACGTATGTCGGCAGCTGCACACTTGGCTAAAGCCTTTCCCTTCCCTGGCATCACCGTATCCCCTGTGGTGTCCACCTGTTTGGTCGGATGGGTTTCTCGCTTCGGCTACTCGAACTTGATCACGAGCGATCGGGGCCGCCAGTTTGAGTGCGACTTGTTTCGTCCCATGTCTTCTTGGCGTGCGTCATGTTCACAGCACCGCGTATCATCGCTTAGCCAACGACGCTGCTGACCGTCTACAGCATCGGCTGGAGGCGGCCCTCATCGCACGCGAAGCTCGTGCTTCTTGTCCTGATCACCTTCCTACGCTCCTCCTCGGCATTCGCTGGACTTTCAGTGAAGGCCTCCCGTGCACAGCGGATGAGTTGGTCTACGGGACCACAGTTGGATTGCTAGGCGAGTTCTCCGCTTCCGCACCTAACGAGGATGTCTCACCGCCCGCTTATATCGAGCAACTCCGCCTGTTCTTCAAGCACCTGCGACCTGCCCCTAGACACAAACCGGCCCGTGAACTCTTCTTCAGCAAAGACCTCGCCGCATCCACGCACGTTTTTGTGCTTCGAGATGCCATCGACCCTCTTTACGACAGCCCTTATCTTATCCTCCAGCACCACGAGAAAACTGAAGCTAGCAGTCAACGGGCAGGGTTGCCAGATGGCTGCGACCTCAGATAGCCAAATTGGCCTCCGTAGTAGCCCAAACGTAGCCAAAGCGAAATTTTTGTGTAGCCCAAAAGTAGCCAAAAATATTGGTTTTTGTGACGACATTTCTTAAGCATATTAAATTAATTTTCGGCAGGAATATTTACATATTAGATTTCTTTCCCGCACATGATGTCTGAGGGGGTGCGCACGGCGTGTTCTTTCCGTTGTTACGTTTCGCACCCGTCATGCACGCTAACCAGTGCGGCTAACCAGGTGCGCTAACCAGGTCCTAAAGATGGGGCCGCAGTTCCACTTTGCAGGCGCGGCAGTAGGCCATATCACCTGAGGCGGGTGACGACAACGATTCTGCACGCGGAAAAGAACGGCGGCGCTATATAACGGAATCGCAGCTCAAGTTTAGGAATATTTCACCTTTTAAATGTTCGCGCGCAGATTAGACACATCGACAGTGAAAATAACTTACTGTATACTTACGCAGCCTCGCATTTAAATTTTATGCTTTAAGAGGAAGGGTCTCACTGAGAGCGTCACCTCAAAGCATCTAGCATGCGCCTTTTTAAGCTATATTCTACGATATGCATGAGCTCAGAATAAATCAAGGATATATGTCATTAGATGATAATCTATGTCGATTTTATCTTCAGTCTAACAGCCCATTCAGAATAATGAGAAAAACATATTACCCATTCCGGCTCCTTTTTTCGTTTCTTTTTGTAGTTCCGGATGTACATCGCCCACTTGCCCATTCTGAAAGTTCTCGTAGCGACGGATCTAATGCCATGTCATGCCACTAACTTCTGCCGCCTTCGTTAGTTACAGTGGGTTCCGCGCCGCGCCGAAGGATGGCTCCATGGCTCCGCTTGAGTGCACGCAGATTACGCAACGGACACGGCGCTCTCACGTCGCTCGCAATGAACCTCGAGGGCTGCACGTGTGCCGCTTGAGGCTGCAGAAAAACCGTAGGCTCTTGCGAGTGGCGCGCTTGCTGTGTACACCACGAGAAATAGGAGGGAACAGAAAATGAAGCTATTAATGCATAAGCATTACTTGCCTCATGCGTATCTTGTGCACAATCTGTCCGCAGTACCATATTAAACAATACAAGAAAAGGACATGCCTGGCGGTGGGTTTCCAACCAGCCACCTACCGCAGCCGAAGCGATGTTCAGTGGCGAGCGAGCGCGGGTGGCGTTAGTTCGCGGATTAAGTGGAATCTGTATAGGCCCTGAAGTGTTTCCGGGGGGCAATATTCACTTAGAGTCCACTCTTTATAAAAGAAATCAAAAGGCCATGATCCTTGACCACCTGAAACACATAAGTTTTCTCGAACACAGCGTTTACGAATTGTCATTTTGTAGCAGACGCGCCCAATTTCTTTAACCTGCTATAGGCTGCATTTTGATTCCAGCATGCATTTTATTTCTGTCACTGTATAATTGTAACAGAGCACATTATAACTACTTTAACTTTTTTTTCACGCATGAAAAGGATATAGCCCAAAAGTAGCCACATAGCCAAAATGAAATTTCTGACGCCAACTCGGACAAAAAGTAGCCCAATTTGGCTATTAATAGCCCAATCTGGCAACCCTGTCAACGGGCAACCAGACATCGTCGGCATGGGCGTGTCAAGGCAGCCTACACCGCAGACCCGTCTCCTTCGACCGACGCCCCAGGCGCACCAAGAACGAATTCTTCGCTTGGTCCTGCACATGCCGCGAGAAAGCGTACCTTCTGTGGTACGTTCCACTTTTCCTAGGGGCAGCCATCACCGACGCCCTTGCTCGCGGCACGCGTTCCCGCCTGCTTCTGTAGAGTCGTGCCAGAGAGAATAAGTTTAAACCTGCTCTCGGCCTGTTCCTTTTCGTCTGCCGTCGCGGTCCCTATTTATGGTAGGTAACAAGTCACCTTCTGCTTTCAAAAACAATTCTGACGAGTGGCGCCGGCGGCCACACATAGGCACGGAAGTCTCAGGGGTGCCTGCTCTATAGGACGCTTGCGATGAATCTGGCGTGTGGACTGGAGCGGATGTTAGTTAGGCGCACCTGCAGTGCTTTCCCACGTCAACTGCATGACCTTCCGCCCACTGGTCAAGCCACCCGTGACGTGCGTCAGATAACTGGGCTAGGTCGGAAGCCCCGAGGCAAGGAACATTATCAGCCACACTTGCGCCTCTAATCGGAGCTAGGCATCGAGTTTATCGCCGCTCTACCGATTGACGGCTGCAATAATTTAGGGGCCCAGTGGTACAAGCTCAGCTCCGACTGAGCTCTGGAAATGAACTATGCCACTAAATGTTTTCGAATCCCCATCATCATCAGCCTGACTACGCCCAGTGCGGGGCTAAGGCCTCCCCCATGTCTGTCTCCCTGTCCTTTGCCAACTACGGCCACCGATCAACGCAAACTTCTTAATCTCATCCGCCCACGTAACTTTCACTCACCCCTGCTATGCTTGCCTTCTCTTGAAATCCACTCCGTTACCCAATACAATGCAATTTCAATACAATTTAGAGTTGCGAATTTAACGTCATTTTTTTCGGTTCGATAAACGAATCGCGCAAGTTTCAAGTGTTTAGGAACGAATCGAATAGGTGGTTAGTTTTACAATGCTTTTGAGTAACTGGTAAAAAGCTGGAATTAGGTCCGCTGTATTCCTCTTGCAGGAGTGTTTCAAAAACAGGAATTACACTCACCGCGTACAACGCTGCCGCTGTCGCTATGGGGGGATGCAGGGTTCAAAGCGGTCCGTTCGTTTGGCGGTGTATATGGCGCGTTCGGGCCCGCGCGGATTCAGCAAACGCGGCCGTAATGCCTCATGTCGGAGGCCATGACTGACATGTACCTCTTTCCTGCATTATGCACTGATATGTGGCTACAGCTTAGTCTCAGCAGTCGAGAACAGAACGAGGTGCAGTAACTACGAGTTTAGCTTGACGATGTTGTTGTTGTTAGTGGCTATTTATTGGTAATAAAAATAAATAAAAACGGGAGGAACAGATGTTAGTAGCCGCGGCACCTGCCATCGAAACCAATGTGTGTTGCCATCACCTGATTTAAATCGATGTTGCGTTGTTTTAAGCACTATAGCTATAACTGCATTAACCCGCCGCGGTGGCTCAGTGGTTACGGCGCTGGGCTGCTGGCCCGAAAGACGCGGGTTCGATCCCGGTCACGGCGGCTGAATTTCTATGGGGGCGAAATTGTAGAGGCCTGTGTACTGTACGATCGCAGTGCACGTTGAAGAACCCCAGGTGGTCGAAATTTCCGGAGCCCTTCACTACGGCGTCCCTCATAGCCTGAGTCGCTTTGGGACGTTACATCCCAATAAACCAACAAATAAATAAACTGCATTACTAAAAGCGTTGTACCGCACGCGTCGCCAACAGCGGCTCGCTGCTTCGGACGATCGCTCGTAGAATATTAGCGCAGATGGCGATTATTTGTAAAAATGTTCGGTTTATATTCGATTTGATCTACTCATTATTTTATTCGTATTCGATTAGGCTTTTAACTAAACTAGTCGTATTCGTTTGGGTAGCGAAGCTGCACTATGCGCATTCAAATCGGTTTGGAAAAACAAACTGACGGAAGATTACGATAGTCTAATCTGAAACTTAGCGCAGCTCTTTCCATTTCATCTGCCACCGTTGGCAGGCGGCATGTTGCGCTGCTGGCCAGTCTACGAGACCTTCCCATGGAAGCCACCTTCCGGTTGCCCATTCCTCCGCTCTCGCCGTGGCAGGTGGCGTTTCGCTCCGCTACTAGCTGCCACCTGTCAGGCGGCGTGCAACTGCAGACTTAGTACGCAGAAAGGGCAGCGCTCTACAACTATCACTCTACAGCGCTCTCCAGCTCGAATATCTCCATGCGTACCTCCTCACGTCATGCATTGAATGTGGGTGCGTTTTGAAATTGAAATTGAAATATAACTTTATTCCGTCGAGGTGGAAAGGGACTCGAACAAAACTGAAAACATATCACTTGACGTGGTTCGAGCGTCCATTTACAAGGCATACAGCAGCTGCACATTTACATATATAGCAGCATAATCAAGACAATATACACACATTGCAAGTGAAATCAAGACCTTCCTGGCTGAAAAGAAAAATTATTTGGTCGCAGTGTACGCCAAATTCACATTTTGCACAGCCTTAAGATATCCCCATCACATCAATACCAGCATAATACACCTGAAAGAAAAAAAAAGCATCATTATACAATTTCTACCGAGCATAACCATCACTCTTGTTGTGTAAAAAAATTCTTCAGAGTTTGGGTGCTAACACTCTCGATATTTATATCGTGTTTATGGAGATAATTTAACAAGGTTGGAAGTGAATATTCGAGCATTTGACGGCTGATGGTTGTGCGCATGAATAGAATTTTCTAAATTTCAGGTGACCGCGATGTAGATCTACCTTCTCTTCAACTTAGATTTGATATGGTTTGAATGAGGACCTCATTGTTATGGACATCCTGTTTATATCTTTCGGCTATGATATAGAGTAGAGCCTATGCACAGAAAGTACTTTGAATTGCATAAACAGGCTTCTAGTGTGTGCATAAGGATCTACCCCTGCGATAAGGCGTACTGCTTTTTTGTAGCATGTGAATCTGTTATAAATTGGTAAATGTTGTGCTTCCCCATACAAGAAAACAATAGTTTACATGTGACTGAAACAATTCATTAAACAAAAGTAACTTAACTGGGGTAGGAAGAAAATATTTGAATTTCGCTAGTAGGCCGATGCTTTTGGCAATTCGGAAAACAATATTGTTAACGTGAGTGTGTTTTCATAAACATGTGTTTATGAAAATGTACACCAAGTAATTTTATTGTTTCCACAACTTCTATAGTTGTGTCACCGAGGGTTAAATTAATACGTTTCGCTGATGACTGCCTTGGAGTGAAGCATAGCTGGCCTGCTCCTGTCCGTGCAACCGCAGCGCGGCAAAGGTGGGGAAGAAAAATCGGAACACGCGGCCTGGTTATGCGCAAAAATTTCCCGGTAATAGATAGATTCACTGAGCGGCAAAAACGCACATAGAAGCAAGCATAAGAAACAATGACAGTGCGCGTTCGCTCTCTTGCGTTTGGAAATGCGTGTCAGTGTCTCGGGTCAGACTCTGCTGTCCCTTTGCCAAAGAAATAATTCAAAGTTAGCGCCCATTTCATTTGCCTCTTTTTTTCCTTGTCATCCTGTGTTTCTCTCCTTTTTGGGAACGCTACCTTGTGGGCGTAGAGTGCAAGAAAGCTCCAGTGATTTCTTTTTTCAAACCACAGAGTGCAGCGAAGAGAGATGCATGGAGGTGTGCCAAAAGGCAGAGCCCGGAAGACCTTTGCTGAATTCCACATGCGATGACGCTGCGAGCTGTAGCTGCGTTTATCACAACTGTAAGTAACTACGGTCGCTCGCTTGGATATAATTACAGAGAGAATTTCAGATTCTTAGTATCCTTGTCAAATTAATGGCAACGTCAACCACTAATGCATCGTCAAATTAGCCCCAAACTATACCGCAGCCATCTGTGATCGATACAGTAACGCCGTCATCAGAGAATGTACAAACTCACGATTTTGTTCACCGCGCAACAAGAACGGGACAGGAGACGAAACAGTGAAACAAACAAGCGCTGACTATCAACTAGTTTTCATTGAAGAACGAAAGGCGTATATATACAAACATTAAAACGCTTATCAAGACAACAGAAGTTATCTGGAAGGCTCGTGGGAGTTTAGATAACTCAATTCCCTCTCAGATAAAGCAATGGAAGGGTTGCTGATACACAAGGTATCTTTGTGGTGAATATAAAAGGCCTCCATTATCTCGCGTGTGACTTTATCGCTATGTCGGAACAGGATGCGCGTGTTCTTACAATCAGGTACTCATTTGCACTCTTTGCATAGAAACGTAGACTGTGCAAGGAGGTCACCTTTTGCTCTCCTTTCTGCGTGGTCTTTCAGTTGCATGCATTGGCAGTTCCTGCAGTGGGCACCTGATTTCCGCCTTGTTGAATATACAGACTGTGGACTCCGTGTATCACACGTATCTTACGATTCGCACTTTCTGCATAAAGCTGAAAGAAACCAACAATTTTGTGTGAATTATCTTGTAGTCAGCTTTTCTTACCGGCTGAAGGCGATTCTCATTGGCCATTTTCTTCCGCTTAAGGATTTGTTGCCCGAAAAATGCAGTTTGTTTCGTGGCTGGTACAATGAAGGAATTTCGACCGAATGGAGCGCTTTATCATGGGCCTCAGTTTCAGAACCAAAAGCGGTTTTTTCGATTCGCGATTCGCTTGCCTGGGAGGAATCACGCATACCAGCTCGTGGCGAGAACTGAAGCCGCATTGAACTGCTGCAGCCTGATAAGACAGAGCCGGGAATTCAGAACTATAACGAAACTTTGGAAACAGTGGCACAGTAGACACCATTTGGGCCCTGTTGTGAGAGCTTCCCTCAAAGGCCAGCGTCAGCTGCCCGCATCATCTAGTTAGGCTAAGAATAATAATTAGCTCGCGCAGAAGCGTGGACGACGCGAGTCTCTGTAGAAGGCTGGTCCCTCCTCTCTGTGCGTCATCTTGTTTTAAGGCGATAGCCTTTAATGCCTCATACTGTCGTTAGCAGACGCGTCGGCAGCCGTGTCGACAGACGCGACGGCAGCCGTGTCGACAGACGCGACGGCAGCCGTGTCGGCAGACGCGTTGGCAGCCGTGTCGGCAGATTTGTCCGCCTTTCTGGGTCACTGCTTAAAAAGAAACTGCGCCGAGGGGGGGAATCGAACCAGGGCCTCTGGCATTTGAAGCGGAAACGCTACCACTCCGCCATGAAGGCTCAAGGTTCGAGCATGAATAAAGGCGCATCTAGTGAATGCATGGGTTTCATAAATAAAGTAAAAGGAATAAAGTCAAGAAAAGGAAAAAAATAATAAGCAAAATAATCAAAAATAAAAACAAAATAAAATCGTATATGAAAATAAAAATAAAAACTGTAAAAATAAGAAAAAAGAGCAAGAATAAAAAATAACAAAAGAAACAAGATATGAAAAATAAAAAGCAAATAAAAACAAACAGTGCGCCAGGAAACGCTTTCGCCTTGCAGCACTTTAGAGAGCCAAAGTGCCCCCTGAATTTTTTTCCTTTACTGCTGCGAAGAACGAATAATGTGGCGCCTTCTTCTCTTCCAGTTCCTCCCGACCAGGAACGCCGCCGCTTTCAGGCATGGAAAGAGGCTTCGGTTCGGTGATGCGCCATTACCGGCTGCCGCGTTCCTAAAGGCACTTTTGACGAGAATAAAAGATTCAGATATTTTCATTAAGTGCGCCCATGTGTGTGTCCACCTTTTGAGCTGTTTCAAGGGGCTTTAGTACACTTGTTCGAGTAAAGGCATATTCATTTCTTGCGCGCATAACAACTACCAATCTAATGCATAGCTTATTCTGGGTTCCGAGTGTTTCGGGCACATCTCCGCAGCGAAGAGTACAGAATTTGTTAGTATGTATTTGAAGGACACTGTGGGCCTACTGTTTTTGAGTAACTCCGGAGAGTGCTGTTTTCAGAAGCCAGTTCGCAAACAAGCTGTATAGCCACACCAGGAAGCAAAGGGCGTGTCACATTACCGGACAACAGGCAGATAGGCTGTTTTTTTTATTGTGATATTGATTGCCTCAGTGCACAAAACGGTATGTAATGATAGATGAGGATTCCTAAATAAATGAGTAAAGGTTCACTCATCCAATGAAATTGAGCAGTGAACGATGATGAGGACCTTGTGTGCAAGCGGTGTATGAAGCACTATCGTCGGGCGAAAGCAACACCCTCTCAATATACTAAGGCCTCTCCACGAGCCGCGTGACGTCATGCCAAGGGACCGTGCCGGCGCTGCGCTCCGCGATTTCAGCGGGGCCGCGCGCCGCGCCCACATGCACTTCTTCGGGTACTGCCGCACGTAACTGCTAAGAAGTTCCTAGCTGTCTTATAAGTGATTCCTTCATTGTTATTTTTTTCGTTTTTGCAGGAAAGAAATGCGCGAGTTTGTGCGCGCCTTAGAATATCATTTGATCAGTTCGTGAACGTTAAAAAAAACACCGTCTACTGCGCATTGTGATAGTTTTATTATGTATTATGTTTTGCTTAAAACTTTCACATACAGGTATAATGACGCTCACAATAAAGTTGCCCTGTTGAAGAGTATTTGTACAGCAAGTCTCACTCCTGCAATAACAAACGACGAGACACCAGCAATGAAGTGTTCGCAAGGCATTTTTATTGCTTTGGGAATAAAACTTACTTCTTCTTAAGCGTTGCTGCTTTCCGGGCGGCAGCCTTCTGCTGCGCATTGTCTTGTATGGCGTCATTTCTCAGTTTGCAAAAGTTGTTTAAAACAACGTTGGTTGCAACGCGAACCACCAAGCGCACGAGAGTTTGTGCAGTGTGGCCATTTTCACATGTCTCAATGTCATGTTCTTCCAGGAGGGAAATCGTCTGTGAAATCACGACACCGCGTTGATTCCTACAGGAGAGAAAATCTTCCGCGTTTGCTCCCAAAGACAACTTCTCTGCAACTAGTTTTGTCATCAGTACCATGTGAACTGTGCATGGCTGGGGAAACTTCAGCCCTCCTCTTGACAGGTTAGCTATCATGGCAGTGTTTTCCGCTTCGATCTCTCGATTTTCAATCACCAATGTGCTGAAGCAAGCAGAACATGAAAGCTTCTTTAATAAAGCAGCATGAGCAGCATATCCTGCAATATAAACAATAGCATCCATGTCAGAGTGGGCGCGTGTAATATCGTCGTCGCTGACAGCCACAGAAAAGTTGCACGCTACAGGATCCTCATTTACGTCTTCAGATTCTGTTTCCTCGCATGGAAATGTCAGAAGTTTTTGAAGACGAAGCTTCTTTTCACATTCGTATTGCTGACGCACGGAAATGTGGTACTGTGCTCCTGCCAGCTGGCGGTAGCGGCCGAACCGGTCTTCTAGCGGATCCGTCTGAAATTTGCCCAGCAGCACGTACTTGAAGTGAAGTTCTTCTAAGCAGTAGCGCGAGAGTTCTACCAGGGAATAGCATGTCAATCGCAAAGCACTGTGTGTCTCTTTCGTCAATGAGCCACTGGTGATGTTGATTCTCGCCCAAGCGTCCAACCAGTCGACAATGCCACTCAGGAAAGCCAACTGTGTGTCATCAACAGACTTTACAGGGTCTTGCATGCTGTCCCTTAGCCTCTGGCCTTTGCAAGGAGTCTTAACATTGACTATTTGCCACCATCTGAGTATGAAGTCAATGAAGAGAGCGGTCGACTCAGCTTGAGGAATCTTGAACGCGGAACCATGTGTTCTGAGGGCATTTGACACAAACTGGTTAATGACGTCGAGAACGAGCTTTACATTTTGCCGCTCCATTGAGGTTGGATTCACGGCTTTTGCGTTCAGTCTGTAAGCAGCCTTCACAAGCGACGTCTTCTCTGAAGAATAAAGCTGCCGCACACCTGCGAAAGAAGCAGCTTTCATACGTGGAGGCCCTTCAGGCATTGCTCCACTCAAGTCCATTTCAGGGAAATAGAGGCATGTTCCAGGGTTTTTCTGGTTAATCCAATTGTTCCTGATGCACTTCACGAGATGCACAGGATCGACCACGTAGAAAAGAGGGCGAGCGTTATTGGCTGGATGGGGATAGACAATGCTCACCTGAGGACTTGCCGCAAATAACATCATCTTGCGGTTCAGAGCATTTTTGTCGGTTATCACAGCGATAATTTTAAGCCCCATTTTCTCAACGTTAATGATGATGTTTTTAACATGCTCGTGCAAAATTTATGCGCTCAGTTTGCTCACAGGTAATATGTGAATGACGTCCTTGTTTGATGAAAGGAGTGATTGCACCATGAACACATGGGCTGTTGTCGCTGGTTCCGTGGAATGTGCCGACGATCCTACGATTGTGCCCCCTTTGTAGTCGAAGTATGGTTTTATGTGGATCTCATCGATCATCAGGGTCACTGTCTTCTCGTGGTCTTTCATTGATTTGACTCGTTCTCGGATGTAGGAGAGAGAGTGCGGTTGATTTTGCTCCAGAAGAGGGTCAGCTTTGTAATTTGAGCAGACACGGCGCAGTGTAGAAGGATTGGGCAGAATGATTCTTGATGCAGCTCTCGTGAAGTGATATGCGTGAGGAGAAATTGAATTCAGAATACTGGCGAATACCAGCAGCTCTGCGCTATACACAGGCTGTTTCGCGAGGAGAAGATCTATCTGCTCAACCAGAAATTTCAGCAAAGCAGAGTGCTCTTTCGTCGTATCACTGTCCTGATACAGTGAACTGACAAACTGCAGTGAACTGACAAACTGCAGTGAACTGACAAACTGCAATACTTTAGTATGTTTCGACACTTTCGTCACCTCAGGTATATTACTCAAGCCTTTCTCGAGTTCCTCTAGCAGTAAGGACAGGCTGGAGATGTCACATACTTGAATTGGCAGAATTCTGCCCGAAGGAAGCGACAGAAGCTTCACTCCGTTCAGGAAAACAGAAAGTGACAGACCAGGGAGAACTACGAAGGCGCATTTCACATTCGGTGAAGGATCATTCTCGATGAGAAGGAACCTAACGCACTGCTAATCGACAGAAACGGTCCAGAATTTCGTGTTGCAGATCCCAGGCAGCTTAGATTTGAAGTCCTTGTAAGATGAAACCTTGTTTTGTTTCTGTTCAAGTTCATTAGACACAAGTGACTTCCTCATAGCCTCCTGCAAAGCAGCGTTTTCCCTTCTTGCTTTTTTTGTCTCTGGAGATTCACTCCGTCCTGGCGTTGAGGACAAGTATTTTGGACAGTTTGCAAACACAGAAGGCACAGCATCATTCTTCAGCTGCAGTCTATCACGCTTCACCTCTATTGTCTTCCCTGGCAATTCATCTTGGTGAGACAACGTCGTAATGAAGTCGCCTGCGTGGAAGTGCTGTTCACACACCTGCACGAGAAAATGACGCAAGGCCATTCGCCATGACTCTCCATTGCCTAAAACACTAAGTAAAAAGAGTTTTAACAGTGCACAGCTTTTACACATTTGCCACACAAACAAGAAAAAATCGCAGCGCGGAGGCCAAAACAGGAAAACTTATACCAAGCAGGACAAACATCAAGTTATACGAGCTAAAACATGAGAATGACGTTCGTCTAAGCTACGGCAGCGAAAATATTCACATCCCTGACCAAATGCATCGCAAGCCTTATGGACATCCACAGAAATAAATGCTTCCTCGACAATTAATACATAAGTTAAAGTGCTATCATTGCCTATAAAGCCAGCATGCCTTTCCCGGAGTCACAGCCTTTAACAATCACGAAAGCTCACAACTAAGATAATTACCAGCGCCTACTAAGCAATATTTCAGAGTCTTACCCTCGAATGCACTGTAGGTGTGAAATCCTTCCGTGGAATGGCTCGCAACCAAGCTTTTCTTCGTGCTTCGTGTCTTGGGAAGCAATAAACACGTACTTTTGGGCCATTCTGGTAGTTTCCACGGCACCCGGGAACACAGCACCGGCCCATGTTTCACGAAGTTGTACTCACAACACGGCAGGCATTCAGCGATTAACTCCAGGCGAGAGCTAGCACTGGTACGCACGCCACACAAGGAACGGCCACACGGAACCGATACAGTCGTGCGAGGACCGAAAACAAATGAAATCAACGCCAGACTGAAAGACTCTGGCAGCAGCTAGACGCTCACTGCAAGACTGCGTTCGTGTCTGTGCTTGCCCGGGCAAGCGCGAGCACATCGAGGGAGACAACCGAGCGGAGCCGCGCTCGGCGAGCAGCCGGACACTTGGCGTGACGTAGCACGTGTGGAAAGGAGGGCCTGGAGAGGCCTTAAGAGTTTTTAGAGGGTGTTGGCGAAAGACCCGCTGCCGCCAGGTGCCGAATTCTTGTCGGCTTCAACGCCAGGCAAGCCCACAGCAGGTGGTGAATGTCGGCCTCAAGATTTCAGTTCTTGCAGACTGGACACCCGGGGCGGAATACACCTTCCAATTGCGGCCACTTTCGTGTAACGGAGATAGGCTGTTGGCAGGCGTTGCCCTCAGGTCATAAAGTTGCATGGCCCGCTCAAAAGGCCGCACTAAAAGCGTAATTTCAAGCTCTCGCTGTTGCCTATCTTCGTATTAAAACGGCCAGAAAATGTATGGAACGCTTAAGCATTGCATTTAAGACCAGAAAGCGACAGCGTTATCGGGTTCCGTTCACACTGCATGCTCAACACTCGCACAACGGAATAATTCCTAATTAGCCAGGCTCATAATTACCCATGTAGGCATCAGCACGCCTCTAAGACAGCTCGCCGCCGCGGTGTCTCAGTAGCGATAGTGTTGAGCGACTGATCCGAAAGACGGGGGTTCGATCCCGGCCGCGCCTGTCGCATTACGATGGAGGTGAACTGCTAGAGGCATGTGTATTGTGCGATGTCTGTGCACGTTAAGAACCCGAAGGTGTGCTCTTTGTTTCGCGCCCGAACCCCATTTCCTTTTCATCCCAAATGAACAAATTTTTGCTTCCATCGCAATTTTTCGCTGTGTTGGGGCTGCGCTGCAGCACATTTCTGGCATGTGCAGGGCTCAACGGTTGCAAGCAGTGGCCATTGAGTGAAGATATTTGATCTTTATAGAGGAAGTTCTCCTAGTCTTTTTGCTGATGCAACTATACTGCTGAGTTCGTTCAACTGGCGACATGAATATTCCGCGCGGAAATGGAATAAAATTAGCTTTTTGATGAAGTATAAAACGAAAATTTTCGCTATCGTAGAAAGTGAATCTTGGGATCGAGCCTGGAAATGAAAATACGGATGTCGGTGAACAACAACCGGAGCAAAGACCTTGCGCTTTTATTCCTTTTTTTCTACCGCTCTCCCCCTTCTGTGAGCCTCGGCAGTGAGCTGCAAGAAGCCCCCGGGGCATTCACACTGCGACTCGCGCACCGCCTGCTTTGGTTCCCGAGAGAGAACAGCCTCCACGGCGTACTTTAGTTTATCGACAGCCCTTTTTTATGCCTCATGGGAAGTCTACGAAATATAACAAAAAAAAAACGCACTTAGATGCCCCGCATAGACTTTCACATTTTTCACAAAAGGGAGACAAAGAATACGCCTTAAAACCGCCCACATGTTCGCGGACTTGTGGCACGTGCTTCACTGGGAACACGGTGGAATTGTGCAGCTCGAAAAACCCCAAACTCCCCACCTCATTGACAGGGCGGCAGCACTTCCACGACATTTCCTCGACCCTCGGGAGTGGTAGGCTTATCGCAGAGGATGTGCTGCCGATGTTCTACGCATGTGCCCGATTTGGAGCGCAGTTTCAGACTGAGTTCCGTTACAAGCATGGCACAAGTTACAAGCATGCCGATTTAGTGGCTCCTCCTGGGAGCACACCAGGTACATCATATGGTTCCAGCGTTGCCTTAGCCGTTCAAAACAGACAAGCTCGGTTCGATCTGAAAGGCTCTTGGAGCACTGCGGGCGTTGTTTTTTGGTTTGCGCGATTCGGAGTGAAACGTTCACTTTAGACTCCTTCGTTTAGGTGCCTCTTTAGGCATGTGTCGGGACGACACTCTAATGAGTTTCACGCGAGTGAGATGTGATTGCCTTTCATCATTAATATGAACATCCAAAGACGCGGCAAAATGTAAGGCGTCTTCTACAAGCTCTCTACAGTGTGCTTTACAAGCATCGAAAACAAGCATATAAACTTATAATACCCTATACTTTAGGTTCCATGATATCGCGGCAATCATCTTCCATAATGTTCACAATTAGCCCTACTTCATTCATCGCAGAGGCCCAAAGATGCAGGCTGAGTTACATGCTGCCGAAAGGAGCATTAATAGCTTAGCATTTTAAAGTTTCCAAAAACGACTCATAGCTTGTGTCCTTGCACAAGCTGCGATCGTATCCGCGCTGGAACTACAAAAGAAACAAGCGCAAAATAATTTTTACGGCGAAAACTCTACTTCAGGATCAAACCTGCAAAAGCCGTTTCATCGCTGATGCCTGGCTTAAAAAAAATAAATAAAACAAATACGAGGGGGTACCCAAAAGAAACCGGACTTATTTTTGTTTGAACTTATTTGTTCACATTTTAAGCACAGACCTTCAACCTCCTTCAAAGTATTCCCCACTTGCAATGATACGCTTGTCGAATCTTTCATTCCATTTTTCAAAACATTGTTTAAATTCATCTTTTGTGATGCTTGACAGTGCCTCCGTCGTTTTTTTCTTCACCTTAGCAACATCAGCGAAACGCTTTCCATTCACCTATGTTTTCATTATAGGAAACAAAGAAAGTAGCACGGGGCAAGGTCGGGAGAGTATGAGGGTTGAGGAATAGGAGTCATGCCATTTTTGGTCCAAAATTGTCCTATAGACAGGGCTGTGTGAGCAGGGGCATTGCCATGATGGAAAAACCAGTCACCCGACCGCCACAAATCTGGCCGCTTCCACCGCACACTGTTGCCCAATCTTTTCAAAACATCCAAGTAGAAAGCCTGGCTAACTGTCTGACCCTGCGGAACAAATTCTCAATGGACGACTCCTCTCACGTCGAAAAAACAAATCAGCATTGTTTTGAGGTTTGGTTTCACCTGACGAGCTTTCTTGAGGCGAGGCGAATTTGAAGTTTTCCATTGGCATGATTGTTGCTTTGATTCAGGAACACTTGAGTGGTCCCCATATCATCGTCCTTGTACGTCTTTCTTAATATTTCAAGAGTTTCCATTCAACTTTTTCCGAGCAAAAATCAGAATTTCACCGGCGCACGCAGTTCACGAAAATCAGCCATTGCAAAAACGACATTCACACAAAACAGTCGTCACTCTAAAACTCTGCCTGAACTAGTCTGACCTCCTTCAACGACGGCACTCGGCTTAATGACTCTGGAATGTTCGTTCTATACGCTCCTAGTGGCAAAACGCGGTACCACAGAAGCTTTGCCGACCAAAAAATTTAGTCCGGTTTCTTTTGGGTACCCCCTCGTATATGCCCCGACTGCGTTTCGAACTTGCGGCGGTGCGAGCAGTCCGGCTTCGCTGGCCTGTGTACGACAGCACTATGCTATTTTTCTTCTTTTCTTTCGCTCTGTACCTAGAGCCTCTTTGCCGAAATGTATTTAACACCTGTATTCGCTATTTTGATTTCTGTAGCGACTAGAGCAGCATTGAACATGCGATGTCGGTTGTTTGCAGGTTTTGTGATGTAACGAATAGCTCCGTTAAGCTGGACAGATGTGCGGGCCTTTTTCATGGGAACCGGGCATCAGTGCCTTTGTTCCATGCACGGGTAAAATGGTCACATGTCCCTTCCAAATACCTAGGTGTGGCTCTTGACAGGTATCGAGAAAACGATGACTTTTGGAAGGAGAAAATTCAAGAACTGATCACGAGTACACAGAAATGGTCAAGAAGGGATTTGTCTATATTTTCTCGCGCAAACATATGTAATGCATAATTGGTTTTAAAAATGTGGTATTTGTTGCAGGTCCTTTCGTGCGCGACTTAGCATTCAAAAGTTTCATCGTCTCTTCGCCTTTTTTGTTTGGCACACGTCATGTCAGAGGGCTAAGCGCGATAATTTATTTCTGCGTTTGAGAAAAGGAGCTCTTTCTTTGCCACACTTGTACCTGAGAAAAGTGTTGTCGAGGATTACGTTTCTTTGGAGTCAGCACAACCCTTTCCCTGCTCACTTTTATTCAAATGCCGCTTCTTTCGGCTATGCCAAATTATCTTACTACCACTGTCGACGGGATGCGATACAGTGCAAGTCGGTTTTGAAAGAAGTGCTCTTTGCTTTACAGTTTTTGAATAATCGCTTCAGTTTGGAATACGTTTCAAATGTCACACGTAAGTAGTTTCTCAAAGTTTTGCTTGAATGTCTCTTTCACGAGCCAATGTACTGATCCTTGTAGAGCGGAGGCCAATGAGGAATTAAATAGAGTAAGGAAAATGGTTGTGCCGGTGGGTATGAAGACATTTTTCTTAAAGTTTCACACTGGTACGTCGCCGGTTAAAAAATTGTCGGAGAAGGAGGATTGTTTTTACCCTGGAGTGCTGACTGCATGTTGTGTCACAAACCAGAGTCAACAGAACACGTCTTTATTGATTGCTGGGATGCGCTACTCTTTTGCGACGTGCTCCAGTGGACAATAAAGAAAGACCCACCCTTGACGCCGTATGGGATACATTTCCTGGCCGTTGAGCCAGATCTTTATAAGTACTGAAAGGGGGTTTTGTGCACAGATAGTACAGGGTGTGGTGCTGACGGCGGGCGACACAAAACGGCGAGCAGAACGGCGGGCAGCGCACAAGACGGCCAGTCCAACCCAAGCGATCTCGTGCAGCGCGGCGGCACTTCGTCTTTCATCGACGCTTCGTCGTCGTCGGCGCTCGATCTGCCTAAACGGTGTCAGGCGCGGTCGTCGTGGTTCGCTACAATTGCCCCGGGAACGAAGATTAGCCACCCTGGCGACTTATGGCGAGGGCAAGAGGAGCGGGTCGTAGTACGTCTTCAAGCGGTTGACGTGGACGGTTTCTCGGCCGCGATGGCGCAGGTCCGAAGAGGGGTTGAGCGGCTCTATGATGTAATTGACCGATGACGTTTGCTGGACGACGCGATAAGGCTCGTAGTATTCCGTGCGAAATTTTGACGACAATCCTGGTGGTGTGTCTGGAACACATAGCCAAACTAGGGATTCAACCGGAAAAAAGTGTTCCCTGTTATCGTTGTCGTGGCGATGCTTTTGGTGGCCTTGAGATTCGGAGGTAAAAGAGCGCACCAACTGGGGGCATTCCTCTGCATGCTTTGCGACTTCAGAGAGGGGCGTCCACTCGCAGGCGTCAGGAGTATAAGGTAAGATGGTGTCCATCGTGGACGACGGCTCACGCCCATACAGAAGGAAGAAAGGGGTAAAGCCGATGTTTGACTGCGTGGCGGTGTTGTACGCGTATGTCACGAAAGGAAGGACGGCGTCCCGGTTGGTCTGATCTGCTGCGACGTATAGGGTCATTCAAAAGTTCCCAGGCCTCAGGGTCTGCTTTCGAGCGCTATAGTAGGGCAGCTGCGACACCCCCGAAGCCCAAAAGCTGTATAGAAGATGGGGGAAGCATGATTCTGATCTCTGAGAAACTTTATACCTTTATTCCTATCATGAAGTGGCAGGATATGCCGCTGAAAAGCAGACCCTGTGGCCTGGGAACTTTTGACCAACACTGTGCATCGTGAGCATGTCACCGAGAGTACGGTTGAAGTGCTGGGTCAGCCCGTTAGTTTGAGGATGGTAGGCAGTGGTGGTCCGATGTACGATGCGACATTCTGTAAGTAGAGCTTCAACGACGTGTGAAAGGAAGGCGCGGCCTCTGTCACTGAGCAGCTCGCGCAGCGCGCCGTGGCGAACAAAATGGTGCAGCAGGAACATAACTTCGCGGCTAGTAGCAGCAGGAAGGGCGGCTGTCTCGGCATACCGGGTGAGGTGGTCGACGCCGACGATAATCCAGCGGTTCCCAGAGACCGTACAGGGAAGCGGGCCGTAAAGGTCGACGCCAACGCGATCGAAGGACGTGCTGGGCAAGGGAGTGGTTGCAAGGGGCCGGTCACACGGGGAGCGGATGTTTTCCGCCGCTGACAGGCGATGCAAGAACGAACGTATTTTCGAACATAGGCGTACATGCCGCGCCAATAGTAACGCTGAGAAATTATTTTGAACGTTTTCATCACACCAGCATGCTCACACGGAGGGTCAGCGTGGTAAAAGGCGCAAATTTCGGATCTTAAATGGCGGGGAATCGCGAGAAGCCACCGCCTACCATCAGGCATGTGGTTGCGGCGGTATAAGGCCGTCCGGGAGGGCATAGTACGGAGCTTGACGCCGTAATGTTCTAGAAGGCGCAACGTTTTGTGATGAAGACACGGCGTCTATGAGGGACGCAAGCCACGGGCCTTTCCATTGCTCCGCAGGCATATCAGCGATGGTAAAAGACGAAAGTACGGGATCGGTCGCCGAGGAGCAGGCAGCGTCGCTGGGAAGGGGAGACCGAGACAAAGCGTCGGCGTCTATGTGCTTACGGCCGGAACGGTAGATGACGCGGATGTCAAACTCTTGAAGGCGAAGAGCCCACCGAGCGAGGAGACCGGATGGATCTTTCAGGGACGATAACCAGCAGAGCGCATGGTTGTCCATGACGACGTCAAACCGGCGGCCGTATAGATAGGGCCGGAATTTCTTTAGCCCCCATAAAACAGCTAAGCATTCCTTCTCCGTAACGGAATAGTTGGATCCAGCTTTCGTAAGCACGCGACTCGCATACGCAACTACGTATTCTTCAAAACCATCTTTTCGCTGGGCCAAAACAGCCCCGAGGCCAATGCTACTCGCATCCGTATGGACCTCGGTAGGCGCTGTGGGGTCATAGTGTCTAAGTATTGGCGGCGAAGTTAAAAGATGGCGCAGAGTAGTGAACGCTTCGCCGCAGTCGGCCGACCAGCCAGACATGTCATTGTTCCCGCCAAGCAGCTTCGTCAGCGGCGCAATGATGGACGCAAAATTGCGTATGTAAATTGATGTATTCTTCCTTCTTGGCCCTTTCAGTATTTGGGGGGGGGTGCTTAGGTTGGTTAATTAGTTAATTAATTAGAGCCAAAAAGTGGGCGGGGCCGGAGCAGAAGCTGCGCCAAATTTGAAAACGCCGGAAGTGTGGCACCACATGACCGGAAGTGTGGGCGGAGTTAACACGTGGCGTCAAATTTGAAAATGAAGCGTGGCGCGAAGTGTGAAAATTCACGCTTGCGCGTTTCTCCAGTGCGGTTGCCGCAGTGATCTCTAACGTTTTTGGCTCTTTACCTTTTAGTTATAAACATGGCTTCGTTTTTTGTTTTTTTGGTTTGTCTATTGTCTCTCGCTCTAACCTGCACGCGATAGCGTTCCCCTTCTGCGGTTCGGGACGCGTTTCAAATTCGGGACAGCAATACACACTTGTCCTGTCCATTGCACGTCGCCGTCTTCATCAACAAATACTACTATCCGACTATTACTGTCGCCAGACGTGCCGAGGACGCAGCAAAGCAGAACCATGAGCTAGCCAGACTACAGATACGCTTTTGCACGTCTACTCAGCTTAATCACGTTAAATCCCTACCATTTTTTTAGCGCACTTGCACATGTGGCAGATCGAAATATAAACGACACCACATGCAAACACGTGAAAGGCAGGCAGAGCTTAGACCTCACAACCCCTAAAAAGGCGCTCTTTTGTTAGAAAGTAAAATAACGGTCATGAGCATTGTTAAGGATACTAAACGTAGACTCTACAAGAACAGTTGGACCTCTTAAAAAGACTAATTATTGGCGCCATCTGACCTGCTGTTTTTGAAAGCAAGCTTAAGAAGATGACCTGGAGTATAGAGCAAAAAATTCTTCACGCTGGAGTGGACACTAGACTCTGTGATTGACGACTGCGGGTTCTCTTTTTGTCGAAGCGGTGGAAATGCAGACGATGCTTGTGGCGCAAGTAGTAATCACCGCTGCATATATACTGCAAGAAAACTCTTGTCAGGAACCAAGGTTAGTACTCTGGTATTTAGCAGCTTTGGCGTGTACGCATTCCTTCCTTATATTGCTTCGACAATTTCATTGAACAGCTGCTTGCATTGCATAACGAAAAATTAAGCTCATGCTTGCATGCATTCCCGGCAGTGGAGTTTGTCGGCGTCTGGATAAAATGCCAACTAGGTTTCTCTTCACAACAATGTAGTTATGGTCTAAGTTAATGCTCTGATATGCATTTATGCAGAAAAAAAAAGGATGCGGTAATGGTCAAAACAACTTTACATGGAGAAAATAGCAGAAGCTGGGCACAGCTTAAGGTGTTGAGACAATAAATATACTTCTCCTATTTCGTTGGGATACGAGCTCATGAACAAGCACCTTTCATTTTTTTAGTTCCCGGCAAGTTCCCGGCCCTTCTGACGGTAAGTACACCGACCATCTTTCCTTCGGTAGTAACGTCTGTGTACTCAACCGAAAAAAAAAAGTTATAGACGCTTGAGAAAGTGGTCTGTTTTTTCAGCCGGACAAAGCTTACAGCATAGAATAACTGCGTTCATCCGCTGCTCGACTTTCAAGGCGACCGTACAGTCACGCGACAAACACAACTCTAAACACGTAAATAGCAGCAGTGGTTTTAAATTGCAAAATTTGATCTCCTTATTTTCTTTACATAATTCGGAGGTCAGTGCAGCAGGGCTAATGTACTGCGGGAAAACGGCTACAATACCATCAACTGGGAAAATATATATATTCGTTAAGTTCTCATATATCTCATCTAGTGATGCATTATTTATTCATGGTCGAGGTGCCGATCATCTCACCCTTGGCTGACTCATTCTTCTGTAAGCGAGTCCAAAATGCTGACTTCTGAAATGGACATTTTTTTTTAACAATTTAGCGGAAAAGTGGGTTCAACTATCGAAGAGCCTTATGTCGAGCATTTTCTTCCATGGCCGTTTGGCACCACTCAATCTTCAGATTATCCTACCTCTGGGTTGTCTCTCCTTTTTGCAACTTGCGTGATTTCGAAAATCATTCGGAACGACCAAAACCGCCATCAGTAAAAACTTTGGCACACCTATTATCTTTATAAACATATCCAAAAATGAAACTAGCAAAACTTCACTCGGCATTCTGCATGAACAGGTAGAGATTGCTTAGTAATCTTTTAGTCGGAGAGAGAAAATTTTGACCCCGGCCATCGGACCTGTCTGAAAATAGAAGGGTTGGTTGGCTGTTGTTCCCACTGGTAACTAAGTCAGTAGCTTAAAGGTGCACTGAAGAGGAATCTGAACTCGTCTTTTTGCCGCGGAAACTCAATCTACACGTTCCGAGCATTCTTAGAAACTTCTATTTATTGCCCTCTGTGGCCGATTTCCCTAATTAAATCAAATTAACGCCCGGCTCCCGCCTTTTTTTTTTTTTAATTCTGCCTCGTACGGTGGACGGAGTCGACCAACGCGGGGAGTGCCTTTCACCCAGTCCCGTGGCGGCTTGCCGCTCTGCCATCGGCGGAGTAATACGTGGTAGTCCGTAGAAGCAAATAGTCCGCGCGTATTTTTATTTCTGCGGGCTTATTTTGCGGTTATATTATCTGCAAATGAAACTATTTATTCGCGGAAACCTAAAAAACAAAATGAAGCGAAAGCAAAGCCTCCACGGAGCTGGCTGAAAGGCACTCCCCGCGTTGGTCGACTCCGCCCACCGTACGAGGGAGAATTTAAAAAAAAAAGGCGGGAGCCGGGCGTTAATTCGATTTAATTAGGGAAATCGGCCACACAGGGCAATAAGTCGCAGTTTCTAAGAATGCTCGGAACGTGTAGATCGATTTCCCTGCGGCAAAAAGACGAGTTCAGATTCCTCTTCAGTGCACCTTTAAGCTAGCAGCGCCAAACGAAACTGCGGAAATGATATATCCAGCAACAAAGCTGTGTTTCGTACTCAGTATATTATTTGGTATACATATCGTGTGTTGTATAGAACATCTATTCTTGAACAACTTAGTACCACTGCCAAGAAACGCCTTTGCATCCTTCTCGCTAATAGGGAACTGCACCCCAGCGGCTTGCAAGAAAACTTGCGAAGAGAGAGAGCCCGATAAGGTGCTACTGGAGACCAGTTGCCGCGCATCTTACATATGCCACTGCACGTACGAAGTCGGTAAGACTAAGACGTTTTAAGGCGGAAGCCTTTAATGCCTCATCGTTGTAAGCAGGAGTTGTCGACAGAAATGTCACGCTTTTCAATTGGTCGAAATGGTCGTGACGTCACAGTGCGCGAATTTCAAACGGGGCCAATTGTACTTGGCTAGTAACCATGCAGCCAATAAAGGGATCGTATAGTGATGCTCCAAGTAAGTGGGAATGAGTTTAGTTAATTGCTTGATTACCCAATTAGCCTAATCAATCTTTCTAGTCCGGCCAGATAAACAAATAAAACCGAGTAGGAAATTGGTAGAGCTCGGGAATCGAACCTAGATCTCCGGAGTGCGAGACGAGCATGCTAACCACTCCGCCATGCCAGCTCGATGGTTTGGAATGAACAAAGGCGCGTCTAGTGAATACGGTGTCTTCGTTCACTCCCATCTTCCTCCCTTCCCGTTACGGCGAGGTTCAGGTGTCCACCGAGGTATGAGAGACAGATACATTTCCTTTCCTCAGAAACCAATATACCGACGAGCAAGGCGTAGAACCGAACGGGCGATGGCGTTCTATGGACTCCCTGGCAGCGTTGCAAGACGCTGTCGTGTTTCACTCTTAGAGGTGAAGCCTAGCATCTTAACAACACATTACTGACACAAGCAGCAACACTGCGCTTCAGACTTTCGCCTCACCGCACTTTAGGTCAACAAAGTGTCCCCTGAATTTTTGATGCACTATGCCCAGGGCAGAGAGGAAACGAAGTCACTGGCATTGTTGCTTGCGTGCAGCTTGATGGCTTTGCGTTCGACTTAATCGAGAGGAAGTTCACGAACATCACCTAGAGGGACTTTCACAGGTTCTTGTTGCCGTGGCAAAACAAAGACTCATGATTTGCACGAAGAAGGGCGTCCCACAGAGTACGAAGCAGTGGTCCGGACTGAAGGAGCCATATTTTGTTCGTGACCACGCAGAGCTGGAGGCGGTGTCGTTACAGTTGCGGTTGGATGTATTCCAGGTGCTTCAGGGCAGCCCGGCTAATTTTTAAAAGTAGCTTGTTGGCAGCGAAGACTCCCTTTTGGCGGCATGATATCAACGCTCTTAGCGGACCCCACAGAACGTGTGAAACAGGCTAAGAAGTCATCATCATCATCATCAGCGTGACTACACCCACTGCAGGGCAAAGGCCTCTCCCATGTCTCTCCAATTAACCCTGTCCTTTGTCAGTTGCCGCCACTGTATCCCCGCAAACTTCTTAATCTCATCCGCCCACCTAACTTTCTAAAGGGAATAAATAGTTGGTCTAGTAGTTTATCTTTTTATTTTATTTGAATGACACTTCACCCTGAGTGCCTGCCTTTAGGCGGCACTAGGCGTACAAGGCATCGGTACGACGAAAACCATTTCATACGTGGGATCGAAACAAATCACGATTAAAACTAACCCCAATTCTCCATTGCATGGAAGAGCTGCTGTCGAACAACTCAGTACCACATTTTCTTACTTTTGTTACCAGGCCTTAATAATTTTACTACTACGAACTGGTCGGCTAGAAAAAGAGATCTGTAGCTGCCTGCTAGTAATAGCCCTACTAGTTTTTAGAATTTCGAAATCGCCATTAACCTCTCCGTTGCGGGTCAACAAATTTCGGCCATTACATGTGGAACTCGCAAATCGTGCGCCTGCAGTACGCGCCCAACGACGTCCACCGAACTCCTCTAGCCTAGGTGGGGAAGATGACGTCACATTGCATGTGACGTCACATGACGTCACATGGCGCCACTTAGTGACGCGCTTTGAAGGAGGTCGCTGAGCGGGCACCGGAGGCCTGTGGTTTTCGAATTTCCCCAGAAATGGCCCAAATCTGTCGAGCCACAGCGGCGAGCCTAAGGGCGCTCAGCAAATGCTAAAAACTATAATAGCTATTACTAGTGGCCAGCTACAAATATCGAATTGCAACCAAGCGCCTATCTCACAGTTTAATAGTTAAATCTTAGAACTTAGTTACTTAGTTAGCCAGAATGACACGAAGCTTGCTTTAGTTGTGTTGACGGGTGGAACATGTGCAGTACTACGGCGAGAGAGCTAGGTGAAAGAAAAGCACGCTACTTTGAAGTGAAATTCTTCTGGACGAGAACACGTTAACATGCACGCATCATAACTCAAAGAATATTAATAGTTTAGTGTATATCCCTACCATCGCACGCTCTTTTTGGGCTGGCCTTGCAAGCGTTGCTAGAGGAACACTTAGCTTGCAATCACGAGTCAATTTTCATGCCAGCGCAGAGTAATTTCGCGAGACCTCATACAGTGAAGCGCACTTTAGGAAACACAAAGGTAAGGTTCTCAGCGGCACCTGAGTAGTGAGTGATATTTCGTTGCAAACCAGTAGGCTTTCCCCTTCGACAGTGGTGAGTCATTTATGGTTTATTGTTCTGTAAATCTGAAAACAAAGATCTCCGCCATGGACTCCTGTTATACATGACGCTATCAAAAGAGCGCAAAGGCGGTCAGTGGCTACCCGCAGGCCAACGTTTAAAAACAGAAAAATATTTTGAACAACCCATTTTCAGATTGCACGGAAGACATATGCAGCGCCTACTGCAAGGAAACGTACCCGCCTGAAGAACTGCTGGAGTCCAAGTGTATTAACAATTTCTGCTTTTGTAACAGGACAACAGGTGCGTCTGCTCGTGCTGGGCATATTTTGGAATCCAAACCTAGGGCAGCATGAAGGGAACCACTCAGTGGTGGGGTTGCTGTGGAGCTCAGGAAAGCGTATTCCGCTGAGTAACGCCGGTAGAAAGCTGGTCGAGTTGGTAAACGCGATCTCCACCTCTTCAGTCACAGAATATATGACGCACGCTAAGTGCCAAATGAATTTTCGGCTGAGCGAAAAGCACGATAAATACTCGGTGGATCAGGAGCATTCCGCGCCGGATTAATAAAGAAAAATTACGCAATAAAAAATAAATATTGTCACGTGCCAGCCTGCGTCGAAGAATGTTTGTGTGTATCTAGTAGAACGACGCATTCGATTGCTTTTTCTCAAGAACTAAAATTTTTAATAAGATCCCTGCCGGAAGGGCTGACGCGATAGTTCTTTTTTTTTCTTTGTTATGTTTTTTTTCTTTTTAATGCAGTGTCGCGTTAGCACGCCCCACCGATCTGCTTAAATAGGCTTTTTGTCGAAGAGCAAAATTTCAGTTCGTGTTTAGAGTGAGGCCCATCGTTTTGTTCTTCACTGCCCAATGAAGAGGTACTGTTTTCATAATACGTTCGGGAAAGCCGGATCTACCTTGCGCCTAGTACCTGATTTTTTTTTCTGGTCAAGAGTATATACATTTAACTACGAATAATTTCAACCCGATAAAGACAGAACATTTGTTACAATTAGGGAGCCTTCCAATTTAAAAAGACCTTGCTACACTTGACTCTTATGGGGCCTAAACTTCAAGTCAGCAATTCCGGAATTCACAATGAACCAAAACTTCGAAATAAGCAACTTCGAATTAAAGCAGACTCAACTGCTGAGCTACAGTGACTAGTGCATACCCGAGACAGATGGAAATTATCTCATTTGCCGCAATCAGAAGAGTCGCTGCTTGCCTCGAAGACACTTGTGCTCGTCTTTCGGTATGCGTACCAGATAAGTTTGTGGCACCCTTGAAAGGAACGCCTAGAGCAACTCTGAAACAAAGAAGATCTTATTTTTTAAACTCTTTCTTTTTGTGCCCTTTTATATGCCCTCCCCCGGAGCAGGAATGCTCCTTCGATAGCCGCCGAGCAAACAGGTGTGCATTACGGGTTATTTGAAGAAATGTGCCGGTAACTCGCACGGATTGCCCTGAAAGAGGGCTGTCGGCAAAACACGAATGTGAGGGGAGTATGCCGATCCTCAGGTGCCCGTTGTGTTTTCTTTAACAAGGCACTTCTCAGCTTTCCGCTGATGCTGAATACGTAATCATCATCATCATCATCAGCCTGACTACACCCACTGCAGGGCAAAGGCCTCGCCCATGTCTCTCCAAATTAACCCTGTCCTTTGTCAGTTGCCGCCACTGTATCCCCGCAAACTTCTTGATCTCATCCGCCCGCCTAACTTTGTCATTAACCCGTGTTTGTTCCCTCACCCACTCCGCCCTCTTCCGATCTCTTAACGTTACACCTATCATTTTCCTTTCCATAGCTCGCTGCGTTGTTCTTAACTTAAGCTGAACCCTCTTAGTTAGCCTCCACGTTTCTGCCCCATAGATGAGTACCGGTAGGATACAGATGTTATATTGCGTCGATGCTGAGAAAAAACAGAAGTTTATCAGCATCGACGCAATGCCGCGTTCTAATGAAAAAGAGATTACTTTCACTTAAATCGGAGCATTACTGTCCTGAGCTGCGGGAGCCGCTCGACCCGCAGGCTAAGCTAATTTGCCACTCACTACAAAATGGTGAGCACTGTTTGCATTTAGGTCTTAATGGGAAGTCTTAATGGGGTATCAGGAAATTGAAATCCAAGAAGTCTCTTAGCAACAAACGGGACTTTTGGCACCGAGAGTGTCCGTATCACGAAAGAAAGCCATAGTCAGTTGTTTGCAGCCAAAATTGTAGTTTCCCTCTGCGTTCATTACCGATGAACATCTCCACATCACGACGGGTGTCGCATTCTTCACAGCACCATCTTTCCGGACACATTGTCCCTTTTCTCGTTGCCTACATGGAACATTGTAGAACGCTCGCTTTCTCAGTCATCATATATCATGATTGCTAAGATGCAAGCTCTGGAGAACATTTGAGATTGCGCCAACAACTATCCCCATAAAATACACTTTTTTCACATCCTGCTTCTGAACTGATGGATGCATATCAGACTTTGAAGCATGCTAAGCAAACCCATGCTAGGCTGCAAAAATTTGTCATGTGCTCAAGGCAGGAAGTCGGATTCGATAACGTTGACGAGGCAGCCTGTGAACAGCACTGTGAAGCAGCCGCCGGTATCTGGACGAGTGCAGAGCGTCAGTTAGAAATAAACTTGCTTCGTTAAATTTCTGGCTTCAACAAACACCGATCTGAACAAAAGCCTGCATTTTCTGTTTCTTGCGACACCATCAGCATCCTACGCTGCCTGCCCACGGAAACCACATCATGATTCTATACAGGATTTCAATCGTTTCGCAAAGCTTTTCCCAACTATATACCTCATTCCTTCTACGCATTCAGGCAGGCATCATCATAATCATCATCAGCCTAATTACGCCCACTGCAGGGAAAAGGCCTCTCTCATGCTTCTCTAGTTAACCCTGTCCCTTGCCAGCTGCGGCCACTGTATTCCCGCGAATTTCTTAATTTCCTCCACCCACCTAATTTTCTGCCACCTCCTGCTACGCATTCCTTCTCGTCGTTTCCTTCCACTCCATTACCCTTAAGGACCATTACATCCCTTCGCATTACATGCCCTACCCAAGCCCATTTCTTCCTCTTGATTTCAACTAGGTTGTCATTAACCCGCGTTTGTTCCCTCACCCACTCCACCCTCTTCCGATCTTTTAGCGTTACACCTATCATTTTTCTTTCCATAGCTCGCTGCGTTGTCCTTAACTTAAGCTGAACCCTTTTCATTAGCCTCCACATTTCTGCCCCATAGGTGAGCGCCGGTAGGATACAGCTGTTGTTTACTTTTCTCTTGAGGGATATTGGTAAACTGCCATTCATGGCCTGAGAGAACCTGCCATATGCGCTACAACCCATTCTTATTCCTCTAGTTATTTCCCTCTCATGATCCGGATCAGTGGTCACTACCTGCCCTAAGTAGACATATTCTCTTATCACTTCCAGCACCTCACCACCAATTGTGAACTGCTGTTCCCTTGTGAGACTGTTCAGCATTACTTCGGTTTTCTGCGTGTTAATTTTTGGACCCACTGTTCTCCTCTGCCTAACTGACTGGTCATGCTCAGCAGTTCACGTGCTGATTGACTTAGCAAGACAATGTCATCAGCGAATAGCAGATTATTTATATATTCTCCAATAACTCTTATCCCGAACTGTTCCTAATGCAAGCCCCGGAATACCTCCTGTAAACAGGCAGTGAATAGCATAGGCGAGATTGTGTCTGCCTGCCTGAGACCTTTCTTATTGGAATTTTATTGCTGACATTGTGAAGAACTATGGTAGCTGTGCAATCGTTATAAATATCTTCCAATATCTTCACACAACACTCTTCTACACCCTGATGCCGCAATGCCTGCATGACTGCTGAAGTTTCTACTGAATTCTGTTGCTGATTTTATGTAGGACAGTAGTAGCTGCTGTCGTTGTAGATATTTTCTAGTATTTTCACACAAGTGTCTTCTTCACCCTGATTGCGCTATGCCTGCATGACTGCTGAGGTTTCCGCTGAGTCATACGCTTTCTCGTAATCAACGAAGGCTATATACCGGGTGTCCCAGCTAAATGTAACCAAACTTTTAAAAAAAGGCGAAGTATCCTAGTCCAGTGAAACCAACTCAGGGTTGTTCATAGTCGCGTGACCTAGTCTTGAGTATTTTTTTCGCTCTTCAAAGTTAATTAATTAGTTAAGTTTAATTAGATAACTTTTAATTATTGACTTCAGGAAGAAAGTGTCAATGCAAAAGTTTTAGATCACCTCGAAAAACCGCTAGTAGTGCTGTTTCCGTCAAGTTACGATTTACGTAGCTTCATTTATGGGCCTTTAGAGAAAGTTGTCACGTGACCAGCTGCTCGCTCACTTCTCTGCCCCAGTGTGCACCCAAAGTCTCATCGAGGAGAGGACTTCAGAAAAAGCGAATTTTATTCTTTAAGGCGCGTCTTGGGACGTTGAAGTGGCACAGTCGTCATGTGGAAGCTTTTTCTTATTGTGGGGGTTATGGTTAAAGGCCGGTAAAAGAACTTACTTTACGTAAATTTTGCTTTGCTGCAAATGTCTCAGTAAGCTGTTTCTCAAAGCGATCAACAACTTTTCCATTGACACTTAGTTCGTGAAGTCAATAATTAAAAAGTTAGTTAATTAAGATTAACTAATTAGTCAACCTTGAAGAACGAAAAAATACTGCAGACTAGGTCACGCGACTCTAAACAACCCTCATTTGGTTTCAGACGGCTAGGACACCCCGTGTTTTTTAAAAGCTTGGTTACATTTAGCTGGGACACCTGGTATATAGGGGTTGGTTATATTTTCCACTAACCAGCACCTAATACAAGCCGGCTTTCAGCTTCCTGTGCGCATTCCAAATAACTTCATAGATCGTTTTCTTTTTATTTTAATGCAGATAATGAAGTCCGCAGCAGAAGATCGATGCAAGGTGAGTCATGGCGCTATTTTACGGGACTTAATTAAGCCTCCCTCTCGGTCGCGTTACACTCGTAGGTCCAGCGGCGCAGCGTAAGCGCGATGTGTGTTGTTCAACACATTTGTTTAGAACATTTGCATTAGTGCAAACAAATTGCATAAGAGAGGTTTAAAATAGTGTCTTCATTCCGAGGAGGAAGGCCCCGTAAGGGGAGGAGGGCGTGAAGTAGGTCAATTTGGTCCGTTTGGTCAAGTGGACAGTTTTTTCGCTCTAATTAATTAACTAATGATCCCATTGGCCACAAATTTTTGCCCGGCATCGTCAAATCGCCCCCCCCCCTCCCTCTTCGATTATAAAGACTTTTTAAACGATATCTCTTTATCGTTCCCCGCAACTGCTGCCGACACGTATTGCGGACAAGAAATCACCGACATAGCCAGGAAAGGCTTTCGCCTTAAGGCTTAAGGCTTAAGCCTTAGGCCCTAATCTGTTACTTGAGGCTTTCGCCTTAAGTAACACCCCAGGTTACTTTCAGCTGAGCTGGCCTATTTCCTTTCACAGTATCGTAGGTGAACCCGTTAATCCTCTTTAGCAACCATCATGCCTAGAAAAGATTCGTGCTCCACATGCCAACGCACTTCCCACTCACGCTCTCCTCCGTCTAATAGGGCCTTCCTCCTCGGATTAAACCCCACCAATGGCGAATGCTACGCTAAATACGAGTGGTGCGCTTGTTGCGTGTGCTCTCCGACGCCCATAAATCGTGTGGGGGAAGGAGAAGCCCTCTATTCAGCGTAGGAAGCTCAGCCAGAAACGAGCTATAGTCGGATACAACTTAAGTCTGTAGTGAAGCTCCGCCCACGTTCAGCCTCCGCGCACAGAATCCCTCCACGACAAAAAAGTAGTCCGCTTCTTAAACGTTTCTTGTTACCTAACAAGAAGCTTGTCACAGGAAAAAAAGTTATGAGCTCTTGAATTTTGATACGTGGATTGTTTGATATAGCCAAGCACTAAAAAGCTGATTTCGTTTACTGCTGCGATTGGCCAGCAGAGTAATACAGGACACCGCGGGCCACAGCCCAGTGTTAGCAACTGCTGTTTTTTTTTTTAAGTTGTATCCTACTATACTAAGGGACGAAGGGGGCTTGTCGATTGTGCCCAGGTTTCGCCGGTAGCAAACGAGAGAATGGATTGGAGTGAAAGTTTCAAATAGAACACTATATAGCAAACAGACGATACAGAAGACCAACTAGTAACAACACATACAAAGTCATCTAGCAGACAGTGTAACATATGCAGAGTGTGACAGTGCGTTTCACGTCTCTGGAGAGATTCTTGGTACCCTTTTCACTTAATGGCAAGCCAGACCGCTAGTGCTTCGTCAAATTAGCCCCAAACTATACCCCAGCCATCCGTAAGCGGCGCATGCGAGGCAACTAATCTGTGATGAATGGATGGAAAAATCTTTATTGTTAACAAATTTCAAGTGTTCTTGACCCTTACGGGTCACTGGGCGCCGTGGTCGATCCTTGGCCCAGGATGCCGCACTTGACTGCTGCCATCGTGGCTCGGCGTACGAGAAATCGTTGCGCTTCCTCGTCCTCGCTGGCCAGCAAGTGCTCCCACTGTATCACCCTCGGGTTGTTTATTCTTGGCTCTAAGTCCGCCTTAGGGCAGGTCCATGTGACATGCTCTAATGTAGGTTTACCCTGACACCACGGAAATTCGTCTGCATACTGTGTAGGGAAAATCTTGTGTAGTTCGTGCAGGTGTGGGTAGGTACCGGTTTGTAGTCTGCGCCAGTCTACCGCCTCCTCTTTGGTGAGCCTTTTGTGTGGGGCTGGTAGCGTTTCCGCTGAACCCTGTAATGATCGAGTATATCTGTGATCGATACAATAGCGTCGTCATCAGAGAATGTACAGACTGTGTTCTCTGCCTCACTTAGAGATTTTCACTCAAACGCCAACGTCAGCCACTCGCGTCATCTGGTGGGCTAAGAATCATTAACTGGCACGGAAGAGTTGCTAGCGCGAGTGTCTGTAGGAGGCTAGTCCTCCTCTCTGTGCGTCATGTTCTTCTTCACTTATTCTAGTTCTTCCAGACCAGGATCGCCACCTCCTCAAGGCATGGGTAGAGACTTCGGTTCGCTGATGCGCAATTATAGACTGCCGAGTCCCTAAAGACAATTTTGATGGAAATAAAATTGTCATCCTCGTATCAATAAATGTGCCCGTGTGTGTTCGCCTTGTAGGGTGCTCTGCGCAGCATCAGTGCATTGTTGAGAAGAAAATATATTCATTTGTTTCGCGGATAACACGTACCAACCTTGTGCATACGTTACTCGAGGTGCCGAGGGTTCCGGCCATATCACCGCAGTGGAGCGAACTGCATTTGTTAGTATGTATTTGAAGGATACACTGGGCCCACTGTCCTTGCATTGAAGTCGCCCATCAGTACAGTGTACTGTAATATACTTTGGTGGCAGAATGCTGTTTTCGGAATCCACTTGACAAACAAACTGTCTAGCTGCACGGGGAACATCAGGCTTGCGATATATGTTCGGATATCAGGATAGTAGGCTACGGTTGTTACCAGGTTGTAAAGAGGCATCGCCACGTGCTTCACAGACTCACTACCTGTCACACTGTCGTACTTTAACGCAGCTTTTGCAGTGGCAGTGGTGTAGTCCACAAACGGCTGCAGAGATGGGCTGCAACATACATACGCACGTTTCCCGTTTCAGCACTGACCAATAATCACAGAAGGGTATTTAGGTCTTTCTTACACGAAATCTCGGGAACAACCTTCTCGACAACTAGCCATCTGTGAGTTTTTTCTTAGCGCGTAAGACATAGTCACGGGAAAAAAAAGACGAGAGCAATCATCTTACGGCGTTCCAGTACTCTTGTTGCATCAGTTTAATGAGGGCAGTCTCAAAAAAAAAAAGTGATGATTTGTCTCTGGTACATTTTAGCGCCAAATATTCGGGCTAGCATACCACTCAGGTCTTGCCGAGGTAGCGCTGGGTGTACGCGAGGCCGCGCCGTAACCGATGATAAAGAGTCCCTGGCGTAGTACAAGCTTAGATGGAAGGGAAAACCGTTAACCTATACCCCTGATATTGTAGATTTTCTTCACCAGACAAGGCAACAGATTATTTAAATTATTAGGGCATCTTGTCGAAACGTTGTCTAAGCAAACTCAGGACGCTGCTCAAGCCTTGTTCTACTTTCTTCGCGGAGTTGAGAACTCCACCTTCGTGCCTCTTTTAGCATTAATTTATCATCGTTAGTTGCATGCTGTCAGCATGACTTGACTAGCTTCAATTCTGCTCGAAGAAAACCACAATAAACGCATGACGTGGGGACACGGTTAGGTAAGTGCGAGCCACTTCCGTCCCAGCTGCTTCAAGAAACCTCCTCTTCTGCCGTTATTGCGCCAGCACCCGCTATGAACGTAACCAAAGAAGAGACTGGAATTAGCGTCTGTAATAAAGAGCAGGATATAAGAACAAGAAAGTTCTGGAAAATTACTCATGGTTTAGCATTGCGGAGCACAGAATACTGTGCGAAACCACGGTTTTTTAGAGGTGGCCACCAGCGCCACGTACCTCAAAACGCGACTGAGGTGTCCGCTGGCCCAGCGGCGCCAGTTATTCGCCCTTCCTTTAATGGACTTGAATAAATAAATAGCAGCGCAAGGAGACAAGGACAAGAAGAGACAACAAGGACGGCGCTGACTTCCAACTTTTATTTCTAACGAATCGTGCGGACATATATGCACTCTGAACAATCCGGCGTCATCGTCAGTGCATGCGCAGATATGTCAGCTCTTTATCAGAAAGAGTGATAGAAGCGGAGCTAACACATGCTTCTCCCCGATTATAAATCAACTCTGATTCAATGATTTCCCGCGTTACACGTTGATTATTCTTTTTTCAAATGACGGTGCTAGCAAGGTCTGGGGAACATTCTTCACACGTAAGACAGTGGGCGGCCAGAAGTCCTTCTGAAGAAGGAGAAGAAGCGAAAGAAGAAAAAACAAGTAGAAAAAGCAGGCACCGCCACCGCCCCCTAGCGGAGACAACGCCAAGCACTTTCCCGCCCTCAAACCAAGTGGCGCTGCCGGAGCCCGGGCCCCGACGCAGCAACAACACACTCAGGTGAGCAGCTGGGCAGGGGCAAGGGGTCGCTTCCTGCCCTCCCTCCCCCTCGCCCACTTCCCGCTTCTCGGCTTACGGCGTAGATGTCAAAAGCCGCAGACAAAATGAGCAGCTTAGAGCACATATCGGGCAACTGCTCGCCAAAATTCAAAATTTAAAAGAAAAGCTAGCTGCCGCGACGGGCATCCCGAGTTCCGACGCCATAGAGAGTGAGCCCGAACTGCCGCCCGCGTTCGCGTCGGCAATGGCCGCGATGGAGGCGCGTCTCACCTCCCAGCCTCAGAAAATGGCAGAAACGGCTATGAACTGCATGTAGTCCAAATGCTCGGCATCAGTCCCTGCAGCCATCAGCCGCTGCATGAAATCGAAAGCCACCCGAACTAGTCGGCGGTTCGAGGGGATCCGAGCCTTGAATACGCGCAAGAAAATTATCTGCAATCCCAGAGACGTGGCAAAGCAGGACTCCAACCCCGCACCCCCACCCAGTGCTGGCTCTATGCCAGAGTCCAATCAGCCCCCGTCTCTCACCTCCAATCCTAATGATGGCGGCACGGCCTAACAAGCGTTCCCCTCCTCCGAAAACACACACATTGGTAACCGTAACGCAGTGGAATTGTATTTTGTATTTTATTTGCCGCCCTTTACACGGTTTTTATCTCCATCTTTCACTTGTTCTTTTCTTTGTTATAAATTTCGTCATGTTGTCAGGCATTTTTTATGGTGTTATCCTCTTTTTCAGTGTCATCTTTCATACAGCTCTGTTTTCCCATGTTGTTATGCATTGTTATCAGCCGATATGAATCCCACTTTTTTACCTTACCTCAGCAGGTGCTTTATATGTTCACATTCTTGAGTTTCTTTTAATGTCACTTAGATATGCTTTTTTGCGCTCTCTTTTGTTTGGTTGTTGGGTTCTCGCTCCGTCACGCAGATCATCTCCGGTTATCAGCGGATATATAAGTGCGCCTGGATTCTTTTGTCGTCATTAAAGTTGAAAGTTGCGCTTCTTTCCTGTCGTCTCCTTTTTCCTGCGAACGTCTTTTTAGCGCACAGCCTTTTAAATATAAAATATGGAATTGTAGAGGCTTCAAGGCTCAGTAGAAACGCGTGAACCTGCGCCTCTACCTAGAAACTTTCGAGGTTTTACCCGCCGTGGTCGCCCTCCAGGAGCCAGGAGCGGCGGCGAAATTGACTAACTACGTGACGTTCCAGCGAGACCCCTTGTCGTGTCTCCTCGTACACAAGTCGTACACAGCCACCGAAATCGACCTCGACCTCAACATACCCTACTCGTACGCAATGGCAAGGATCCTTCCCCTTCAGCGATCGGATCCTCCCCTGCACGTACTTAATGTATACTGCTCCCCGAAACTGAAGCGAGTGACCTTCGCGGACCTCTTTAGCCATCCACTTAAAGAGGAGGGTCGCGACCCCCTACTCATTGTGGGCGACTTCAACGCCCATAGTCAGCTATGGGGCTATCGTAAGGAGGAAGTGTGCGGCCGCATGATGGCGGAGTTGGCGTCCACACTGGCCCTCACCCTCCACACCGACCCGGCATTTCCTGAGTTGTAAGTCAGCGCTGTGTGTGTCTTTTCTATCTGTGTCCCTGTCTTTCGCGCTGTTTTAAATAATCATGGTTCACCAACTAGCCCGGACCTCACCTTCACTCGCAACATAAGACACGCAGACTGGATCAACACCGAGGATACCCTCGGCAGCGACCACTGCATCATCAACACCACTCTTTATACACGCCCCTTAAATCGCCCTACCACACTAGCACGCATCCCCAATTGGACCACCTTTCGCCAAAATTTCCCATCCGACACCAATGCGAACATCACAGAGCAGGGATACGCAAACTGGTCCCGGTCAGTCATATCGCACCTTCGCTCCCACGAGAAGCAGATACAGCCCACAGAGGTGGTCACGGACGTGGACAACCACCTCCTACACCTCTGGGAAGCGCACCGCGGCCTCACGCGCCGCTGGAAGCGCCACACTGCGGTCTGTAATGCTCCCCGCAGAAATCGGAATTCGTGCATTTGCGTCCCTCGCGCACATGCTCGACCCAAATCAATCTCTCGTTGCAAAGCGGTCCCATTCGCGAATCCAAGGAAATCAGAGTCCTCGGACTCTTCATACACAAACAGCTACGCTGCGACACAACACTCGCCAAGCTCCGGCAGGTGGGGGACCAGGTGGGCCGCATAGTCCGCCGGGTTTCCAACAAGCGCGGTGGGTTACGATGCAAAGACGCCTTGCGGCTGGCGAACGCATTCGTGACCAGTCGAATCTTGCATTCGACTCCCAGGAGGAGGATGCCCTCGAGGTTATCCTCAGCAAAATCATGAAACGAGCGCTGGACCTCCCGGTCTCTACCTCTACCAGCCGCCTTATGGCACTGGGGATGGCGAACACTTTTAGGGAGCTTCGGGGTCAACACCTCAACAACCAATGCACTCGTCTAACAAAGACAGGGTCGGGTCGCCGCCTTTTAGCCCGACTTCACATCCAGCACACTCAATTCACAGAAGAGAGATGCCGCCTTCCCGCACACTGGAGACGCGCCCTCCACGTGCGGCCTCTCCCCACCAATATGTCCAAAGAGGATAATAATGGCAGGCGCCTGGCGCGGGCGGAAGCCTTGGACCGCCATTTTCAGAGCAAACCAGGAGTCTTCTACGTGAACGCGTCCGGCCCGGACCCCAGGGGATGGTACACGGCCGCGGTCGTCCACGAGGGTAAAACAGTAGACGCCCTTACTTTCAAGGCCCAGTCAGCAATACACGCAGAGGAGGTTGCCATCGCTTTGGCAGCCTCTGACACCTCCTCCAAATACATAATCATCGACTCGCGAGGGGCTTGTCGAAACGTCACGCAAGGGTTACTCCCCTAGCTTATCGCATTTAACAAAATTGTAGCCGAGACTAGGATCCCACGCGCCGATCTCTCGTTTGGGCTCCAGGTCACCAAGGCGTCCACGGAAATGAGGCAGCCGACGCCGCCGCCCGCGCGCTCTCTCTCCGGGCATTTCCCACGGGACCGGACGCCGACCAGGACTTCGATTTCAGTCCGATTTACACTTTTAAGGAAATACGCGAGTATTACAAATCCACGCACCAAACTCTTCCCACCCCGTGCAAAGGGCTGGGGAAGGTCAACGAGCGGGTACTCCTGCGCCTGCTCACCAACACGATGTTGTGCCCGGCAACTCTGCAACATTTCGATCCTCAATTCGACGGGTGGTGCTCACACTGTGGGGAGGTGTCCGACACCATGGTGTGGGCCTGCCAGCAGAACCCATCCGTAACCCCTATCCCGAACCCCACCCGAGAGGACTGGGAGGCGACCCTGTCCGGTCGCTGCACCCTCGAGGCCCAAAGGGCCTTAACGCAGCGCGCCCGGGCTGCGGCAAACGCCAATGGGGTGCTTGACTAGGCATCCCACCTAGTGGTTGTAAGGGCGTGACCCTTCAGGTCACGACCCCCAACACCTCTCCCTATGATTAAATAAATGTTTTCACCACCACCACCACCGGCCGATTTTCGATGAAGGCGAAATTCGAGAGGCTCGTGTGCTGTGCGATGTCAGTGCATGTTAAGGAACCCCGGGTGGTCGAAATTTCCGGAGCCCTTCACTACGGCGTCCCTCATAGCCTTAGTTGCTTTGGGGCGTTAAACCCCAATAAACCAAACCAAACCGAATACCATCCCGGTGTGCATGCAAGGCGAAGCCGCCTGGTAGTGGAGCACAGCGAACCGCACGTGACAGCGCGCATCTCGGTGCAGGGCGCCTCTCACGTTACTTTCGTTTCTTACTCCAATGCGTTCGCGCAGAAAAATGCATTCAGGATGGATTGTTCGGCATTTTTTTATACACACCCCCATGCTTTCTTTGACGTGATGTGCCTTGTCACCTTTAAACATTGATTTACCACTTTCACATTTTGGTTTGGTTTGGTTTGGTTTGGTTTATGGGGTTTAACATCCCAAAGCGACTCAGACTATGAGAGACGCCGTAGTGAAGGGCTCCGGAAATTTGACCACCTGGGGTTTTTTAACGTGCACTGACATCGCACAGTACACGGGCCTCTAGAATTTCGCCTCCAAAGAAATTCAACCGCCGCGGCCGGGATCGAACCCGCGTCTTTCTGGTCAGCAGCCGAGCACCATAACCACTGAGCCAGCGCGGCGGCCTTTCACATTTTGATAGCGTATACTGTTGTCATCTACCCTTACTTATCTCCTCCCCATTGTACAAATTCTAGAGGGCCCAAAGTGCATCCGCAATAGGTATAATAACTGTCAATGGCCTATACCTTTAGTTTTATAACATCGTTGCACTGAACTTTCAACACATCGCAATGAGGCCTACTTTATGCACAGCAGATGAGCAAAGATGCAGGTTGAGTATTGTGGCCCAAAGGAGCCACGGCTGCCAGAAAAGATTTTACGGCTGCCAGAAAAGACTCACAACTTTTCTCTAGCACACGATCCAGTCGTATGCGTGGTGGAAAAACAAAAGAAACGAGCGCGAAGTAAATCCTTCAGCCCACTTTCGCAAGTGGCAGATGGAAATTACAAACGACGCCTCACTCAAAGTTGCGAAAGGCAGGCAGAGTCTGGATCTCGCAGTTCCAAAAAAACGCAGTTTTCTTGGGAATGAAAACAAAGGACATATTTGTTTTTAAGGCTATAAACGTAGTCTCTACAACAACAGTTGAGCCTCTTAGAGAACTAATCATTGGCGCCAACAGACCTGCTGCTTTTGAAAGCAAGCTTAAACAGATTAAGCGTCTCGCAGCCCTGGAGTATTGAGCAGCAAAGCCTTGACGCTGGAGCTATGGGTACTAAGCTACGTTACTGACAACGGCGGGTTGTTTTTTCAAAGCGGCGAAAATGCAGACGACGCTTAGGGTGCTGTCTGTAGTCATAATCGCGGCACATATACTACAAGAAAACGTTTGCCAGGACATGAGGTTCGTATGTAGCATTTCGCTTCATTTGGCATGTATGCATGCATTGTTTATCTTGCTTTATCGAAGCATTAGACTCTTACGTGACGGAAACTTCAACTCTTGCGCGTAAACATCTGTTGTTATTGTTGTTGTTGTTGTTGTTTTTGTTGTTGTTGTTGTTACTGGGAGAAGGAGGAAAAGGAAATTGCACGGACCTGCCTACTGGCTCGAGCCGAGCCACCACCGCTGCCGCGTGCAGATAGAGGACAATTGAAAGATACGAGGAAAGAGAAAAAGAAAAGAATAGACGCGCGTCGCAGCAACAACTGCGTCCGCCGAAGCGGACGCTGCTGAAAAAACAGATAAGCGGCCAAAGCCGGGATCGCTCCACCACCTCCCCTCTCCGTAAACAACTCGAGATCAGCCAAGTTTTGGAGTTTTGTGAGCCACCTGAAAAGAAGCCTGCTAAGAGAAAATCTGCTTGCCTACACAGCAGCTTTCAGGAACGCTGCCTCACAAATTTTAATTGGGCTGCTGCAGTTTCATTCCTTCGAATAAAAATGATAATTATCGTTATCCTATTGCCACGTATCATTGCAGTGTGTGTTCGTTCACGCTCAAGGCAGCAGGAAAGGGTCGTTATCACTTTTGTTCGTGGCGCGAGAAGCGACCAGAATAATCTCGATTGTTCGCAGCCATGAAAGGCTGCATCTAGGTTTTTCCAGATTACCGTAGATGATCTTGACCTGTTATCTGGAAGTTTCCTTGCCGGCTTTAAATTGAGCGATGCCGCGAGCGGCGGACATTCGTAGTTCGACGATTGACGAGCACGCTTGTTGCTTACGCCGCCACCGAGTGATCCAGTTCTTTTGCGGGCGCAAGTCAGCCCAAATAAAGAGCTTCGTTTGCAAGTCTTTTTTGTGTCTTCCTGACCACTGGACTGCCGTCACTACAACGTGACATCTGGTGGAGGTGCTGGGTAGCCTTTCATGTTCCGGACACCGCCTACAAGTCGTGACGCCAGCCCTCTGAGTCATTTACCGCAGGACTTGACTCCAGTCCACCGCTCAAGCCGACTTCTGCTAGGAGACGCACCTGAGTTCGGGATTCTGCCGGACGCTACCCGGAAGCGAAAGCCAGCAGGAAAGTCCACCATGAGCTTGCCCCAGACGACGACTCCAATCATTCTTCACTAGCCCCGGGTGCCACCAACCTTCGACGCTTCACCTGGCGCCGACCCCGAAGAATGGCTGGAACAGTTCGACCGTGTGGCTGTCTTCAACTGGGATGATGCTACGAAACTTAGGTACGTCTTCTTCGACTTGGAGGGACCAGCAAGAATCTGGTTTGAGAATGAGGAAGCTAGCCTCACGGATTGGGAAACCTTCAAGGAGCAGCTTCTGAAGATCTTCACGAACGTCGTGCGAAAGGAGAGAGCCCAACAGCTGCTGCAGTCTCGCATACAACATCCAAACGACACCGTTGCAATGTACACTGAGGAGATGAAGCGTCTCTTCCGGCGGGCCGACGCAAACATGAAGGAAGAAGAGAAGGTGAAGTTGCTTATGCGAGGAGTTAAAGAACAACTCTTTGCGGGCCTCGTACGGAACCCACCCAAAACCGTCGCGGAATTCGTCGAAGAGGCATCCACCATGGAAAAAACACTTGATGCCAGAGCCGCCCAGTATGACCGCCAGCAGCGCTTTTTCTCAGCAAGCTGCCTGGACACCGCTAACAGCAATGACCTGCGGGATGTTATACGTCAAGTTGTGCGAGAGGAGCTCCGACGATTGCTGCCAACGGGAACGCAGCCGCAAATTTCATCGCTCACGGACGTCATCAGGGACGAGGTTCAACAGGCCTTGGGTGTGACGCCGACACCCACGCAGCCTCTGCAGCCCCCAGCCATGACTTACGCCGCAGCTGTGCGCCGTCCTGCCCCTCGACGACGGGACCCAAGCCCCTATCGCCCTCAGCCAGCTGCGTTGGACCGCCGCCCACTCGCCCCAACCCGCCCGTCCTACGAGCGACGCGCGCAGCCGAGGAAATGCGACGAGTGGAGAACTCCCGACCAGCGCCGCCCACTATGCTTCCACTGTGGCGAAGCCGGTCACGTCCTCCGGCACTGCCCATACAGAAGACTGGGCATCCGAGGGTTCTCTTACGACGCTCCACGACCCCGACCCGGCCAGCGGCCAGCCGAAATCGAGGAGTTTTTGCGTCGGGAAGAATACTCATCGCCGAGCCGCCTATCACGTTCCCCGTCGCCATCGTCCCCGCGCTTTGTATCTCCTAGCCGAGGTTACGCCATGCGTGGACGCTCCCCCAGCCCCCGAAGGTTAAACTAAATAAAGCAGCCTCTGGAGGTGAGGTTGCTTCTAAGCACAATGATAAATATCCTCCATCGACGAGTACTCAAGACCATGCCTCAACTACGACGACAACACCGATGACGACAACACCGACGACGACAACACCGACGACGACAACACCGACGACGACAACACCGACGACGACAACACCGACGACGACAACACCGACGACGACAACACCGACGACGACAACACCGACGACGACAGCTCCGACGACGACAGCTCCGACGACGACAGCTCCAACGACGACGACGACGACGACGACGCGGCCAGACTTGAAGCTTTTACCGTTGCCCAGTGAAGTAACGTCGCAGTACGCCCACCGCAGCCTCACTACTCGACGAAGCCGAGATCGTACACTGAAGACAACGTGCAATGCGAAAACGCGAACAAGTGACCTTGAAGTTATGATCGACGATCACGCGGTTACTGCCTTGGTGGACACCGGAGCTGACTACTCCGTCATGAGTGGGCCACTCGCTGTCCGACTCAGGAAGGTAACAACAACTTGGGATGGCCCGCTGATCCGCACCGCAGGTGGTAACCTGATTACGCCGTCAGGACGCTGCACCGCGAGAGTTACTCTAAATGGGAGAACCTACGCGACAACCTTCCTGATCCTACAGCAATGCTCGCGAGACGTGATTTTAGGAATGGACTTCCTGAATGAGCATCGGGCGATCATCGACCTTCGATCCAAGTCGATCAAGCTTTCCACGGACAAAGCCATATCTGCAGCGACAGCGACTCATCGCGTTGCCTTAAACGTCCTTGACGAAGCACTGAGCGTGCCGCCCCGATCAAGTGTCTTCGCCTGCATAGGTACTGGAGACGTCGAAACTGCCGAAGGCGTCGTCGAGGGGAACACCCAGTTACTCCTTGATCGAGGACTGGGCGTCGCAAGGGCAGTCGCCCAAATCCGAAATGGCCAAGCCCAGGTGCTGCTAACCAACTTCCCCGAAGAATACCGGCATCTAAACAAAGGTACGACGATCGCTTTCCTCGACGAGCTGGCAGACATCAGAGACATATGTGCCCTACCCGACCAACCCCTAGAACCATCTAACCAAGGCCATCAACCAACGTTTGATATCAACCCGGCATTACCACGGAGCAGACAAGAACAAATACGCAGTCTTCTTCAAAAGTACAGCGATTGCTTCTCATCAGCATCGAATGTGCGAAGAACGCAGCTTGCCAAGCACCGCATTGTCACAGACGAACACGCCCGACCACTGCGACAGAGCCCCTACCGCGTATCGCCGCTAGAACGCCAAGCTATTCGCAAGCAAGTTGAGGAAATGCTACGTGACGACGTCATCCAGCCATCAAGGAGCCCCTGGGCAGCACCAGTTGTCCTAGTGAAAAAGAAAGACGGCACCCTTCGCTTCTGCGTCGATTACCGCCGCCTGAACAGCATTACGAAGAAGGATGTCTACCCCCTCCCCCGCATCGACGACACACTGGATCGGCTATGCAACGCTAAGTACTTCTCATCGATGGACCTGAAGAGCGGCTACTGGCAAATTGAAGTCGACGAAAGAGATCGCGAGAAGACTGCGTTCATCACGCCAGACGGACTCTTCGAGTTCAAGGTGATGCCATTCGGCCTCTGCTCTGCACCAGCGACGTTCCAGCGAGTAATGGATACGGTGCTCGCAGGCTTGAAGTGGCAGATTTGCCTCGTCTACTTAGATGACGTTGTTGTCTTCTCCTCAAACTTTGAAGACCGCCTCAGAAGACTTCGGATAGTGCTGGAAACGATCAAGTCTTCAGGCCTGACACTGAAACCAGAGAAGTGCCACTTCGCCTACGAGGAGCTGCTGTTCCTTGGTCACGTCGTAAGCAAGGATGGAGTTCGCCAAGACCCCCAGAAGACGGCTGCGATCGCAGAGTTTCCACAGCCTAATGACAAGAAAGCTATACGCAGATTCCTTGGATTGTGCGCTTATTACCGGCGATTCGTCAAGAACTTTTCGCGCATCGCTAAACCTTTGACCCAACTTACCAAGGCTGACGTGCCTTTTAGATGAGAAAGGCCGCAAGAGGAAGCTTTCAACGAGCTGAAGCGCCGCTTACAGTCCCCTCCTGTGCTCGGGCACTTTGATGAAAACGCCGAAACCGAAGTTCATACCGATGCAAGCAGTGTGGGCTTAGGAGCGGTCCTCGTTCAGAAAAATGGCAGAGAGGAGAAAGTTATTGCGTACGCTAGCCGTTCACTGTCGAGAGCCGAAGCCAACTATTCGACGACAGAGAAAGAATGTCTCGCCATTATTTGGGCCACGTCGAAATTTCGCCCCTACCTATACGGACGACCATTCAAGGTTGTGAGCGATCACCATGCTCTCTGCTGGCTGGCCAATTTGAAAGATCCCTCCGGCCGCCTTGCTCGATGGAGCCTGCGTCTTCAAGAATTCGACATAACTGTAGTCTACAAATCTGGCCGCAAACATTCCGATGCAGACTGCCTATCGCGAGCCCCCGTAGACGCAGCACCGGAAGAAGAAGACGACGATGCTTTCCTAGGACCGGTAAGCGCCAGCAGTTTCGCGCAGCAGCAGCGCTCGGATCCTGAGTTGCAAAGCCTAGTTGATTATTTGAAAGGCAAGACCGCATCGCCTCCCCGGGAGTTCAGCGCCAACTGTCGTCCTTCGTCCTTCACAATAATGTCCTCCTGAAGAAGAACTTCGCGCCCAACAGGACAGTACATCTTCTTGTCGTGCCCAAGAATCTTAGGCAAGAAATTATGCAGGCATGTCATGATGAGCCGACTGCAGGACATCTCGGGATTGCTCGCACGTTGCACCGCATCCAGGAGAAGTACTATTGGCCGCGGCTAGCTACCGACGTTTCCCATTACGTGAAAACGTGCCGTGAGTGTCAGCGACGCAAAACGCCTCCGACTAGACCAGCCGGACTCCTCAACCCCATACCACCTGCAGCTAAGCCCTTTCAGCAAATAGGAATGGACCTCCTCGGCCCCTTTCCGACTTCATCATCAGGTAACAAGTGGATCACCGTGGCCACCGACTACATGACCCGATACGCCGAAGCAAAAGCGTTGCCTAATGGTACCGCAACAGAAGTCGCAAAATTTTTTGTCGAGCAAATTCTCCTGCGACACGGCGCCCCCGAAGTGCTCATCACAGACAGAGGGACGGCATTTACAGCGGAGCTGACGCAAGCCATTTTAAACTACAGCCAGACAAGCCATCGGAGGACAACTGCCTATCATCCACAAACCAACGGACTCACAGAGCGTCTGAACAAGCCCATCGCAGACATGCTCTCCATGTACATCGACGCCGAACACAAGACGTGGGACTCCATTCTACCCTACGTGATCTTCGCGTACAATACTGCCGTCCAGGAGACAACCAGGTTTACCCCATTCCAGCTGGTATACGGCAGGAAGCCCACGACAACACTCGACGCAATGCTCCCGCACGTTTCTGACGAAGACAACCTCGACGTCGCCGCCTACCTTCATCGCGCCGAGGAAGCCCGAAGACTTGCGCGGCTTCGCATTCAAGACCAGCAGCACACCGACGCCCGACGCTACAATCTGCGCCGACGAGACACGCATTACAAGCCAGGTGATCGTGTTTGGATATGGACGCCAGTTCGCCGCCGTGGATTGAGTGAAAAGTTGCTGCGACGCTACTTTGGCCCGTACAAGGTTCTCCGTCGCATCGGTGACCTCGACTACGAAGTCATCCCCGACGGCACGACAGCATCTCAGCGACGCCGCACACGCCCGGAAGTCGTACATGTCGTACGCCTGAAGCCATATTATGAACGCTAAAGGACTGGAAGTTTTCATTGTCCGTGTTTGTTCTCATTTTAAAGCATCGAGACGATGCTTCTTTGGAAGGGGGGTAATGCCACGTATCATTGCAGTGTGTGTTCGTTCACGCTCAAGGCAGCAGGAAAGGGTCGTTATCACTTTTGTTCGTGGCGCGAGAAGCGACCAGACTAATCTCGATTGTTCGCAGCCATGAAAGGCTGCATCTAGGTTTTTCCAGATTACCGTAGATGATCTTGACCTGTTATCTGGAAGTTTCCTTGCCGGCTTTAAATTGAGCGATGCCGCGAGCGGCGGACATTCGTAGTTCGACGATTGACGAGCACGCTTGTTGCTTACGCCGCCACCGAGTGATCCAGTTCTTTTGCGGGCGCAAGTCAGCCCAAATAAAGAGCTTCGTTTGCAAGTCTTTCTTGTGTCTTCCTGACCACTGGACTGCCGTCACTACAACGTGACACTATTACTGCATGAAAAACGTTATACACGATAAACAAGATGCAGCGTTGACGCTCTGCTACGCCAGTGTTGCAGAAAGAGAACGAGCGAATTTTAGGCTGAAAGTAATTTGATTCTGAGATGATAGCAGAAGTTGGGCGCGGCTTTGTGCGTGGAAAATCCGAATGCTGCGGGTATTTTGCTGAGGCATGAAGTGTTGAACAGCCGCTTCTATTTCATTTATTCTTTCATCACAGTGAACTAAGCTACATCGATTATAACGGTAAGTATACTCGCATCTTTCCTTCGGTAGTCACGCACGCCAGCGTATATATATATATATATTGTAACGGAAAATAGGGCGACAGGTCGCTAACCAGCAGAATACAGCATGCAGCCAGCGCGAGACCCTTCAACGTCTTCGAAGACACTTCAGTGCCACCTCAGAACACCAGGTGGCAATATATATATATATATATATATATATATATATATATATATATATATATATATATATATATAGGTTGCGAAAGCGTGAAGTACTAGACTGCTTATAAGAATATATAGCGAAGTATACGCTTCGTTAAAGGAAACATATTTATTCAACGCGACGTTTCGATCGGATGATGATGAAGAAACTTTATTTCCGCCAGAAGAAGACCCGTGCTCCTCCGGGTCCGCACGCAGGCGTCCGGGGAGGGGCAGCGTCGCAGCTGGAAGACTAGCAACGGTATAGTCGCGCAGCTTCTGCTGCCAGGCGGGTAGCGTATCGTTGTATGCTAAGGTCGGCACTTCTGAGTATGGTCTCCCATTCCTCTGCATTATTGATTCTGCCATATCCTGGGGCACTGGGACATCTCCATAGTATGTGTTCGAGTGTAGCGGTATGCCCGCAGAACTCGCACACCTCCGCATCCTCCCTCGTGTCACCTCCTGTCCAGCTCCTCCAGAGCGGGGATGCGAAGTTTCTAGCTTGGAGTCTTCTCCAGTCATAGGCCTCAGCCGAGCTAAGCGATCTTCTTCAGGAGTGATTATTGTGAATGCATGTCATCAAGCCCGCCGACAAAGGTGGAGGCATAGTTATTTTAGACACAGATAACTACATTCAGGAGGGCAACCGCCAGCTCAACAACCCAAAATTCTATACTAAACTCCCATCAGACCCGACCGCTAAGCAAAAGAACATCGTAGAGCAAACTATAAAAAAACTAACAGATGAAGGTGAATTACCACCGCGAGTAGGTAAGGCGCTCACGCCAAGAAATTCCTCCGCGGGGCGCTTCTACATGCTTCCGAAAATACACAAACAGAATCATCCAGGGAGACCGATTGTTTCTGGTATTGGCACAATAACAGAACCGATCTCAGAGTATATCGATTCGCTCATCAAACATATACCTCCGAAACATCCATCTTACATACGCGACACTAATCACTTCCTGAAAGAATTATCGAATGTCACCTTCCCTCAAGGCGCTTTCCTAGTTACCCTGGATGTGGTATCACTTTACACTAACATCCCACATGACGACGGAATTCAGGCAATGGTTGGATCATATAAAGAATACAAAATTCTAGACACCCCTAGTCCAAGTGCCGTCGAGACACTTGCAAATTTGGTCCTTAAACTTAACACCTTCGAGTTCAACAACTCATATTATCTTCAAACTAGCGGTACAGCTATGGGCACAAAAATGGCTCCAAATTACGGCAACATATTTATGAACAAAATTGAATCTGACTTTCTGTCCTCATATCCAACAAAACCAGCTTTTTACAAACGCTTTCTGGATGACATATTCATAGTTTGGACAGAAACCGAGGACGAACTCATACATTTTATCGCCTCATTCAACAAAATCCATCCCAATATCTCTTTCAGACACACCTACTCAACCTAGCCGCCGCGGTGGCTCAGTGGCTATGGTGCTCGGCTGCTGGCCCGAAAGACGCGGGTTCGATCCCGGCCGCGGCGGCTGAATTTCTTTGGAGGAGAAATTCGAGGCCCGTGTACTGTGCGATGTCAGTGCACGTTAAAGAACCCCAGGTGGTCGAAATTTCCGGAGCCCTCCACTACGGCGTCTCTCATAGCCTTAGTCGCTTTGGGACGTTAAACCCCATAAACCAAACCAAACACCTACTCAACCAATAAAATTAACTTCCTGGATGTTCTGGTTCGAGTAGAAGGAAGTACATTAATCACTAGTGTCTATAAAAAACCCACAGACAGACAACAGTATCTTCATTTCAACAGCTGCCACCCACGCCACTGCAAAACTTCAATCCCATACTCACAGGCCATCAGATGCAAACGAATTTGCTCACGATCGGAAGATTTTCACGAAAATGCTAATCGCATGCGGGACACTCTAAAAAAACAACATTACCCGTCTTCTATAACCAACGATGCCATTAAAAAGGCAGAAGCAACTAATATTAATCATCTCATTAAGGAATCTCAGCCATCATCACAGCGCTGTAATCTTATACTAACCTTCACAAATAATCTCCCGAATATTAACAACATCCTAAAAAAAACACTTTAATATCATAGAACAGAGTGACCGTCTTTCAAATATTTTCACAACGGTCCCCCAAGTAACATATAGGAGACCAAAAAATCTGCAAAACCATGTTGTCCATTCGACAGTCAATAAACCGAGAGCTATAGGTTGCACACCATGCAAAAAAAGCCGATGTCAAGTCTGCAAACACATGGAAACCACGGCACTGGCTAAAAGCACCCATTCAAATCTCAAGCATTCTATCCGGGAAGACCTGAATTGCGATTCCAGCAACGTGGTTTGCATGCTCGAGTGAGGCGACTGTCGAATGCAATACATAGGCCAAACAGACAATTCCTTCCGTTTCAGATTTAATAACCACCGCTCACACACCCAATCCCTCCCCAACCTCCCTCTTTCGAAACACCTCCGCGAGAAAAGTCACGAGTTTGACAAACTTAAAGTAACAATACTGCAGAGTGGCTTCAAGAACACTCGTGAGCGCGAGCAACGAGAATCATATTTTATTTTTAAATTTAACACAGTGCAAAATGGCATTAATGAAACTTACGGCACCCTCACCTCTCTTCTGAGGTCAGGGGCCTACGAAATTAAACAAAGCAACACTGACTAAGTCGTCTGAGGTCATACCCCTTTCTGCATGCCACACCTGTGCCACACCTGTGCCGTTGCCCCCCCCCCCCCCGGGTGTGCTCACCTTGTGGTCACGCGAATGCCGCACAATTTTTTCCTTTTTGATTTTACTATGTAAGCTCACATTTTTTTTATATATATTTTTCTTATATTTTTTTCTTTTTTTTACATTCCTTCCAATACTTCCCCTCAACCAGGGATGGGTGCACTATAGCTGGGTGCGAAGAAAAAGCACTACTTTAAAGGTTTTCTTTTACCTATTTCACTTTTTTTTCGAGGTTTCTTCCTTGCTTTGTTCATTTTCCTTTTTTTCTTCTTTTTTTTTCTCTTGTCTGCTCTCTCTGTTGGAGGGTCATATTTTATTTTTTTGCTCTCGCAGCCAGGAGAAGGAACAAGTTTTCGCATTTTTCTACGAAAGTTGTTGCACGGCCACGCACCTGTCGAGCACCTCCCAGCTGGACACGACTCTCAATAAGCAAGCCTGTGGTGCTTAACAAAGCAGAGGCCGCATCTGGACGTTGTATTTTCTGACTGAGTACCTGTTCCTCGCACTCTTTTTTTTTTTTTTGGTGTATGTGTGTGTGGGTCGCACTGCCTCTAATAATTTTTATGCGTATTTTTCTGCTATGTGCTTTGTGTTTCCCATTTACCTGTTCTGTGCCCGCCCCTATAAAAGGGGATGCATTCACAATGAAAAATCACTCCTGAAGAAGATCGGTCTTCCGATCGAAACGTCGAGTTGAATAAATATGTTTCCTTTAACGAAGCGTATACTTCGCTATATATATATATATATATATATATATATATATATATATATATATATATAGGAAGCATAAGAGGGTTCTCACCCAGCTTCCACCCTCGCCGTTCGTTGACGTTCTACGTCACATCAGCGGTAACTCAGGAAGTGCTACGTCCGCCGCTTAAGAACGTCGGTGGTGCTGGTGAACACTCTAAAGGTTAGGTCACTTGTAAACATAAATACCCCCGAAAGCAGATTTGACAGCCGTCGCCGTAGCTCAGCGGTAGAGCACCGGACGCGTAATTCGGAGGTCGTGGGCTCGGATCCCACCGGCGGCATGTGGTTCTTTTTTCTTCGGCTTTTCTAATCAATTAGCTTTAAGCAATAACATATTCAGTAATATTCTAAATCGAACAACAGCACAGTATTACGACAAACGCGACTGTTTTGCCAACAGTTTCGGGAATGGTATTCCCTTCGTGGGCAGGCTTACAATGAATCGGTTTCGTCAATATAAGGACACAGAACAAATGAGGAAGTATAATCTCCGCCCTCCGCCCTCATTCTCAAGTTTATTTCGAGGCGCCATGTTTCAAAATTAATATCGCCAACATCGAAGATGAGCTGAATTTTTAAATTTTCTTTTTCTGCATTGCGGTTCAAAATGTCGAATATCAGATTCGCATTTGAAAGCTCGTTGAGCTGCCTTTCCCACATAGCGTTGTTATAAAACGGCGTCTGTCGCATTCTTAAGCATTAAATTCAGGAGCAGGCGGTGTATTTGCTGGTGCAGAAGAAACTAACTTTATTTCGGAGACGACGCCCCGCACAGCGACGCATTTTGTAATTAGTTAACGCCAAAATATAAACAAACATTGAGACGCCTATTTTTGACGTTCGATATTTGGAACCACACTGCCCATTAAAAAATTTAAAAACAGCACTCACCTTTGATGTTGACGGTCATAAATTTCGCAATGTAACCTTGTCTCCCAAAATCAAAAATAAAAATGTTTATTACCAAATTTATCTGAATTATTCATTTAAATATTGATCTATATTAGCTCCGTAATGTCCGCCTTGGTGCACAGTCCACGTCAACAGAACGAACCAACGTATATCTGAGTTTTTCAAATAAATATTAGCGCTTATGTCTCGTCCTCGTTCCATTCTTGTGGTATGCATTGTTTGGCGCTATTTTTTCCTCTAAAAGATCTGTAAAAGATAAAAAAAATTACCCCAGAGAAGTGCTGAGAAACTTCCTCAATCTCGATTGTGATCGCACTTTTTAACTTTTTCCAAATATTTTTACGCCTGCAGTTGACTCGCAGTGCATCGAAGAAGATGTATATCGCTGCTCCCAGCACGGCTGGTTTTGTGTTCCAACTGAGAGCCAGCCAGTATGCACAGGTAACATGCACTTATATATCCCGGGTTACACCAACCAAAGAGTTTTGCACATTAAGAAATACTAGCCCAAAGTGAATAACGAATTCAGTACTTGCCCAAGCGCAATTTGAATCACGTTATATGCTTGCTTGACTATTACTAAGGAAGAACACGAAACAGGCCTTTTTAGATGAAGATATGAAATAAAGAAAAGTAAATTGGTGCTTATGAGCAAAAAAAAAATTCTTCACAGTGTGCACAAGAAAAAGTGCTCCTATTTCTTGATTACTGTATAAAAAGAGGGTATTAGTACAATATGTACGGCATACTGCGTCGACACGGGTCACTGTCTTTTTTTTTTTTAAGGCGCATCCCTTACTAGCCCAAAAGGCGACGGCGACCGTAGTTGTTCAGGCCGGGAGACGGTCCCAAGAAGATGGCATCGCAACAGCCGCAGTGTATAGTTATAGGCTCCGAAGCGGCGAGTGAGACGGCATACACAAAAGACAGCAGGAGCAGCCACCCTCAGACATAACATCATCACATGCTTCAAAGCAGGGACACTGTTTGACTTCATAACCGTTTCCAAATTCATCTCGGTGTCAAACACTTATCTAAAAGTGTGGAATAATTTTAACGCACACGTCAATTGTTTAGAAGGCGCGCATCACTTTTGTTAGAAAGATCCGTAGAAAGCAGTTCTGAATTCTTACACCCGATGTTTTTACCGTAGATTTGTTGTCGACCAAATATTTAGGGGAATCCCCCAAGGTGGAGTATATTTGTAATAAGGGAGCAATTACTCATTGACGTCCACCCGAGCGCAGCCATACGGCCACAAACCCCTAAATATTTGGTCAACACTGTTCTCACTTCGAGTTGTAGATCAATTCGCTCTCGCCCTACCATAAGCTTGCCGTCCCGGTTAGCTCAATTGGTAGAGCGACTGCTCCGGTGAAGCGGTGGTCCCGGGTTCGAACCCCGGGCCAGGACGCTTTCCTTTGTGGCCGTATGGCTGCGCTCGGGTGGACGTCAATGAGTAATTACTCCCTTATTACAGATTTGTTGTGTGTGCATGGGTGAACTGAGAAGCCACAATGCAACAGACGTAAAGTGATCCTTAAACTTTGTGGGTCAACCGACCTCAGTGGGATGCTTCTCTGTTACTTACCGACATAGGTGCGTTCAGCCGACAAGCATCGATCAAGTCATTGCGAAATCTGCGTCAGATTTTATAGAGTAGCCTCAAACTTCAGCAACTTTGCTCAGTTGTGAAAGCGTAACATCGCTCACAGCAGATACATCTGCCTTTTAGTGGAAGGTGCTCTTCAAATTGCCACGAAGTGCAATCCCAACAACAGGTGTGTAACAGCAACTACACCCAAGTCAGTAAGCTTTTGCGTGAGGTTATTGAGACGCAACGGGTGCATATGTGACGCAGTGTGCATTTTTTACCATTTTGAAGTTTTTTCCGACAGCCGACTCGTCACATTGCATAATAAGGAGTAGCTCAATTTGAGAGAATATGCGAACATCTCTTTTAATTTCTCCAAAAACAAATGGTCACCGCACTTTAGTAAAGCATCTACACACTTTTTTGACAAAGGATTGGGCGCGGTGTTCTTTATAGGTCTGTCTATGAAAGCGACGTGCCTCTGCTCCCAACCTTCTCTGCTAATAAATGTTAGGATGTGTGGCCGATTCTCGGCCGTCTCCGACGGGAGCTGATCAGTTTTTTTGTCCGATGAACTCTTTTTCTTGGGTGAGGAAGAGTTTCTCCGGCAATGGTCATGCCCATTCATTTCTGTAAATAACAGTCGTCTTGTCCTGGTTTTTAGGTCAAACTGGCGCTAAGGTCTCTTTTTAAGTGTTTCAATATCAAATTATTGCCTTTTCACCCTTCTCTCAATAGGTATGCTATCCTGTTTTACATCGCCCACGAGCAATTCCTGTTAGTTACTTAGAGATGTTTATAGTACCTGTTTAATTGGCTCACCTTACCTGCTTACTGGCATGTGTTCTTGTAAATGTCACTGTATCTGGTAACCTTGGCATGCGTACATATGTAAATAAACTTTTTTCTAAACAGGATGTCCATATCTCGACATATTTTTTTTTTTTCAATTGACTACGCTTACAGGGCTGAACGAGTGCCCAGAATCCTACGCCATAGAGTGTGCGCTGTTGGGCAAGCAGTGTGTTGTGGAGTGGGGCAGACCAGGCTGCAGAAGTAAGTATTAGTGCTGAAGACAAGCAGCCTCTGTGTACCGCTGCAATTCCATTTCTTAACCCCTTTCAACAGTGGCTGAGGTAGTTCTGTAGAGGGCAAACAAAATATATTCGTGGGAGGCATGGCTGACTCCACAGGGTTTAGATCCGTCACGATGAACAGTTAACAGCTAGTGCACGTTAAAGAACCCCAGGTGGTCGAAATTTTGGAGCCCTTCACTACGGCGTCTTTCATAGCCTCAGTTGCTTTGGGACGTTAGACCCCAATAAACCAGTTAACAGCTAGCGGCTTGGCACCACGAGGCACAGCCAAATGCGTTTCCCAGTGTTTTTTTTTTTCAATGTTGCTTTATGTGATATTGCTAATTTGCATACCCACCTTGTCTGGAGTTTCTGTCCGCAGTATTCTATGCATCAACATTACAGAACATGCCACCACTATTTGTTGCTAAACCATGCCTTACTATTCACTGGTTGGTGGGCCTCGAGGGTACAGTTACAGCCCGAAGTTTGTAGTAACAGCAAAAATAATTTGTCTAATGATATGCCCATATCCGCCCTACCAGTGTTTTCTAAAGTTTAGAAAAGGCTATCCACAGTAGACTAAAAAAGCTTTGTGTTAAATTCGCCTTACTCTCTTCATACCAATACAGGTTTTAGGAGAGAAAGTCTACTGAAACTGTCCTGTTCATGAAAAAAAGAATTTATTCTGAGTGCTTTTCAAAACAAAACAAACAGATCTGTATAGGCGTATTCATAAAATTTTCTAAAGCATTCGATCACCTGTATCACCAGCGTTCATTAACAAAATTTTAAATTGTAGGTGTCCGTGGCACTCCTCTGTTTCTTAACAAGTCATATTTGCAGCATCGTCTTCAATGTGTAATCATAACAAAGCAGGCCTCATCTATTCTGAATGTTAAAACCGGTGTTCCACAGGGTAGCATTTTAGGTCCGCTATTGTTTCTCTTGTTTTATAAATGACACCAAGAACATCGATAACATACTGGAATACACGACATACGCAGGCGGTACTACCATGCTTTTTAAAGGCGACGCTCTTGATTTAACAATTTCTGTTCTTAATAGTACACTCGACAAACTGAGGGCTTGGAGGGAAGAAAATTCGCTAATAATAAATACACAAAAAACAAAACCAGTCATATTCCACCCCTGGCAAATTGTAATTCTTGGAAACTTCGATTTATGCATGGGGGACTCCATTATAAAGTTTCAAATTCTGTTAAAGCACAAGGAGTTATTTTTCACGAAAATATCAGTTGGAACGCTCAGATTGACAATGTTGTATCTAAGCTTTCAAAATGCACGGGTGTCCTTGCAAAATATCGCTTCTTTTTACCTGTGCCAGTCAAACTCACGGCGCACAATGCGCTGTTTTTGCCCTGTATCACTTATTGCTTTTTGGTCTGAGGCAGTACCACGGAGATAAATATCCAAAAACTATTTCGACTGCAAAAGAAGATATTCGTTTTATTGCAAGCGTAGAATAACCAGCCCACACAAATGAGTTGTTCACCCACCTCAATATCATAAAAATTCCGAAACTCTACAAATATTACTTATCAACAAGATATAAAAAGTCCCTTCGCCATATCCACGATATCTTTCTAGACATGTGCACGCTAAAAGCAAATGATCCAATATATACTCTTCAAAATCCTGAGTTTTGGTGGATCCCCTTCTCATGCACTACAGATGGTGATCAAATCCTGCGCCATAACATTCCAGTAGTGCTAAATAAATTTATTTTGAAGAACATCTGTATCGACACTTGCAGACCAAAGGCGTTCGTGACATATGTTTACGACTGTAATCTCATTTATGTTGCTTGTGCCTGAGACTGCATTTGATAAACTGAAGCACTTGTTTGTGTGGTGTATTTGTGACCTAGGGACTGCCATGTTTGACGTGTTTCTTGATTGTTAATTTGTGCATAGAAATTTAAAAGTATGTACATCTTAAGTGCCAAATGATTTGCGCTTTTTTCCGCACGCCAATGTTATCCATATTCTTTTTCTTTCCTCCCGTTTTTTTTTTGTACACGCGTCCCCTCACTCTGCAAGCCATGTAACAGGGGGCTCAGGCTGTTTCAAGTGGAAGTTTTTTCCACTTTTTGCCTGAGCCAACCCTCATCATTTTGTGATGAAAATAGAACAGTTTATTGATTGATTGATTGATTGATTGATTGATTGATTGATTGATTGATTGATTGATTGATTGATTGATTGATTGATTGATTGATTGATTGATTGATTGATTGATTGATTGATTGATTGATTGATTGATTGAATACCGCTCAATTCACGTGCATGGCACCAGCCATTGTAGTTGTTTCTGATGTCAACCCAAATTCTACTGCCCATTGTCTTTTACACTACCAATCTGATGTGGTGAAAGAATGCAAAAATGTCGAAACAGGCATAGCTCATCTGCTAGTGCGGTATACGATTTAGGACTTTTGATATTTTATTCGCAAAACGATCACTCAATCTATTTAATTTACCACCTTGTTACAATATGTACGGCAGGAGACTCCTAGAATACAAGCGGAGCCCATGTGTGGAATGAAATCCCAAATGAAGTTAAAGAAAAAAATAACTTCTCGGCATCTTTAAAACACTATTTAATTTCCATGGAAATGTAGGAATGAATTCAATTGTGTGTGTTAATCTTGAAGTTTTTTTATTTTACACGGTCTGCAGTAATATTGTGCTTGTTTTGTATTTGGACCCCTCACTAGCCGTAAAGGCTATGGGTTCCACCAACAGTTTGTGTACTGTTTCTGAGAATAAATTTTAAAAAATTTAAAAAAAAACAGGGCGCCAACCGCAAAACCAGATCGAGACCCTTTCTAAGACGCCCTTCGTCGCCCATTCTACAAACAGAACACGGTTAGTCAACACAGGAGAAGTGCCGAGCAAAATAAATATGTTTATCGACCAGAAAATAATCTCAACACTAAAGATAAGCAGGGATGCTTTTTTATTCTGACTATAAGTGACCAGGATTACGAATTCTTAATCGCTAACAGCTAGCGAATAAATTAATATGGTCACCTTAATCCTGTACACAATCATAGCCGCAACGTTGGCATATCGATGTGCGGCATTTCTATTGAATCGTTGATGAGTGACATCAGGGCATTAACTGATTAGTACCTTTCTTCTTTATTTTGAGTACATTTAGTGTTTTCTGTTCGAAGAGCATGAGTGCATAAATTAAATTTCACTATCGCATTGAAGTCTTTATTAGAAATCACTTTTCTTCTTTTCTCACTTTTAAGCGAAGCTCCGTAAACAATAAAGACACAAAAAAATGAAGCCAACTGATGAATGTTGTCATCAGTTTAATTAGCACGCTTTGTCAACAGTTTTTCAAAACTGCTAGCACACCTTGGAACTTTCATAGCACGCGTGAAACAAACCTGACACACTCATTTCTGCTTTCAGGTCTAAAGTCAATCGATTTGCTACCGGCAGGTGAGTGGAGCAACGGATGTATTGTTGTTTGGTGACCAGCCGAACAATGAGATGAGAGGACTGTTGGCAATGAGATTATTTAATGGCTGCCGCCCTAGCGCGAGCACTCCGTTCTGCGCCAGTTTCCTCTTCGTAGCACAACCCGGGGCCATCAAGCCATCGTCTCAATCGTTGACAAAGGAGCGCGCGAAAGGATGATGAATGAGAGGATGAGTACAGTAGTAATGCCAAAGTGGTCAAGTGCTGGCCGCCACGATGAAAGGCATGGACGAATGATTCCTGGTCGGCCAAGCTTCCGGGCTAACGGTCGCATGGAGCTAACGGTCGAGGCCCTTGGACGCACCAAACGGCATTGACAAGGGGCGATGTGCTCACATGTGGGCAGCCGGTCTGTCAGTGTGTCGGCGTACAGTTTGTGCGTGTCGGGGTGGGGGAGCAACGGCGAGGTCAGTTCGGGTCTGTCAGGCTGGGGTGCAGCCGGACGGCACTGACCAACACCACACGACCGATGACCACGGCTGACGTAGGACGCCGAAGCACCTGGATCAGGATGGCGATGAGACCCAGCACCTCCACCAAATGTTCCGTGGTGGCAAGCGGAAGAATACTACGAGATGGCTGATGGCAACGAGACGATTTAATGGATGCCGGCCTAGCGCTACTCAAAAATGAAATAGGCTTCATACTATGCGCTCACCCCCGCATCCTAAAGGATGAGGAGATTCTCGGAAACGTCTGTTGTAGCGACCACAGAATGGTAAGGTATCGTATTAGCTTAGATAAGAAGAGGGAATGGAACACTAGTGAAGCGGAAGCCCATTAAAGAGTTAGCAGTAAGAAGGAAAGTAGATGAATTCACGATTTCGCTGCAGACCACATATTCTGCTTTGACTGTCGAAGACGACCGTGATGATGAAGCAATAAAGGATACTTTCACAGCTATCCTTATGGAGTGCGCTGTAGAAGTAGGTGGCAGGATGGTTCGACAGGATACAGGCAAGCTTTCTCAGGAGACGAAAGATCTGATTAAGAAGCGCCAAAGCATGAGGGCGTCTAACTCTACAGACAGAATAGAACTAGCAGAGCTATCAAAGTTAATAAACAAGCTCAAGGTAGGAGACATAAGGAAGTTTAAGAAAGACAGAATCAAGCATGCTCTAAAGAACGGAGCCAGCCTATAAGCAGTGAAGAGGTAATTTGGCGTATGTGAAAACCAGATGTATGCGTTAAGAGACAAAGAGGAAAATGTAAGTAGCAATATGGATAAGATAGTTAAAATAGGCGAAGAGTTCTACAGAAATCTCTACAGTAGCCAATGCAATCAGTACGTTAATGAGAGAGGCAACAGTGCGTAGCGATGGAACATCCCGCCAGAAAAGAAAGATGAAGTAAAGAAAGCCTTAGGCGCAATGAAAAGGGGAAAGCAGCTGGGGAGGATCAGGCAACAGTACATTTGTTGAAGGAAGGAGGGGAGATTATGCCAGAAAAACAAGTCATCTTCTATACGCAATGCCTTCTGACCTCGAGTATACCAGAAGCTTGGAAGAACTCTATCATTATCTTAATTCATAAAAAAGGAGCTGTCTTCCTGCTCTCCGGACTGCAGTCACCACTGCGTGACAGTATTTTATCAGGACACATTGTTTGTAAAAGGGGCTTCTTTATGATATATTTTGCGAAAATTTGTATTTCTGCGGCCGTAGTTGTGTCTTAGGGCTAACACTAGCCAAGACAAGTAAGATATTTCTGTCGTCCCAGCATTCCCGCGCTGAATGAAGTGTCCTTCTGAAAACCCGCAAACAAAAAGGTGGCGCCAGCTTTCTCTCTTGAAGTATTTAGAAACTCTGTGGTCGAGAAGACTGCGAGGTGGGAAGACCAACTTTCTTTCTATGATTGAGCTAGTTTTGATGGCTTTGGTGCCTAGTTATATTTGATAACTTTCCGTCTTTTATAACAGGACTACAATTTTCAATATCTTTTTATTAAACAATAAGCATGACAACAAAAATCGCATGCGTCCGATAGCCGACGCTCTTTGAGGTTAATTCTTACAATATTTGGTTTAAACTATACATGGAGCTCGGATCTACACCAGTGACTTGCATGATTCCGAAGTATCCCTTTGATCATAATTGCTGAAAAAGACAAAATAAACAAGCTAAGCGCAAATCAATCAGTATCAAAAACCACCATTTTTTATATTATTTATTTAAAACTTCTGACGCTGATACTTAACACGTCTATCACAATTTTCAGAGCAGTCTATCAGAATTTTTAGAGCAAAAGTAATTTCATGCAATTTGTTAACAGCAGATTTGAAACCATCCACAATAACTTTTATCCAGTGCGACACAGCTGCCTTCAGTGGTTATATTTACGCAACTTTTGTGGGGGTATCATGAGCAAAGTTGGTTGATCGTTATGCAAACACTGGGGCCAGTTAGTTGATCGTTATGCAAACATATGCGCTATTGCGACCCAAAAGACATACACACACACGGCACAAGCGCACTTGTATCGTGTATGTGTGTGTCTTTTGTGTCGCTATAGCGCATTCGTTTGCATAAGGTATCATGAGGTTGGAAACTTTTTTTCACACGCGTTCTTAGTACGATGAAGTAGGCAGTGGCGCGGCTCGTGCCAGGCCGTCCGCCAATAAATAATGGTTTGGTTTGGTTTAGTTTATGGAGTTTAACATCCCAAAGCGACTAAGGCTATGAGAGACGCCGTAGTGGAGGGCTCCGGAAATTTCGACCACCTGGGGTTCTTTAACGTGCACTGACATCGTACAGTACACGGGCCTCTAGAATTTCTCCCCCAAAGAAATTCAACCGCTGCGGCCGGGTTCGAACCCGCGTCTTTCGGGTCAGCAGCCGAGCACCGCAACCACTGAGCCACGGTGGCGGCCAAAGTAAATAATGCCATAGATATATCTCTCATGTCGTACTGTATTCATCGGCTTTCCGTCACGTAACAATATTACGTGATAAGTGGCAGCCGGTTACAGCAGCGGATAGCAACACCGTTTATCATACATAAAACAGCTGCTACCTCATCTGGTTATGCCACCGGCAGATTTCCCATGAAGCACACTTCTGCGTGGTCAATTCAAACATTCGTTGAAAAAATCTAAGTCAGGCGGTCAGAATCTTTGTGGTTGAAAATATGATACATGCACGTGCCGAATTGAAGTTTTCCGATTTCGCCACGTTTGCAGTTCCCTCCCAGTGCCCAGAAGGCTCAGAAGACACGTGCGCAATGGTGGGTGCGCGGTGTGTTCTAAAGGGAGACACGCCTGCATGCATACGTAAGTCGCAGTGGTCTCTCCTAGCGAAAACAATCTCTGTATCTGGTGGCCACTTCATTTCTTCACTTGCAACATGGGTTTAGTTTATAGTTTATAGGGGTTTAACGTCCCAAAGAGACTCAGGCTATGAGGGACACCGTAGTGAAGAGCTCCGGAAATTTCGACCACCTGGGGTTCTTTAACGCGCACTGACATCGCGCAGTACCCGGGCCTCTAGAATTGACCACTTGCAGAATAACGAGCGCCCTCTACAATTTTCCAACCGAAAACTCTCGTTCGCAGACGGCAATCTCGCATTCTTGTTCGAAAAGGGAGAGGGGAGGCCACCATCTCTATGAGAGGGAAGTTGTTGAAAGGACACAATAGACCAGGGGCGCGAAAGCGAGGCGCGGGTCGAGACAGGTGCTGGTCAACGGAATGCCTCATTGTAACCTTTCGACAACAACCCTTTACGCTGTATCTCGAAAGCAGGTGGTGACCAGCGGGGCTTCAGGTCCACGCAGATTTGGGGGCCAGGCCCGCATATCTTTTCCAAGAAGGATACAGTGGAGGGCTGCTGACAAACCTCCCCTCACGCTAACCCCCTCAGGCAGCAGGGCAGGAAGCGAAAACGTGCCTGTGCACGAGAGTTTTTGGTTGGAAAATATCTTCCTGTAAATCAGCCTTCCTGCAATTTTGCAAGTTGTCCATTTCGCCTGCGCCGGTGGATCACTAGTAATGCAGTCGACGAAATTACCACTGAGCCACTGCGGCGGCTCCAACATAAGCGGTTGAAGCACTTTGAGCCAGTTTTGCAGCAGTTTTGCATCTACGACTAAATAAACGAAATGTATAGTGCACGAGGGAAACATTCTTCTTCAACCAAAACTGACACTCTGCTACAAACTGCATGACTGTAATAATATAGCCAGATATTGCTAGTACCTGCGCGCAAACAATTTTTTCTTTTAAACTGTGTTGCGCTGGGCAGATGCTTATATGCGTCTTTTATGATCTTTCTAGAACCACACGAAAAACCGATAACGTACGAGTGTAAGTATTACCTGCAAAATACCGCTTTTTTCTTTTCACATATTGTTAGCATGCGCTGTCTTTATTCCTAACATATTCCTAACGTCTTCACATAAAAGTATCTCTGGCTTTTATTATTGGGCATGCGAGGTAAAAGCGAATGGTAATCAAGCAAGAATCTGGAAAAATGACACCAATCGATTCCTTTCTACTTGCCATCTTCGTTTTGCTCACACTATGCGTTGAAATTTTAAATAGTACTGTCGAAATTTTCATTAAGTTACACACTCGTTAATTGCCAACCTTCAAAAACAGGGCGTAAGGTTATCGTTACCCGAGCATGACATAAACTGCTGCAACGCACGCAACTTCAATAAGAGCAAACGATGAACCTGGGTTTGAAAAGTCCTCTTCACGGTTTCTCGTGAAGCTTGTCGCTGTAACAAGAGAATTGAGGCACAGCCGGGGAACGGATAGTCGAGCGGGCGCGCTTCTCTGACGCTTGAACGCTGTGTCGGGCTGACAGACAGCAGTCAACGCCCTTCATATATGAACGCACTCCGCGTCTGTTCGTTCTTAGTGCCAAAGCAGGCGGGCACATTATCAGCTGTGCAATTTCCTTCTTCCTTTCGCGCCGGGCGCGCATCACCATTGGTCAGGCGCGGAGACTGGCTTCGAGATGCTTCCAGTTCTTTCTTGTGTTGCGCCGCCGCCAGCGCGCGAGTGAAGGGGAGAGGATCGTCATTTAGCCCACTCAAAGCTGCACCCTCTCCGTCAGCATTGAGTAGAAACTTCTACAACATTCTGGAAACATCGATGACGTGCGCTGACGTAATTCCCTTGGCCCCGCGCCGGCGAGTGATGGGGGAGAGGGAAGCAACACACACAAGGTTAGGCGCTCTCCGGGGTTTCCTTGTCCCCTGTTCTAGGGGCCCGCGCTGGCGAGATCGCTTCCGCTCGGCGCTGGTTTTTTTATTGCGAAAGCAATACTACTCGCACTTTCAAGCCTTCGAGTGACCCGGCCGCAGTTACGTTTGACCTTTAGCGGAGTGAACATGGGCGACCAACTCGCCCCTTCAGATAGCCCGGCTACAGTTACGCCGCGCCGCGCATCTGTGGCACTACTGCCGCTGTGACGTCATACCAGCTGTAGGTTATAGGCGACCAACTTGCTCCTTCAGAGAGCCCGGCTGCAGTTACGGTGTGTGTTTGCTGCGCTGCGCACCTGTGGCGCTACTGTCGCTGTGACGTCATACCAGCTGTAGATTAGGTTTTCTTTCTCTCAATCGCAAACAACATCAAAAACAAAGTATAAAAAAATTATCGAAGACGCTTTTAGTCTTCGCGCAGCGGCGGCCGGTAGCCACGCCTGACCCGTAGACGCGGCGCACTGCGTTCCTTCAGTTGGAGGCGCTGCGCTTTTGCTTTCGCAACCTACCAGACTTAACCAAAGCTAAGCCCCCGCCATTTTTTTCGAAAATGTGGCGAATTTTGTGAGAGTAGCATCACATTTGCTGATCACAATTGTTACTTCGGTAAGGAAGACACCAAGTCTCGGGAGCTTGAATTGTGCAAGTTGCTGCGCGTTTTTCGAGGTAGCGAGAAAGCTGAGAACGCAAATATTTTTTACATCTCTCCTGTAAGTTGACAATAAGCGGTGGTTTATCAATGCAGGCATTTTTAGGGTTCTAAGCGCACTGAAAAGAGGAGCGGAATGAAATTCTCGAGGCTTATTGCATATGACACAAAAAACTTTCTTTTGAAAAACGGACAGCTTATGAATGTTTGTGTTTGCAGTTGTCGCCCATACGAGATAGCAGTAATTCAGGTGACAGAGAGAAAGTGCATTATAAATTATCTGTTTTGTTTTATGGATCGAGGCACGTACGTGAGGGAATGGACAACACCAAGCACCTGTAACAACTTGCCAGCGGGGAAATTTATATGGGCGCGTCAGGACATATCGTGATCAAAGTGCACATCCAAACATTTGATTGATCGTACAACTTCAATTGTATATGTGTTGAGCACTATATCTCCAGGTAACGTGACATTCTTATTTTTTGGATGAAAGAGTAAGGCTTTGGTTTTTTTTTCGATGTTTGTCATTAGACCGCTTTTGAGAGACCACTGATGTAGCACGTAAGACGAAATCATGTGGTGATTTGGATGAAAAGAGAAGTGTGGTGTCATCGGCATACATAATGTACGTGGTATCGGGATCAATGCTAATAAGGTCTTTGATGAAAATGTTAAACAAAAGAGGGCGCAAAAATGCTTCCTTGAGGGACGCCTACGTGAACAGGAAGGATATTAGGTTATAAGCAGTTAACATGCACAAATTGCTTTCTGTGACTCAAGTATGACTCAAGTAAGTCGAGGGCCGTACCTCGAATGCCATATAATACGTAAATTTACGACGCAAAAGTTTATGATGAATGCAATCGAATGCTTTGGACTAGCCTCAAAGTTTTCTAGGATTAGTTCTTTCTGCTTAAGGATTGCCAGTTCAGTAGACAAGCATTTGCGGAAGGCATGTTGATGCGGTTGGGAAAAATCGGCTGGTGGCTTAGCATTTCTTATCGCGAAATATTATGCGAAAGCACAGTTTTTTTTTTTTGCAAGTGGATACCCCTGCTACGTACCTGAAATCGCGATTGGGGTTTCCATAGGCAGAGTGATCGTCAATGTCAATTTACTCAATGTTCGCCGGCGGTCAGTGCCGCTTTTCTGCAGCAATGTTGACAGCATTGCTCTGCTGCTGCGTCTCGGCCACCGCTGTCCCCGCCATTGCAAGCGGCGCCAATCTTTCTCTCATTGACGCCACAAAATAGCTCAAAATGCGAGTATTAGTTTCATAGTTGTATTATTAGTTGATGCAGAAGATGATGTGCAATGCACAGCGCGAGAGTGTCTTACGGAGCCTAGTGCTCTTGTGCAGTGCCCAGCGAAGTTGATCTGTTCGCGCCGCCACGAGTTAAAATCGGGTCGTAACAGTATTTATTTTATTTATTTGTGGTTTTCCAAAGGTCACACAAAGTGGTGAGGCTGTCTGACATCACTAATTAGTGCTTTGACACTAAAAAGCGCTCAGCGTAGATCATTGGTGTCACTGTTTGACGCGTCATAGCTGTCGCCTTAGCGAACAGTTTGGCCACCTTCCCACTTTCGTCTTTGGCGTCATAAAGTGTCTGTTGGCGACGCATTCGAGGCTTTCCATCTCGAGACCCAACTAGTGTGGATTGCACCACCTCGCAGCAGCAGCAGCAGCAGCAGCAGCCTGAAAGCTGGCGTTTCCAAGCGAATAATCAACGAAGCATAGATGAAGAAGACGATCACTTACGACGCCCAACTGAAGAGGTCGCCTATATTAATAAACACACCAAGTAGCTGAGGCGATGAGAGGTTTTACTACACCATCGGCTGTTTTGAATTTCGCTCAAAGCTGTAAGGTCGCTAAACTTTTTTTTTTTTCGCTGCTTACCGTTCCGACAGAAAAGTTTGCGATTCTCTCGGCTTAGTTTCGTTTTATGCTACTCAGTTTCGTACGTTCTAAAGCTTAGTTTGGTGATAGCTTGACCTATATATTTTCATGCTTAAAGTGTTGGACCAATACAGAAACCGCCAGAATCCCATGCTCCTTCCGGACATCGAATGTTGCCTAGAATAGGCACCTGCAATCACATCCTTGGACAATGAATCGGAGGTTAGTATTTAAGAAAAGGGCATAGGCAGACTTTTCATAATCAAATATTTCATTTGGCCATTATAGGCCTATGTGCGAAAACCTGCGAACTTCATTATTTGCAACCCCTACGAGGGCAACTTTACTTAACATCTTCTCTCGGATTCATCACGCTTGCAGATATTTCCCCGTGCAGCGAAGAAAATGTCAGGAAATGCGCTTTCGAGAAGAAGGCTTGCATTCTACCTGACAGTCGGCGGCAATGCGCAGGTAAGCGAAAGTGGTCCCTCGGTAAGAACACAAAATCTTGCTGTTTCTTAATTGGTTCGTCTTCTCTAAATCTTCTGTAACCGGTTTAACCGCTTTAAAGCATCCAGAAAAACAGAGTAGAACATTGAAACCAAGAAGGAAACAATTGGAGTGGCTGCGTTTTGAACATTTTGAACTTTTCCCGTTTTGCACATTTCTCGCATACTTCTCAACCTTGCAGTGGTCTCCCAGTGCCCGCAAGAGCTGCAAAAGAGGTGCGCCGAAACCCAGAAGCACTGCATCCGAATTAATAATGTGCCCATATGCGACGGTAAGCGCCGTCGTCTCTCGTTGCGAAAAAATATTCTACGAACTCCTCGGCATTCCATTCGTTCCCATCGTCGAAAAAGGGCGTAGGAAATTCGACTCACAGGAAACTAGCAAAGCGTATAAAACCGGGGGATAACACAAGCACGTGTCTCCACGCTACTGCACGCATACTTTTGGCACACATCGACTTGTGACGAGCTACTTCCGCATGTTTTGAAGGTGCGCTCTGTAAAGCGATGCAGAAGAGCGTGATTGCCGAGGCAGGCGGCGTCAAGCAGGCAACGACAATGGAAATACGGGGCTGCTGTAAATGTAGGTACCGCCTCTGTCAAAAGTTTAGAGCCCAGGTGGTTTGCTTCTGAGCACTATGTGACGCTCCTGTAGCACTAATGGAAGTCCTACGGATCGGAGGGAGCAGGACCAAAATTCTTCTTACCTTCCGGAGATCTGGGACGCTGAGGACGCATAACGAGCAAAGCAGTGTGGCCCAGGAGCAAACCCCCTGGGCTCTAAACTTCTGACAAAGACTGTACATAAGGCATCGCCTTACAAGTTCCTTTTAATACCAAACAAAACGTGACAGCCATTTTGCATTACCGACGCACTTTCTGTTGTCTGCAGCGATAAAACTGTATTAGTCGGCATAGTGATTATTCTTAGTGGAAAGCAGCAGCGCGAAGCGCGAAGGACGGAACAGAGGCACAAGAACACAGGACAACTGCTGTCCTGTGTTCTTGTGCCTCTGTTCCGTCCTTGTTCCTTCGCGCTGCCGCTTTCCACGATGATTCCTCAGCTAGCCTGCATCAAGATGTTAATGATAACTCTTAGCTTGTTGGTGCCTATAAAGTTTTCATAACATTGCTTACTGAGGAAACAGTGCGCTAGGAATTGCTCACCCAATAGCCGAAGCCAGTCGAGGCCCATGATGAGACACAGCGGGTAGTAGATTATATGTAAACAAAGTTAACGGACGAAATGGGTGAGTTTTCGAAAGGGTAAAGAAATAGAAAAGCGTTCATTGTTGTCAAAGGCTACAACAACAGCAACATTCACAAGCGAGAAAAAAATATTTCGGGACGCGATTCAAAACCACGCATGCAGAAGAAGGATTGCTACTTCATAGCTGAAAAAGGAAGACCCATTATAAAATTCAATCTCACTGACGTTTGCTTTTCCGCAATCGCCGCAAATTCACATCCATCCGGTTATGCCGTGCAGTATATTTTCACTTGTCCTTCATTCACCACATCCGCCTCCCTTCTGAAAACCTTTCAGTGGTTTTTCGAGCTCGCCTGACTCTCTCTTGAGATTTAAGACTTCAACGATAAAGCTACCGAGTTATTTCACCGCTCAAATGTATAGTAAGTTTATTTACGAAATGCTCCACTTCAACAGGGACTGAGAAAAACGTGAAAGTTTCCTAACCGCATAAATCGAAATGCTATCCAAGCTATTATGTTTTGATGTAAGTTAGAGAAACTTTACACCACCATGAACTGAAAAACTGTGCAAATATTCTGGCGAACATACGCATGAGAACTTATATCGTTTTAATTTTAACGATGTCAAACTCTAGATCTGAACTATTTTTATTCTAAAACCTTATTTCTGCACTGAAAATTCAAATTGTGTTCCTGGAAATATTGCTCCAAAATGGTTATGCTGCGAAAATGAAAAGAAAAAATAGAACGACCACTGTGCAGATATCATGGTCACTCTGGTGCGTGCCCAATACAAGCAAGTCAATGTGAATGACAAGCTTCTGTCACAAGCCCTAACGTGACCACCGACATCTCTGTTTATTTGCCCACTTCGGCCGTGGAAAAGTAAACTAGCCAGAATGTATCGGATCTATAATGTATAATCTATAATGTATCGGATCTATAAGCTTTAAGGCTCAAGTCGTCAAAGCAAGATTTCACAAATTCCTGTGGCTAATTTTATCGGCACTCCATCAAGATTCAGCTCATTTCTTATTGCGATTTGCGGGTATGTTTTCTGTGTATTACGTTGTCCTTTTCTTTATTATGGCGTTCTCGAAGTAAAAATGCACGAATATGTTTGCCATTTAAGTATGACTAAGTTAACGTTTCTAGACATGGCTCGTTTCCAAAAAGCTCCTGAATTGTTTCAAACTCCTGTATTTTAGCAGCTACAATGACACATATTGCTTTTAGAGTCAAGACCAAGTGTATATGTGCTATAGAGGGAAGAATTAAAGCATATACCTGTGTATGATTATAAGTGCACCATAAAGAGAGTGCTATTAAAAAAATGGCCAAGTTATTTCGCTTACTATATGCTTGATAATGCCTTAAAATAAATTAAATTCTTACGTCTTTCTGTTTCACTGTAGGTGGGGCCACACGTCTGACGAATATGACCGGTGAGTACAATATCTATATTTTGTCCCTAGTACTGCGTGATCTGATGTTGGTAAATATTTCTTGAAATCGGAATCCCATCATATTGTCTTGCTATATGTTCAGATCAATATAATTCGGTTACGATATATCCTAAAAGGAAACTGTGATAAGCTCTACTGTGAACCTCAAGGAGCATAAAGCACTTTCATGCACTTTCAGTGTGTTTCAATCACGCAGTCATGCTTTATACTTGACTGCTGAGAGCAACTGCTGGGTTATATATACAATTTATCGGTGTTCTTAAAGGAAATGACAGACACGTAAATGTGTTCTTTGGTTTATTGGGAAAGCAACACCACGCCAGCCAGCTCGGCTCGTCACTCGCCATTTTACTGAAAAATGTTCGTTTCTGTCGAGTCACCAGAAACATGAAATATAATTAGCTGACATTATTATTTCAACACTTATTACATTAAACTCAGCCGCAAAATAAAATAGCATAACTCAATACTTAAGCTTGAGCTAAATTCAACGGTATAGAACACATAAACAGTATAAAACATAAAAAGACTTTCCCTCATGGCGGCAAAAAACACGCAGTAAGCCGCCGCGGTGGCTCAGTGGTTATGGCACTCGGCTGCTGACCTCTTCAATCTGGCCATGATGCACCTGCCGGCCCAGCTGAGTGGTGTCGCCGGCGTGCAACACGCCCTGTACGCCGATGACATCACTCTGTGGGCCACACAGGGCAGCACAGGAGACATTGAAACCAGCCTGCAAACAGCGGCGACGATAGTAGACCGCTACGCCCGCCGCTGCGGTCTTCAATGTTCCCCTCAAAAATCGGAATTTGTGCACCTCCGCCCCTCACAGGAGTGCACAACTAAAATCTCTCTCTCTCTTGAGAGTGGTCCCATACGCGAAAGTGATGAGATACGGGTACTCGGACTCTACATCCACAAACACAGGCGGCCAGACACTACATTGGCCAAACTCCGTAAGGTGGGGGACCAGGTGGGCCGCATGGTCCGCCGGGTTTCCAACAAACGCGGAGAGTTACGAAGTAAGGATGCCTTGCGGCTGGCAAACGCCTTCGTAACTAGTCGAATTCTCTATTCGACTCCTTATCTCCACCTACGGAAACAAGAGGAGGACGCCCTTGAGGTCATCCTTCGCAAAATTGTTAAACGTGCCCTTGACCTCCCCATCACTACTTCAAACAGCCGGCTTATGGCTCTTAGGGCGGTGAACACTTTCCGGGAACTCCGGGAGGCGCACTTACAAACCGGTACACGCGCTTGTCGCTAACGGAGTCGGATCGCCGCCTTCTTGCTCGACTCCATATCCAACACACCCCTCCAATGGAAGACAGGTTTCGCATCCCGGAACTGTGGAGACGTTCCCTCCACGTGCGGCCTCTTCCAGCAAACATGTCACATGAAGACCATAATGGTAGGCGCCTGGCACGAGCGGAAGCGCTAGCCCGATATTATGGCAACAAAACAGGTGTATACTACGTGGACGCCTCCGGCCCTCACCACGGGGGATGGTACACGGCTGCGGTAGTTCACAACAGCAACACAGTTAACGGCCTAACTTTCAGAGCCCGCAGTGCAACACAAGCAGAAGAGGTCGCGATTGCTCTCGCGGCCTCACATTCCAATTCAAAATGCATAATCACCGACTCGCGAGGGGCCTGTCGGAACGTCGAACAAGGCTGCACTCCCTTCTTAGCCTATCGAATATACCAAAATTGAATACGGGATACGGACCCCGCACACCGTTACCTCATATGGGCCTCTGCTCATCAGGGGTTGGCAGGAAACGAGGCAGCAGACGCAGCCGCCCGCGCGGTCTCTCACCGGGCTGTTTTCTCCTCCCCATCCGATCAGGAACCCGATTTTAATCCGGTCTATACATTCAAAGATATTACAACATATTATCAAAGTTGTCATCGCCTTTACCCTAGCCCATGTAAAGGCCTGAAGAAGGCGGATGAGCGGCTCCTTCTCCGCCTTCTCACCAATACTTTGCTGTGCCCGGCAGCGCTAAAACATTTTGACCCCTCCTTTAGCGGCAGCTGCCCACACTGTAGTGCAGTGTCTTCTGACACCTATCACATGGTGTGGGCATGCCCCTCCAACCCCGCTATTCCCCCCATCCCCAACCCAACCCGGGAGGACTGGGAGGCGACCCTGCTCGGCTGTCACGACTTACAGGCCCAACAAGCCTTAGTCGGGCGCGCCCAGGCGGCGGCAACCGCCACTGGGGTCCCATACTAGGGATCTCCACCTAGTGTTTGTAAGGATCGGTCCCTTACGGGCTGATCCAAACATACCTCCTGTTCATTCGTAATAAATGTCATACTGAAAACTGCGCAAAAAACGAAGACACAGAACAGTTTTGCGCAGTTTTCAGTATGAATTCCTACCAACTAGCCCAGTTTACCGTTCTTATTAGTAATAAATGTTTTCACCACCACCACCACCCAAAAGACGCGGGTTCAACCCCGGCCGCGGAGCTCGAAATTCGATGGAGGCGAAATTCCAGATGCCCGTGTACTGTGCGATGTCAGTGCAGGTAAAAGAACCCCAGGTGGTCGAAATTTCAGGAGACCTTGACTACGGCGTCTTTCATAGCTTGAGTCGCTTTGGGACGTTAACCACCCACAAACCCCACGATCCCAAAAAGCGCGCAATGTGAAAAATCGCGTTTGTAGCGCCTACGCCAGCCATTCGGTGGTCGTTGTTGATGCCTCGGAAAACGCCGAAATTCAGTAGTTCCAACAGGAATTCAGAGTTGGAAGTACTAGTACTGCGTAGGGAAGAGCACCAGCTTTCGAACAAGAGCCGTCGCATGCCGCTGGTCACTTGCTCATTGGCTCTACAGGGGGTGGGAGCTTTGTCAAGCCTTAATCAGTTTTATTCCCACCCTGTCCATCAATGTATTGGGGTGGAAATAAATCATTATTACTATTAAGCCAAGATTGTGGCCATTGGGGATGCCGTTGCAGATAATGACAAGCGGGAAGTTCTGCCGCATTTTCTTCCAAAATCGACATCTCCGCGCATTGGAGGCCTCAAAGATATTGATTTTTAGCTCCTGCAGATTGAATTAGACCTTGAAACTTTCTAGGTAGGTACTCTGGAGAATTAAGAAGTAGGACTGCACGAAAAAGGCAAGGGCAGTAGACACGGGAACGAAAACGACACCATCAGCTTAGACTTCCGACTGCTTTTTGATTAATGCAAGCACATGGTATATAATTTGGGAACCCAGGCGGGCAACCACATTTGTCAATGTGCACATGTGCTCATATTAAATTGGGCGCTCTTATCTTTTTTTTCTCTCTCTTCCCTGGGGAATGCAAAACTCAGGTAACAAAATATAGCATTGGTTAAGGTCAGATATAAAACACGTGGAGAATCAGAGATCGTTTCGCTAAAAGCTTCAAATCAAGGCACATTAGGAAAATAAAAACAATTGGTAGTGAGGTGCTGGAAGCGGTAAGGAAATATGTATACTTAGGGCAGGTAGGGGTCGCTGATCCGGATGAGGAGAGAGAAATAACTAGAAGGATAAGAATGGGGTGGAGCGCATATGGCAGGTTCTCTCAGATCATAAACGGCAGTTTACCAATATCCCTCAAGAGAAAAATATACAACAGCTGTATCTTACCGGTACTCACCTATGGGGCAGAAACGTGGAGGCTAACAAAAAGGGTTCAGGTTAAATTGAGGGCAACTCAGCGAGCTATGCAAACAAAAATGATAGGTGTAACCTTAAGAGATCGGAAGGGAATGGAATGTGTGAAAGAATAAACGCGGGTTCATGAAATCCTAGTCGAAATTAAGAGGAAGAAATGAGCTTGGGTAGGGCATGTAATGTGAATGCAAGGTAACCGCTGGTCCTTAAGGATAACGGAGTGGATTCCAAGAGAAACCAAACGTAGCAGGGGGCGGCAGAAAATTATGTGGGTGGATGAAAATAAGAAGTTTGCGGGCATGCGGGGCCGCTGCCGGCAAAGGACAGGGTTAATTGGAGAGGTATGTGAGGGGCCTCTTCCTTGCAGTGGGCGTAGTCAGGCTGGTGTTGGTGGTGGTGGTGGTGGTGATGATGATGAGGATGATGATGATATGCGACTAACTAACCGCAAGTGAAACTGGGATTAAAGTGTGTAGCCAACAGAACAAGAACTGCACAAGTGTAGAAAACTTGTCAAGAAAGATATACGTCACCGTGTGTTTGAACGTATTACCCCGACAGAATATTGTGAGGTTCTGGGCTTCACTTCACTCTAATGGTAATGAATAGTTTGGCACTGCGCAGATTGCAATACGAGGTATTTTTCTCTTCTTAGAGCAACCTGAGACATCAATAAGTGGTGAGTACACTCCTTGAAAAAAAAACATATTTAAAGCAGCTTTTTTCTTGGGCCAAAATTATATAAAGAAACAGGTTAGGGAAACCGTCATTTGATTACTTTAACGCTCCTGCAGTCTATTCTTTGATGACCGCCTTCATTTACCCGCCTAATTGTTCTCTCAAGCACGATAGTGACCGAATCGGAACTATATAGCATAGTTGTCAGTGAAGCGGCGAGTTTGGAACACCAACATCATTACAAACCGTCATGTTCGCTGAATTCGATGTAAAATTTCTTGGAGTCCTAGATATATTGAGAGAACTATGTCGATCATATTAGCACTGCTTTTTATGTGGTGATGAACTAGAGAAATGTCGCCTTTTGGAGAGTCATTATATTTAATCACTTGTTGGGTTCACATTTCTACTCTGGCTTTAAAATTTCTCATAATTATTTACTAAGTAATCACAGCGCCGAAAAATTCATGGGGTGATTACAACCGGTAAAGGCAATTTCAGCGACAGCGACAGGACTCGAATATGTTCTCCCTAAATTACCTAGTGAAGGTCTTCCTTGATGTTCCGGCCTCTACGACGCGCTGCCTTGGCCTGCGTTGCCCAGACTAGTGAGTGACAGTTGTGGTTACACATCTGTTCCCGTGGCCGCTGAATCTCTCTTGCCTCTGTTTAGGTATATGCTCCGATGGGTCTACAGGACGTTTTGCCTCGAGGCTGGCGGCATGTACACATTTCGAAGTTGCCTTTGCGCTACCTTCCTTGCTACCTCTACTACACGACTAGCTGGGTCTTCATGGACTCAGCGCTACTGTTCGCCATCAGTTGTGCCCATTGAAAACCCTTAGGGTACGGGGTTCTAGGGTACGCCAGAAGCACAGCTGCTAAAAGTGCTCGAAAACGAAAGTCGATGCCAAACTCGCTTTCTTCAAACACGCGGCGTATGTCCGCCAGGTTTGAAGGACAGTGGGCTGATTGTGCTACAAAAAAAAACTCGCCACTCAGTTAGTTTTTGAAAAGGCATCGAGCGCACCAGAATGTTTAAGGAACGCTATATTCTTAACCGATTAAAAGGGGGCGTCATGGACTAGCAAAAGTACGCGACCATCAACTCAGGATTTCAGGATTTTTTTTTATCTTTCTATGTTTTTTTTTACCGACAGAAATGTGTAACAGAAATGAGTGGTTTGGCAAATAGGTACAGTAGGAGGGCCCAAAGCGAAGCTGCCAGGAGTCCTCCTTTTACAAAATGTCTAGCACAAACACGCAAAACTGGCAGCAATACAGCGTTATAGTTATATTACAATTGAGTTGAGTATGAGTATGAGTATGAGTTTATTTCAAACAAGCATGTTTACATACATGTTTGGGGTGTATGGGAGTAAAAGCCGCTCAAGAGCAGCTTGACAAAGCTCCCATTACCCTTCTATACTCGGCAGTGCAGGGCAGAAAACACAGATTACACTAAAAAGATAACAGATAACAAAAATCAGCCAGAAGCAGTGCAATACAACCAAAATTGTGCAAATACAATACAATACATTATTATATGTTCACTTTATAATGGTACTCATGCAACAGATATACAGGTGCATTAGAAAAAAAGTTCTTTTAACCTTTTAAAAGAAAAAGAATAGCTGCTAATATTTTGTTGTGTAACTTTAAATTTATTTAATGTGTATGGCAAAGCATAGTAAAGTGTTTCAAAGCCATAGTTTGTGCACGGATGCGGAACGTGCCAGTGTTCGTGGCATCGTGTTGTGTAATTTGAGGGATTTTCAATTAAGTTAGCGATGTCTCTAAATAACATATTGTTTTGTTTATCCTGAACTTTATAGGACCTAAGAATGCGAAATTCGTACATTTTTCCGATCTCCATGATGTGGTATGTTGAGAAATAGGAGCTAACGTGTGACATATAAGATACATTCACTATGGCTCTCATCGCAGCCTTCTGCAATTTCAGAAGTTTATTTTTTACATGTAGACGTTGTGGTTCCCCACACCAAATTACAGTAGTTAATTTGAGACCCGAATAAAGCATGATATATTGCGATCTTTGTTTTAGTTGGTAATGTGCGCTGAAATTTTCTTAATACTCCTACAACACGAGCTAGCTTAGTGGTTATCAGGTCCACGTGATTGTTCCATAGCATGACAATTCACTGACAATAACCAATGTTGACGAACAGCAATCAGCAATTAATAAAATTAGTTAAATAGAGCAACAAAAATTAGTTAAAAATTTTTTTGATAACATTAAGGATTTTTCTATGATGGGAATCAAAAACCATTGAATTTGTTTGATAAGGACTCATTTCCAGGTGATTATTTTGACACTAAGTGACTATAATTTCAAACTGAGTATTCAAGGTTTTAATTAGGTTACTTGCATTTCTGTAGCTAGTATATAGTGTTGTATGATCCGCGTATAAAATACAATTAAATTGAGTAAAATAACTTGGCAAATTATTAATGCAAATTAAGAAAAGTAGTGGACCTGAAATGGAACCCTGTGGTACACCTTGGTTGACTACCACAGGGTGAGAAAAATTGTCGGCGAACTTGACTATCTGAATATGTTTAGTAAGGTAACTGCGTATAACGGTTAAAGTAGGGACGCAGATTGCTATAGATTCTAGCTTAGAAAAAAGAATGGGAAGGTTAATTGTACCAAAAGCTTTTGTAATACCTACAAAAACAGTGCCTACCCGGAGTCCCTGATAGATAGTTTTTGGTAGCATCAGTTACTTCTATTGGCGCAAGGTCTGTAGAATAGTTAGGACAAAAACAAAACTGGCAGTGAGTTGAAACATTAAATTTAATGAGATACTTCATCAAAGATCAACCATGACTTTTTTTATAAGTCTGCTAAAGAAAGGTGAGACAGTTATGGGTCGATAGTCATATCATTGCGATCTTCGTTTTGAAAAAAAAACGGCACTACCTTGCCTTTTTCGAGCCTCGGGAAAAACGACTGTGTTAAAATATGTATTAATAAGTATAGCAAGCACACTACAGACCGGTCACCCAATAAGCTTAATCTTAGACAGATGGGGTCTGATCTAAACCTCATTCAGTATTCTTTAGGCAGGAGATAGTAGCTATGATTTCTTCAGGTGAAGCAGGGCTGAGATAAAAAATAATGCGTGCTGCGCGCTCAGTTAGCAGAAACTGCATTGGGCAGACACGTCGAACAAGCAAGTTTTCGATTTCCCTCGTGCTCTGGAATATGACTGCCGCAGAAAACGCAACGAATGCGATAGCAAATATGTCGCAACGAGCCCAGGCTGTGCTGTCCATGTTTCCAGTCTAGTTGTTTCCCTCCGCGGTCGAAGTTCCATAGTCCAGACTGACTGATGTATCAATGTAAACATTCAGGGGGGCACTTTGTTGACCTAAAGTGCGGTGAGGCGAAAGCGTTTAGTGCGGTATTGCTGCTTGCGTCACTGATGTGTGGTTAAGATGTTAAGCTTCGCCTCTACGAGCGGAACGCGACAGCGTCTTGCAACGCTGCCAGGGAGTCCACAGAACGCCATCACCCGTTCGGTTCTACGCATTGCTCGTCGGTAAATTGGTTTTTGATGAAAGAAAATGTATCTGTCTCGCATACCTTGGTGGACACCTGAACCTCGCCGTAACGGGAAGGGAGGAAGATGGGAGTGAACGAAGCACCGTGTTCACTAGACGCGCCTTTGTTCATTCCAAATCACCATCGCGCTGGCATGGCAGAGTGATTAGCGTGCTCGTCTCGCACTCCGGAGACCCTGCTTCGATTCCCCAACTCGACCAATTTCCTACTCGGTTTTATTTATTTATCTGGTCAGACTAGAAAGGTTAATTAAGCTAATTGGTTAATTAACTAATTAACTAACCTCAGTCCTACTTACTCGGAGCATCACTATACCATCCCTTTAATTTATTGCATGGTTAATGGCCAAATTACAGTTGGCCCCGTTTGAAATTCGCCCACACTATGACGTCATGACCATTTCGACCAATCGAAAAGCGTGACATTTCTGTCGACAACTCCTGCTTACAACGATGAGGCATTAAAGGCTTCCGCCTTAAAAGAGCGAGACAGTTAACCTGAACTGTCTGGTGTCTCGTTCACACGTCATCTGCATGTACGGATGCGCGCCGCAAGTTTGAAAATTTTTCTCGCATAACTGTTGACTTGCAGGATCTTTTGCAGCCGACACAAAGAAAAATCATTCGGCATCTTTACTACGATAGCAAGAATAGTGCCAGCAACCTAAAAGAAGTAGGAATTGGTCGCACGACGTCAGTTCGCGTGCACTGATAGTTTTGCATGAAACAATAGGCCCATCTTGCGTTTTCTCAGCATTGCTGCGTCAGATTGTTTTTATTAAGATGGTATGACGTAGTGTGTATCTTTATAAAATGCTCAAGAATGAAATATAAAAATACGAGAAGGAAAAGCAGTATGCATCATGTTCTAGACCTTAGTTAGCAAAAGGTGACACAGAAAGAAACAGCCTCACCAAGTATGAAGTCTTCCTGATATATCTCTTATATCTCCAGTACAGTGTAAAGAGGAAGATGAGCAGCGGCGGCCGCCGCTCCGCTAACGCGCGGCGCGAGATCGCTGGCTGAATGACCGAAGCTCGGACCGGCATTTTGGCTAGCTGTCGCTAAGTTACTTTCCCCGGAAATCCTGCTACGATTTGGTGGAGGTGCGGGGTAAGTAACTTAGCGACAGCTAGCGACTTTCCCCGGAAATCCTGCTACAACAGGACTAATTATACGGGACAGAAACGTGCTGCATATTTTGCTCCGAATTATTTAAATATTTCACCGTATAAACTGATAAAAACCAATTCCGCCGAGAAACACGGCTGCATTTTTTTACTGCGGTTTTTACCAACAATGAAACCACTCTTTCGCTTCTAAAAATGTCTCGCTATTCAACCGTCTACGAAACCCGCTCTCATTTTCCTTGGTCACTGCCACTTTTTCGGACCAAATACGGTATGCAATCTTTATCTTTTATTCTGTCAAAATACCTAAACATTTTAGAAAATAACAACGTATCGCTAAAAGACATCACGGTAAAGAGCCTAAAAACCATTTTGTATCTTTTTGAAGACGCTTAATTAGAACTTGTTCTGAACTGTGACTAAAGCTGTAACACTGCTTATTCTGTAATTCTGCTTATGTTGAGCACTAGGATGACGTGATGCTTTCGGTTTTTGAGTATTTATGACGCTTTTTGTTGTGATTGTGATACTAATGTTGAAGTGCCACTGTAAATATTCCATTCATGTTGAAACTTTATTTATTGTTTTCGACTGCCTCATCTGTAGCTGTATTGTAAACTAACAACTGCGGCAATACGTTGCCTCAGCAGTGTGGGCGCAGGGTGCCTCTCAAGCTGCATTCAAGCAGCTTTTTTCCCTGCGTCCTCTCTCTCCCAGTGATACTTGTACCACTAAGAGCGACAAATAAACTTCAAAAACTCCAACAACAACATTCGACAACGAGTAGTCATACTCGTTATGGAAAGAGAAACTTGAGAACAAATGACGGTGGTGTGAGTACCCACTAAGTCATTGTGCTGCTAACAGCCGTTTCGCGGCCGTGGCCAGCGTTCTTTCTCAATCACGAAGCTTTGCATCACTCAGTTACGAGCCGCTTCCTGGGTATACCGTAGTTGTCAGCCTTCTATCTTTTTAGTGATTGCTGCCTGTATAGAAGTGATCGTTTTCTAAAGTTCATACTACAGCCACGTTCCACAGTGTAGATGAACTTAGAAAACTGCAAAATGTGCGCAGCAATATCACTCCTCCCCCTTGACATCCCGTATCTTTATTTAGAAAACAGTGTACATCAAAAGACTATTAGACCCAATCCGAAAGGTATTGAAGGCCCGTGCTCGCTCTTTTGAACACAATGTACGTATTGTTGAGGTCGAAAAGTTGTACTTTGTTCTGTCATTAGTACGCCTTCAAAAGATACTAGAAAGAATAACATGCCACAAAATAAACAGACCACAATGAAAGCAGTCCCATCATTATACATCATTTGGAAAAAGTCACTGCAGTAGACATTCAATGTTCATTGCCCTTGTGAATAGAACAATGATTCATTCCGTCTTTAAACCGCGAATCTAGTGAATGGTTCAAGCACGAGAAAATGTGATGACACGGGATAAACATATAGGTCGTCAGCTTATATGAACGCAGCTTATACGTAAGTGATCAAGGGATATAGAAGTACGAGGTACAATAAAGCGTGTGCTGAAATAGCTGGATGAAACTGTAGGAGGATGTGCTTACTGAATTACAAATAAAGGCTTATAGGCAGACACTTTCGATCTTCCCTGGTTATAACTTTGACCCCTGTCACTTCGCTAACAATGTTTTTTTTCCTAATTTTTCACACTTGTAGATATATCCTCATGCGAACAAGAAGACGCAAAGAAGTGCGCTTTGCAACAGAAGGATTGCATAATATATTATGGTCGCCCAGAATGTGCTGGTAAGTAAGAGTGTTTTCTTCTATAGAAGCATTTCGGGAATCCTGTTCATATTTTTTTCCTTTACGTCTTGCGACGCCGCCTTAATCGAGTGCGTACAGTGGAAAGAAATGGAGCTCAACATAACAATGCACAGAACGAGGTTGCATTGAAGTCGGATTTCACAAATGCATAACCTGGAAATCCACTTTAGAGGGCGCCCACTACCTGTTTGCGTTGTTCTTTCCCCTGCACTGCTGCGTGACGAAATTGCGTTGCTTAACTGGGCGCAGCAATGAGGAGAAGAGATCTCTTTCTTCTCAACGCATGCGTTTAAGGTGATGCCGTAACGGTTGTTGTTTATTTCAGACATGGCAGTTGCGCGAAACACACACACACAAGACAGGTTACAGGACGAGCGCAATCCTGTAACCTCGTCCTGTAACCTGTCTTGTCCTGTAACCTGTATTGTGTGTGTGTGTTTCGCGTAACTGCCATGTCTGAAGTATTGAATCAACTAGCCCGTTGTTGTTTATGCCTGCTTTAAATGAATATCCGTTACGCTACCCGTTGCACTGTAGTAGGAGACAAGGTTAGGGGCAAGAGCAGAGGTTCAAGACGGCGGTACCGAATCGTGGGCGTAGTTTCGAGCCGTGGTTCAGTGAGCAGGTCACGCTCACCGCGAGCGCTCTTCCTGCTCCACTTGGGGTTAAGGCCATGCCCTCGCTGCACTGGATTCACCATCCGACGAGAAAGAAACCGTCCTGGCGGTTGAAGTTGGAAAACACAACTTGGAGGTCGTATTATACAACTAGGCGCTCGAGATGCACACTTTTACTACTGTGACGGCGAAGGTGCGATCAGAATGCGAGTGCTTGATGGCATAACTGACCGGCGGTGTTTGCTGAATGACAGTGCAGAGACCTTAGTATTGGGAAAGGAGTTTCGTGGGGACACCGGGGCTGGTGCATGATTCCCAGAGCTAAACAAGCGGGTGGAGGGCGTCAGAATAGAGCAGTAGTGGAGGTGTCGAGGCTGAGCCGTTGGCACCAGTGCGTCTCTGTGGTTAACGCGCAAGGAGGCTGTCGGCACACTTCGGCTTAGAAGAACTTTTTAAGGAACGTGCTAGAAGAACGTACTTGGGAGCCAGAGCGGGTGGCGTCGACTCGGAGATGTCTGGTTGGTAGTGAGGGATGGTCCGCATGGTACAACTAGGGTCGGACTCGCATGAAAGAAAGAAGAGACAGAACCCCGTCGTAGCTTACGTTACGGTATAAAGTATAAAGCGCTCACGATCAACGTACACAGCGAGTATTTTCCTAACGATGCGACTGAAACACTCAGCTAAATCATTCTTCTGGAGGTGCTATGCAGTGCATGTGAATAACACGGTATTCCTTAAGCATGGCCTCGACGACGTCTGAAAGAAATGCGCTGCCACTGTCACTAACAAGTTCTTTAGGAGCCCCGTATCGAAAAATTAAGCAACGCAGGACGGAGTATGCAACACCACATTGCAGAGGCTGACGGGGTCGCCGTGCCGCACAACGCTGAGGTGAACAATAACGACAATTGTCCAAAAATTGCCGGCGAAGATCGTTCGTAGCGGACCGTGAGACACAATCAAAATGCAGTAAAATGGCCAGGAAGAGTATGTAGGCTGCTGAATCAGAGAAATGGCACGGAGAAGTGCTGTTGTCCGACGTTGGCAGACCGGGCAAGTTTCAATAAACTGGAGCACGAAGCACTACAGGGTCAGACATAGGTAAACAGAGTAGGCTATTTCTTTCTAACTGCAGTCTCGCATTCGTTAGTGGGCGTGAGGGAACGTTATTTGTCCATGCGACAGCGCACTAGCGTCCAGCAAACCAGAGTTGCCAGTTTTGATTAGAAAACGCGTCAAAAATGTTCGATGGCAATACCGTGCTCGTTCACTTTTGTCAGCACATGTACATATCACGCAATTAGTGCACATCCGACGTCACATGTTTTCAAGGCACTAGCATTCGTGCACTGTGGGCAAAGCTTGGAAACCTGTGCAAATACCATATCGGAAGTAGCGGCAATAGCCAGTAGCCATTTCTGCCCGTAGTACAGATAGCTACGGCGGTAGAGTAGATCACTTCAAATGGCGAACTGGCGAGGTACGGCATGTGGCGATGAACTAAAGAGCACGGCGATGACAAAAGCAATCAAGGCGTCTGCATTGATGCGAAGATATTCGGCGGCGTTAAGCGCAAAGGAATACTACGCGTTGGTTAAAGGACGGTGAGGCTCGCTTGGAGCGGGTGGGTGGGAAGCGACATCGGAGTCAAAGTGATTTTCACCTCAGGAATAAATGTCCACGTCGCCCGTCTAACACCCTATTATACGCACTAAAGGACGCTGTCTTTCCACACTCGGAGTTTATTTTTGCACGATGAGTTTTATCTTTTTTGTAGTCGCATTATGTTTTAAAGCATCGGGCCAATGCTTCTTTGAGAGCGGAGCAATGCCGCAAATCTTTGTAGTGATTGTTTTTTTTTTTCTTTCTTCAAAGCTGCCGGCACGCCGCTTTAACGCTTTTTTGTAATTCAGGACGCGCCCAGAATTATCTCGATTGATCGCATCCAAGCGGAGCTCATTCTACGTTGTTCCAGAATGTTCTAGTAACTTTCCAAGCTTTTTCTCGAGAGTTCGCAACCAGCTTTAAGATGAGCACGGCCTAGAGCGACGGAGATTCGGTTCGTCGACTGCCGAGCACGCTTGTTGCTAAGCCGCCGCCGTCTCATTCAGTTCTTTGCGGGCGCAAGTCAGCCCAAATAAGGAGATTTGTTTAGAAGCCATTTTCGCTGTCTTCCTGCTCTCCGGACTGCAGTCACCACTACGTGACAATATTTTTCTAGTGATTTTACATGCAAAACAAAACAGCCACTGCAGGATGTTGGGCTTGCCAAAGCTAATTAGCGGTCATGCAAAAACACATCTACCTGCATATTACAAGAGATTCACGTCAGACCAACGAGAGAAGTTTTGTTGGGTTTATTGGGTCCCAACGCAACTCAGGCTATGAGGGATGCCGTAGTGAAGGGCTCCGGAAATTTCGACCACCTGGGGTTCTTTAACGTGCACTGACATCGCACAGTACACGGGCCTCTGAAATTTCGCCTTCATCGAAATTCAGTCACCGCGGCCGGGATCGAACCCGCGTCTTTTGGGTCAACAGCCGAGCGCCGTAACCACTGAGCCACCGCGGCGGTGCCCAACGAGAGAGAAATAAAAATGTTATGCTCGAATATTACGTTATTGTGCACAAGCATGAAAAAATCATTTTTTTTTTTTATGAACGTTTCGGCTATTCTGCTTCGTGGAAGGATCCAGGCCTATATTTAGCCTTCAGAGCCTAATAATTAGTGCTAAAGAAAAGTGTTACATATAAAAACTTGTGCCGCCACCAAAAACAGTCAGGCTCAGTACGAATAAATCATAGGAGGTTTCCAAGCCAGAATATCGTTCTGTGTACATTTGCACCACAAAGAGTTTTAGCGAGATTGTTGAATTAATGTATGCAAATTAAGAAAATTATGCGAGTTTTCAAAATGTGTTTACATATTTAAAGCCCCTTTCAACATGTTTTCGTCGCTCGCAGTTGTCTCCCAATGCCCGAAGGAGTTGGACGGGAAGTGCGCCGAAGACCACAAGCATTGCTTCCTAATTAATAATGTCCCTGTGTGCGAGGGTAAGGCCCAGTTATCTGTTCTTCGTAAAATCAAACCAAGCACCCTATACTGATTCCATATCTTCCACCTCAACAGCCTTGAAAGTTTCGTGCAGATGACACTAACGTAGAATGAAGAAGCAGCGCATCACTCTAAATCTGACAGAAGCCGCTAAGCCAATATGTTCATGTGAAAAGAGGTCACCTCTCCCTGGCGATATTTTTCGGCATTGGGGTGTTGCAAAACAGTTGTGTAGCATAGAACTATTCAAAGGTGCTATTGGCGCAGAAATGAGAAATGAAAGGGCTATTTCTGGGATGTCAAAGCACGCCGGTTCACGACGAATGTTTTCCAGGAGGAATTTGTTTAATGGGCTTTGTAGAAGCTGAGTTATATGTACTCAAAGTTTGAATTTCGGCGTCTGTGCGCCTTTCGTTCTCCTCTCGTCATTTTTTGCACGCCGGAAGGCCGGCGCTCCTCCGCTGGCCCCGCCTCCGGGGGCGGAGCTTCCTGACCTGCGCGCCTTTTCCTCTCCTCCTGTCATTTTTTGCACGCCGGAAGGCCGGCGCTCCTCCGCTGGCCCCGCCTCCGGGGGTGGAGCTTCCTGACACGCCGGAGCTTCGCATTTTATTGGTCGCGGCCACGGTAGCTGCCTGACGTCTGTGAGAATCTAACCAATAGCCATCTCTTAACTTGTGTACGCAGGCGTGAGCGACGGAGGAGGGGGCGAGTTTGTTTTCTATAAGTTTGTTCCTTCTCCTCCACCAAAGGTGTTTCAGAGCTCCTTTAAGATGAAGGAATAACCTGAACCCTGATTAGCTGCTTTTAAACTGGACTCGTCTGACGACTACTGAGCCACGCCATTCTTTTTCGTGTTCTCAGTGAACTGAGCGAACCCATTACTTGTCATAGTTATTGTGTTGCGCTTTTTGGGGTCGTTGAAATGCCCCATATTTTGGAAAAGTGCTCAGCACAGTCAGGAAGTTAGGAAAACGGCCGAAGCTTACAGCAGGCCACAGGGAAAATCTGCCGCATATCATGTGTTATCAGTTCGCAACACCGCAAAATTGGCAGAAAAAAAATGATTCTCCAAATTTTTTCAATAAATAAATATTTTGTCCGAATGTTCAAGAGTGGACTTCAGTACCATTTCAGGCTTTTTAATGTTCCCTTTCAATGAAAATGCTTTTCATTGAGTGGACTGCTGGAAGTGAAGGCTTCTATGGTTTCATTTCTGGAAATGAAAATATAAATTTTTGCATCAAGAAAACGCCATTGGCAAGGAATGGAGGAATAAGAAATAAATAAGCATAAACGTGGTTATGTCACCAAATACCTTGTGCGCACTGATAAAAATCAGGCAATATTAATTAGCATTTTCTATTAGCAATATTGCACAGAGAATAAATTATAATATGCTCTCGTTTGATTTTAGGTGCAAATCCAAGTCTAAAGAAACTGATGGGTCAGTACAAGATCGATATTTTTATTTCTGTAAAAAAAATGTTTTTTTTTTCGTTGAGCAGGACATTGCTGCATTTGGATACTCCTCATGTATTTTCATTTTATTTCTTCCCGTGCATTGACATAAACCTGCAAGAAGTCAAATAAATGAAAATATTTACAAACACCTTTAACAAAGAAATTGCACAGTTCTACGTTTGTGTTCTCAATTTTCTTAAAGGTGAGGAAATGTAAAGTGTAACTGAAGAAACATAGCGCAGGAGCAAAAACACGACGACGAGGCGGGAAAAGCGCTAAATTTCAACACAGCGTTTATTGCGGAAAAGTACCATATATACCCTTCTGAATTAGGGGAAAGGAATGAACTACACAAACCACGCAAAAATTTCTGACAAGCAGCCAAGCCACGTGCTAAGACAAGATATCAAGCTCTTTCCTTGATAATGCCAAGGACACCCTACTGACACATTTATCCCCTGCCCAGGCTATCTACAAAGCTTCCATGATTTTCCTTGTCAGAGCATGATTTCCCTTGTCAGGTGGTGGTGGTGGTGTGACACTTTTATTAAACCAGCCTTTATGTTAGGCGTTCAATAGGTCCTGGGCAAAGGTGACGAGGGCGCGTTGCAGTTTCAGATCCAGGGAGGCAAGCCAGATGGGCCACGGTGGGAGTGGCGGGAAAGGATGGGCGGGGGACTGGAAGGCTGCGTGGCACTGTGTAAGGCAGTACTACACGGTCTGTCCTGAAAGTAATGAGACAAGTCGTGGCGCGACGCGAGCATGCGCTATATCGGGAAAGCGCATTTGGGGGAACGAGCGGGAGCCTTCAGCTTCACAATGCCACCAGCTCAGTTGGCTCCGAGCAGGTGAAGCGAGTGGACGCCTTCGAGCGTGTACCCATGTTTCATCACTGCGTCGTGGAAACCATGGAGCGAACGTTGAAACAGTGCTACGCGGTGAAGATTTACAATAAACTGATTAAATCACCTACCGAGTCAATTGATGTGATCATGACAACATGTGGGAACGATGTGATGTCCAGGTCGCTTGTTCTAATGGCACAAAGCATTTACAAACGATCGTGAAGACGTTCACGACGAGCAACGGTCCGGGCGCCCGTCGAGGATGGTTACGGATGGCAATGTTGACTGTGTGGTCCTGAACGTCTTCACGGCCATTTTTAAAAGTTTTGTGTCATTGGAACCCTTGCGATCTGGACATTGCATCATTACCACATGCTGTCAATTGTCTCGGTAGGTGATTTATTCAGTTTATTGCAAAGCTTCATCGCGTAGCGCCGTTCCAACGTTCGCTCCATGGTTTCCGCGACGCAGCGACGAAACAAGGGTACACGTTCGAACGTGTCCACTCGCTTGACCTGCACGAAGCCAACTGAAGTCTTTGCATTGTAAAGCTGAAGGTTCCCCCTCCTTCCCACAAAAGCGGTTTCCCGATCTAGCGCATGCACGCGCCACGCCGCGACTTGTCTTATTACTTTCAGGACAGAACCTGTATGTCTGCATATGGGTGTGGACAGTTTGTGCACTGAGATGTGGAAGTGTACCGGTACAGATAAAGTTTGGCTGGTGTACGTAGGAGATTAAACTGTATTCGGCGAAGAATGCGAGCTTCCCGGATCGATAAGGTTAATGGGGTTTAACGTCCCAAAGCGACTAAGGCTATGAGGGACGTCGTAGTGAAGCGCTCCGGAAATTTCGACCACCTGGGGTTCTTTAGCGTGCACTGACATCGCACAGTACACGGGCCTCTAGAATTTCTCCTCCATCGATAAGGATGGGTGCGGCGGTGGTAAATCAGCTAAGTCCAATTGTTGCTGCGTGTAGTATTCGTCTACAGTATGTTTGTAAGCCCTGACCGCCTGCTCCGTCGGTGGGCTCGCCCATGGGATTCGCGGCGCCCGGTGTATAGTATCGCAGGCAAGCTGGTGAGCCAGCTTATTGCCGGGAATGCCCATGTGACCAGGGATCCACCGAAGGGTCACTGGTCGTGGGCTCAACGCTACGAGGGTGGCATCTAAGGCCGATCAAATAGGGAACAAGAGGGCTCTTCCGTGGAAGGCACGCAGAGCTGCCTGCGATTCTGTATAGACAACGTATGCGGGTGCGGTGGGTAGGTTGGCAAAGTGTGTGATGGCATCGGCGATCCCGTGCGTTTCTAGGGCGAGAGTGGAGGGTGGGGAGGTGTATGGACCGGTTGTGTGAGTGCTGGTTGTAGAGAGGGAAGTGTGGAGGAAGAAGGATGCTGTGGAGCCCGTGGTTTCTATGAGACAGGCGTCTGTGTAGGCCACCGCCGCACCGTCCAAGGGTGGCTTATGTTTGTATGCGTATGTTTGGCGCCGGCCTGCGTGTGTGTGTGCGGACATGTTGCGTGGAATGGGTGTGAGGCGGAGGTTAGCGGGGTAGATCGGAGACTGCGGTGGGTCTGGGAAAGAGATGGGTGCGTAGAGAGTCTGGGTTCCCTTGTCAGGATGGAGGTTGTCTACAAAATTTCACTCTAGTGTGGAAGGCACTACATAGGCCAAACCGGCAGATGCTTGAATGTGCGTCTTAAAGAGCACAATAAAAAAGTCTGCAACATTGCCACAGATGACCATCTGGCTGCACATTGGAAAAAATGATACGCGGAACCACCTTGCCATTCTATGGTAGAGAGAGGGTGTAGTAGACGAAGACAAGTCCCCTTGTCGAAACGTTGGCTCAAGCAACCTGAGGTTTTCCCCTCCCTTGTTCATTTTGTGCTTGCAATTCTATGTTCGATAAGGCGATCACTTTGTATCGGCACCGCAATGATCTGAGAAGAGAAATCATGGAAGCTTTGGAGATAGCTCGGGCGGGGGATAAAGTAGGTGGTCGCGCCACACAGCACAAGGCACAAGCGCAAGGCGCAGAAGGGACCCAAGACACAGGCCGCCGCGATGGATCCCGACAACGAACGAACGCAAAACACATACAACGACGTCGCCGTTCTGTGGGTTCGCAGCACGGCCCCCGGCTGCAGAAGCACCGTCGCGCTGATTGCAGACTGTCGGAGCAGGGCAGATGACAGAACTTGTGGGGCGAGGCGTGGACGGCTGTGTGGTACGGGAGGTGGACTCAGGAAAGGCAGGAGCGATTTCGCAGGTGGCGGCCGTGACTTGGCGCAGCACACAGTACGGGCCACAGTAGCGGGACAAAAGCTTTTCTTAGAGCCCAACACGGCGAGAAGGCTCCCAGAGGCAACCACGTTAGAAGGGGGCGGCGGCTATTGTAGTGTTCTTGCTGAGAGGCTCTCTTGAGAAGCTTGCAGGCGGGAGCGTGCGAGTTGACGGGCGTGGTAGAAACCTGCAATCGCTTCGCGGATATTCACTAGGCGGGGGACCAGATGTACGAAGCGCTGTGTCAAGAGGCAATCGAGGCTCGCGGCTGCAAAAGAGGTAAAACGGGGAGTTCAGTGAGGCCGTTAGTTTGCGGAAGGTTAGCGTTGGTTAACTTGTGTTTAGTGGAGCACGCACGAAGAATGTCGTCCACAACTTTTGAAAGAAAATTTAAGAAAGGTGCGGTCCTGGTCTGTAAGTAGTTGGTGGGTATCCCCATGATGGAGAATCAGGTCTTAAAGAAGGAATTTAGTGTACCAGGACCTGTAATGCGAAGGCAAAACAACCGAGGATCTTTACTGGTAATTCTAATAGAACGCGGACTTAACTGGTGCTGCAGAAGGTCAGGAATGCGGATGGAATCAAAGCCCTCGGGTATAAAGTGGTCGCCGTAAACACAGAACTGAGTTAACGAGAGCGGTATCAGAGAGGCCGTTGACCTGTTGTTGCGCTGATGATGACGAGAAACTTGAGCACCGCGACTGTCATCCGCGGTGATGGAGGTGCGAGACAAAACAGCTTAACTCATTTCTTGACGCCATTTATGGCCCGAAATCGCTCCTTTGCGGTCATGTACGTGATCGTAAGAGATTGCTGTACATTCATCGTCGTCTCCATCCGCCTGTGCTTGAAAGGCAGTGAAGTTGTGTGCGCTTGCACGCGCGCAACAATCAGCCTTCTGCGCAAATCTGCAAGGAACACTCACCGCCACGCCTGTATTCCATTGAAGACACGCTCATACTTATTACAGCAGAGTTCCGTTTAATTGCCGGCTAATTTATTTGATATGAGCGTATCAACAAAAAATCAGCGGTCCTAATAAATTCGTAAGTAAAAACACCGTCTAAACACTTTTCCTCATTAATGCGAAACGAGTATTGGTTTTTAGGCAAAGCTATCATTCTTCATAGGATCTCTCTCTACCCTAAAAGGGCAGTGAGGAAATCTCCACCCAGTTCTAAGTCCAAATTAATTCTACTACCCTTTTTGGCTATTACCACGTTTGTTAAGCGTCGAAACACGTTTATATCAGCCTGAAAATTAAATACAACAGCGCGCCCACTATACTCCGTTTCCTACATAGCAGGCAACGCTGCTTAAGCTAGCGCGCCTGTTCGCGCAGGCTAAGTCCGCACGCAAAAAGTAGTTCGCCATACAACCAAAGCGAACACAAGTATATTTCGTAGCGACTAATCTCAAGTGCCGTGACTGGCACCTCCTATACTTCGTTTTACCTCTTGCCGCATTTTCATTATGCGACTCGTCGAGATTTAGAGAAGCGAAAAGTACACGTGGCATGATACGCGGTTGGTAGGGCGAATCGTTTCTACTGAATCCGCGCCCAAAAAGTAGTTCGCACTCCGTGAAAGTTATGGCCAGAGAGCCCGAACACAGAGCGCCTCACAGCTTCGGCCGTGATATTCAGTGCTACTACATCGTCATATAGCGCTCTTTGTATTCGTCGAAACACTGATCGGAGTTTCGAGAAGAACGAATGATACGTGGCGGAGTAATCTAGTTTCGCGGACGCACTACTTCAGCAACCTCCGCCACGTTGCCTGCTATGTATGAAACGGAGTATAGTCGAGTCAAACTTCCTGCCATCTTCACTGGTAAGGAAGGGTTGCCGTCATTATACAGGGAGTGGCGGTGTAACGTAGCTCCTGGCTTCCGGCCAACAAACTCGATAACGACGCTCGCCTTTACTTGCGAAGTTGCCTGGCAGTGGTGACTCCAGTATTTGGCCATTTTTCACCTATTGGAGGTTATATTAAAGGTTCTCTTTTCGACGAGAGTAGTCTGTGAGTAGAACGCAGTACCCTCTTCGAAGAGGAAACTCATATTTTTCAATAGTCTCTCTTTACGGTTCACGTTTAGTTAAGGGTGCTTATGAGCACTACACTGGTGCTAAGCTGAGTGCGATTCAATTCGATTGTACCCTCATTTCTAATTGGTTTTTATTTTGCGGGCGAAGAATCAACCCCGACGGGTGAGTATGATACCTATTTTAATTTCTACTCTGAGTAGCGTGAGCTTGTATACAGTGTTTTGTGGTACACTAATATTCAACATATTTATTTTTCTGTTGTTCTTCACTACACCTTTTCAGTGACCATGTTAAATAAATACACTGACGCATCGCAAACGGCAGCTGCAAAGCTTTGAAAAGGATAAGGCAATCTTCATGACAGGGTTGTACGATTAAAATTATGCCGTCGGCTCGCATTAGAAGAAAGCTACTTCATTACACACACATAGTCTCGATGTTAGCACAGTCTCGTAGATATAAATGCGTTGTGAATACTAGCAAAGACTCGAAAGACTTCTGTTGAAGGTTTGGTATATAAAAATTACCCAGCATCACCTATAACCTGATCGGTGATGGTCTGTGAGTGGCATCATTTTCTTGAATCTACAGATCGAGTGCAATCGGGAGGACACGGAGCAGAGAGCATGCGCCAAGCCAAAGCATTTTGTTCTTGTTGTTGCCTTTCACATTACTCTTTGCAATAATAATAAACACCACGACTTCATAAAAAAATCATATATAGGCCGAGAACAAACCTGAAAATAAATAAAAATGCGTGGCTTTGCATGACAGACAAAAATATTTTTCAGGTTGGTTTAGGCTCCTGGTCCTTGGCCCTTAAGGCTCTTGGAGCCAAAAAGACCAGAAAAAAATTTCCCTAGGAGTGTTTAAAGCGGACAGATAACGTACCTAGAGTAAATAGGGATGTACTCGAAATTCCACCGCTGCCAAAAAACATGCATCCGGTATTTCGCGAAGGCAGACGCAAAGATAGGGCTGTTGCTTTACAGGTCAATTTGAAGGTAGGTCCGATGTGCTGTACACGGACGCTACCGAATACGGTAGCAAGGCAGCAACGTACCGAATACGGTAGCAAGGCAGCAACGTAGTGGTTCGTGAAAGTGGAGGCCCTGTCTCGTGCTGCGCCGTTAAAAACACAAGTGCAACTGAGGCGGAAGAAGTTGTCATTACTCTAGCAATAACACGAAACAGTGCAAGGGTGATGTGACATTATGAATAGTGATACGGACAGAGTCTCTGCTGCAGCCGCCAAAATTCTGAGAGAAGGGAAAGTACCAGCAGAGAAATCTCACTGATCTGGTCCCCGGCTCATGAGGGCCTGTGGGGAAATGAGAAGGAGCACGCGATCGCCCGAGGGCTCACTTTGGGGTCGATTGCCGCTGACGCGCCGCCTCCATGCGAGGAACCCCTGCCTTCGGGTGACGAACTCGGAGCGTTCCACGGAATCATTTCTCATTATAAGCTCGGTCATGACACCTATTCAGCAGGGGGACAAACAGCTGTGCAGAAAAGAGGAAATCATGCGGAGGAAATTGCAAACCGGGGTGTTTCCAAACGCTCAACCGTACAGTAAATGGCATCCGGAGGTATTTAATACTAGACGTACGCACTGCACTAGCACTGCAGATCCAGTCCACATGTTCTAGACCTGCCTTTCCTATAACGACGCGAATAGAAATGTAGAGTGCTGAGCGACCTTATTACTCAACCACGAAGCAGAAGAGCAACGCACAGTTATGGTTTCCCCCTGACCGCCGCCGAGTCCCAAGTGATTCGGGCCGAAGGTTAGGGGAATAAAGGGGGTTTTCTTCCGTCAATATCTTACATCTGTCGGAAACCTAAATGAGAATAACTGCAAATATAAGAGCACTATCCTGAGGTGAATATTTTCTCACGTTACTTCTGCGCATGCAGCGTGTAGAAGCATGACAAATTATCACAACAGAATATGCCGCAGTGGGCATTATTTTCGATTTAGCTCACAAAAACCTTTCGTCTATTCGCTAACAGACGAAGACCAATAACTTGCCATGTAGCGCTAAATAGAAAGGGACACACAGGGAGACACACAGGACGGGCGGTAACTTACACCTAAAGTTTATTGCATGAAACCAGGCAATATAAGCTCTTTCTTAACAGAGAAGAGGAAAAAAACCTTGAAAAAGGGAGCACTCAAACAGCGTTATCGTCGAACACCATTTACGGATTAGTACATGGTTGCAAAGACAGGCATGGAAAAGAGCCCTTTGTGCAAGAAATAAAATTTGCCAGAGTGGAAGCTTGGGCGAGTTGGTGACGGTTCATTTGCGACATAGCGCTAAACAGATAGGGACACAAGGTTTCAAGGTTTTTTCCTCTTCTCTGTTAAGAAAGACCTTATATTGCCTGGTTTTGTGCAATAAAATCTTCAGTTGTAAGTTAGCGTCCGTCCTGTTTGTCTCCATGTGTCCATGTCCGTTTAGCGCTCTGTGGCAAGTGAACCGTCACCAACTCGCCCAAGCCTCCAGTCTGGCAGACCAATAACGTCGCACATAGGAACGTCAATATTCTTAATTTTAGCAGATTTTAATTTTCTTTTCCGAATTTATCACGCTTACAGCGCCCTCCCAGTGCCTGCCAGAATATATAAAGTACTGCGCCAAGGAAAAACAGTTCTGCATCCTAACCAGCGGTGGGCCGGCATGTGCAAGTAAGCCACTCTTCAGTCACGTCTGTCAGTTGTTCGTAATTTCGGGAGCCTACTCTATCTTTCCCTTCTGACAAGGTGGGAATTTTAAAGCGGAAGACTTTAATGCCCCATCGTTTTAAGGAGTTGTCGAAAGAAATGTCACGCTTTTCAATTGGTCGAGACTGTAGTGACGTCACAGTGCGCGAATTTCAAACGGGGCCAATTGTACTTTGGCTACGATCACATCCTGTGGGACTGCAAAATAGAGCCACCTCCGGGTGATCTAGTTACAGCTCCTTCTCTCGAGCGGTGGGAGACCGTGCTGGCTAGCTCTGACCCCAGAACGCAAGTTTTGGCGGTGGAGTGGGCTGACAAAGTCGTCGAGGGCTATGTACTCTCGACCACTTAACGCGACCTCTTGCCAAGCTCTTCCCGGCGAATAAAATGTTTTACAATCAATACTAACCATGCAACGAATTAAAGGGATCGTATAGTGATGCTCAAAGTAAGTGGGACTGAGTTTAGTTCATTACTTAATCACCCAATTAGCGAATTAACCTTTCTAGTCAGGCCAGATAAATAAATAAAACCGAGTAGGAAATTGGTCGAGTTCGGGAATCGAACCCCGGTCTCCGGAGTGCGAGACGAGCATGCTAACCACTCCGCCATGCCAGCTCGATGGTTTGTAATGAACAAAGGCGTGTCTAGTGAATACGGTGTCTTCGCTCACTACCATCTTCCCCCCTTCCCGCTACGGCGAGGCTTAGGTGTCCACCGAGATATGAGATACGGATAAATTTCCTTTCCTCAAAAACCAACTTACCGACGAGTAAGGCGTAGCACCGAACGGGCGATGGCGTTCTATGGGCTCTCTGACAGCGTTGCAAGACGCTGTCGCGTTCCGCTCTTAGAGGCGAAGCTTAACAACTTCACCACACATCAGTGACACAAGCAGCAACACTGCGCTTAAGGCTTCCGCCTCACCGCACTTTAGGTCAACAAAGTGCCCCCCTGATTTTATTTGCTCCCAAGAAGATGTGGGAGCCATGGAGAAGAGCACTGCGAGGGGTGCCGTTCAGTGTATTCCGTCCATGTCGCCTACATGAAACAGCATGAGTCCTTGGCACATGCTTTGACGACTCGAAGCATTTGTGGTTCATGAGCGACTGCCCTGGAAACTTTGAGACGCGAGGCATCGAACGCCCACTGCTCGAGGGCTCCTTCGTTTTCAACGTTTTCAATACCTTGAGCGCTTAGTATTGACGCAAATCTTGAACGGCCGTATTCCCAGCAAGTTGGTGGGCGCCAAATTTCACTGGTTAGGTATTTATCTAGCACAATAGCAAGCGACAGCGTTAAGCTCCCGTTCAGCGGAGATAAAGCCGTAGCTGGTAGTTGTGCAGTAATGTCGATAAAATCCCGATTGGCTGAAAAGGGCATGACGCCACACATTGAACTGTTGATTGAAAATAGTTAAAGTCTCATTTAATGTGATTACGAGGTCGTAGCATTACTGAAATGTGATTATGACATGTATGGATGTAAATTAAATAATTATTCTTTGAAGAAGAATGGACAGCTGGGCGAGTTTGTAATAATTCATCATGGGGGTTCAGCGCGAAGACGTAGGACGAAGCAAGAAGACTACACAGACGAGCGCTGACTCGAAACTGACTTTTTTATTGAAAGGAGCAAGCATATATACCCAAAAATCACGTGGAAAAACAGAGTAAAAACATTGGTCCAGCAAAATCAAGATCAACAGCAATCGCAACTCATCCGACACGTGGCGAAGTCCGCTCAAAGGCCCCCCGAAAACCCTAGTGAAAAAAGTCATGAATTACCTAAAAATGAAACCCCTTTATGAACTAATGCCAATGAAGGCTGGCTGACACACTGTGACTGCTTCTTTCTGATGAAACGAGCTTCCATTACTTCTCTGGTCATTTCATCCCGGTGGCGAAACAAAAACTTGGTCACAAAAGCTAAAATTTTGTTTCGCCACAAGAAAGATTGTTCATCAGAAAGATTTGATCAATCCATCGATGGACTACTCAGCAGAAAAGCAAATGGAAAGAGGTGCTTTTTATGATATAAACGACGGAAGTCAACAGTCGCCGATGTCGTTGTTTTCTTATTAATTTTGCAGGTTTTTTATGAATTTTTATCAATTATGTTTTCGTGTTATTTTTGCTTCTGCTTTTATTATTCTCCCAATGACAAAATCTACAAAATTAATAAACAACAAAGACATCCCATATGCTACTCGGTTTCGGTTAGTGTTCAATTCCCTTATTGTGTTACAAATGCGTTACGAAAAGTCATGGCCTTCGTGAACTCTCAGGATAGGTGCTACAGCTTTTCATTATTTTTTCTGTTTGTGTTTCATTGTCCTCGGACGTTTAAAAGACTGCTTTGATTGATAGTGAAGAGGTAAACAAATGCCTCACTCACTTCTCACATGTTGCGATGACGTCTTCTTTTTCCGGCATTTTTTTTTTATTTTCTTTCTCAAAGTTATTTTAGGCATCTAAAAAGTACTTTTATGTCTAAAATATTTTAAACCCATGCTGAAGTACTTCTGGCGTGAGGTCGTACAATTAGCGGGAAACAATTAGTTAAAATGCCTAATTTCATTCGTATTTAGTAGTGCTTCGAACGTAATTTACAAAAAAGAATAATTCTAGGATTTGAGAGATCAAATGCCTAAACTGCCACCCCTTTGTCTACGAGGTGGTAGAAACTCTTTAAGAAATAAGGAATGTTTCTAAATTTGTGACTCCCCGCGACGGTGGCTCAGTAGTTACGGCGCTCGGCTACTAGCCCGAAAGACGCGGGTTCGATCCCGGACGCGGCGGCTGAATTTCTATGAAGGCGAAATTCTAGAGGCCCGTGTACTGTGCGATGTCAGTGCACGTTAAAGAACCCCGGATGGTCGAAATTTCCGGAGCCCTTCACAACGGCGTCCCTCATAGCCTGAGTTGCTTTGGAACGTTAAACCCCAATAAACAAACAAAACATAAATTTGTGACTGAAAAATGCACGAGATTCGACGATTAAACCACGAAAGCGAAAAAAGTATCATGTATCGAAAGAATGTCACCGATAACTGAACACTTCTGCCGCAGCTTGCAGTCCGTGCGCAAACTATACAGAAGTGGTAGAGAGTCCTGCCTTAGAATGCAACCGCTGCAATTTTTTTTCTACTGCATGTGCAAGCTAGTTCTGTGCACTCGTAAATGAAGGGAAATGTGAGTGGGCGTACTACTACATTTGCAGGTGTTTCCCTGTGCAAAGCTGACGGCGCAATGAAGTGTGCGCTGGTGGGTATGCAGTGCAACCTAATGTTGGAAGCGGAATTCTGTGCAGGTGAGCCGGAGTGGTAACTCCAAAACCGTAAACATTCTAGAGATCTCACAGCTGTGCCATGTGTTTTCTTCCCTGGACACCACTTTGGGTGAATGAAAACAGCTGGTGGGGATAACGAACGGAACGAAAACTGTATAAAGACAACACACAAATAATTTATTGCTGATGGCAACCGATGCTCGCTTTCTCTGTTACCAACAGACAAGCTGGACCACTTTAGCACAAAGCAAAAAGCGACGGAGGCCTCAAGAACTGTATTTCTGTTTGGTACCTAGGTTAATTTCTGGGGAATATGTGAGGTGCCTTGGAATACAATGCAGAGTGGTTAACCAGCTTTAGAGACCCCGCATTCGGCATAATAACATGCTGGTTTCCTTTCTGGTGTTTTATTTTTTCTTTTTTTTTGCGTAAGCAATACGTTAAGTTCCCCCAAGTCGACCCTGTGAAGCCTCGGCATGCGAAGCCACCACCTTCGCCTTCCAAAAGCGGCAACCATCACCCAACATCAGAAGTGCTCCCACCAGAAGCCCATCACTGAAGCCCACCCACATCTCACGAAGACCACCCATCCTCCACCCTAACACCGACCCGTAAACCACCCCCGATCCCGGCCGCCGCGGTCAAATTTTGGTGGAGGCATACAGGCCCGTGTACTGTGCTATGTCAGCAGTGCACGTTAAAGAACCCCAGGTGGTCGAAATTTACGAAGCTTCAAAAGGGTGGAAATTTGGGCTGGTTGGTGCATGATCTGAGGCTAAAAAACAGCGCAAACGGGGACGAAGCAGAGAGAGGGACACGACGCCGACTAACAACCAAGTTTTATTGCACGTTCACCGGTTAAATACCTCTCGTTCGTGCAAAAAAGGAAGGAAAAAGAAGAAAAAAAGAGAAAGAGGGAAGGCGGGATAGACGAAAAACCACGTGGCATGAGATTATGCATTCATACATAGATAGTTAATTTCGCTGTCGCGAAGTGAAATGGAAGGGATGCTGACGCACTCTTCACCACTTTGCCGAATGTTGATGGCTTCTTCAATTTCTCTCGTCCGTTGGTCTGGGTAGGTAGATATGACTGTGGTGTTGCCAAGTTGGGGAGCACATTCATGCTCTCGGCAATGTCTTGCCAGTTCACTGCTGATGGCGCCTTTCAAAGATCTTTTATGCTCTTGCAGCCTTTCATTTAAACAGCGCCCTGTTTGGCCGATGTAGGTGTGCCCGCATGACAGTGGTATCTGATAGACGACGTTTTTAATACATTTCGCGTGCATGTTCTTGTGCTTCTTCAGAGAGAGGGACAGCGTCGTGTCCCTGTCTCTGCTTCGTCCCCGTTTGCGCTGTTTTTTAGCCTCAGGTTTACGGAGCCTTTCACCCCGGCGCTCCTCATAGCCTGAGTCGTTTTGGGGCGTTAAACCCCATAAACCAAGCCAAACCAAACCATCTCCCCTTCAAAAGCGTCTCTCACTGCCCACAAGCTCAACTTCACCTTCCAGAGTTCTCCTGCAACACCCATCGATCTATCTGCCTTCCATCCACCGGCCCACCATCAGAAGCCTATGAGAAGAGCCCATCGCTTATCATCACCCTTCAAAAAATTACCCTCACCTACCCCCCTCTACTTTTTTTCCTGAACATCATTACACAGCAGGCGAGAAGCAAGGTAATGAGTCGAACGAAACCAAAGTTGTATCATTGTGAATTAAGACCAAAAAACTTCCTTCGCAGCGTACAAGAGAAAACATGGACCTTTAGTTTCCAACATGCTTAAAAAAAGATCGTGACTTCTCACTTGGTAACATTCAGCTCAGTTATAGTTATTATCTGGAAGATATGATTTCCAGTTGCCCCAAAGCGGCCTGTATTTGTTTATGAGCCGCCTAATATCTTCTCAGATCATTGATTAAATCAGTTGTCTGAGACGCGACAGCCATTTCCCGTTCTCTCTGCAATCACATGTAACAATGCAAGGGCATTAGACTTGTCATATGAGAACCCCGCCGATGTCCGAGACGAAATTCGTTGCTTGGTCGAGAGAGGTCACGTTGCATTGTGACGTCATCACAACCTACCCTGATGGGCCACCATGATTAGTCCAAAGAAGCCAGGCGACCTTGTGACGTCACCCCCATCCGTTCACCGCGGCAGGTGGCAATCTGACCGCCTTATTGTGAGCATCCTACCCACCGAGGCAAGCGATATTTAAATTATTCATTGGCCGAGAGAGGTCACGTTGCATTGTGACGTCATCCCATCCTACCCGGATGGGCCACCATGATTGGTTCAAAGAAGCCAGGCGACCTTGTGACGTCACCCCATCTGCTCACCGTGGCAGGTGGCAACCTGACCACCTTATTGTGAGCATCCTGCCACCGAAGCAAGCGATATTTAAATTATTCATTGGTCGAGAGAGGTCACGTTGCATTGTGACGTCATCCCAACCTACCCTGATGGGCCACCATGATTGGTCCAAAGAAGCCAGGCAACCTTGTGACGTCACCCCATCTGCTCACCGTGGCAGGTGGCAACCTGACCACCTTATTGTGAGCATCCTACCCACCGAGGCAAGCGATATTTAAATTATTCATCGGTCGAGAGAGGTCACGTTGCATTGTGACGGAATCGCAATGTGTACACCGGGTTTTGATTAGCCTGGTTCCTAAACAGCAATCTAGATAGAGAGTCGCAATGAAAAACTAGAAAAGGATGTAATATACGCAAATTTAGACACCTTCATAGCATAGCGGACCCCTGCTGCGGCAGCTATCAGCCCGAGTATGATGTTCGATTGACCGAGAATTGCTAAGAAACTGAAGCAAACACACACAGATGTTGCAACAGCAGCTGCTCTAAATGTGATACATAAGGCTATCGCATCATACTCTTAATGTAACATAAGTGTCCCCATAATTTTTAGAACATTTATAACCTTACTGCATCATTCGTAAGTGCGTTAACCGAAAATAAGGAAATATATATGCCAATATTTCAATTTAAAGCACTCAGATGCAACTTCAAAAAATCAGCAGTTCAGGGTTCAAGTAAAGAGACGGTGAGCTTAAGAGGCCCTTTCAGGAATGGCTTATAAATTGAAGTCGTCAATACTGCTGGCAGATTAAGCGGCACAATTTAAAACCATTTTTTTAGGACCCGCACTATTGCGAAATTTGAATGCTCCTCAAAAAAAAAACTAACGTATTTCAATTTGATTATAGATCTTGTCACCATACCGTGGCTACCAACAGGTCAGTGCGGCATTGATTTCACGTTTTTCTAGAGAATACCATATTCTTGCTTATATGCTGTAAACTTTGCCATATTTCACCATTATTTTTCTTACCGACCATAGAAACCAGCGCCATAGACGCTCGCGTCTAGCACTAACCATAACCGCAAATCTTTCCAAGCAGTAGCCATTGCGCACAAATGCCTCTCGCGTTAAACTGGTGGTACTTAAGAATGTAATAGTAAAGGTGACTTAAACAGTTACCGATAGTCCATGATGACAAGGCTGGAGGCAAGCGAATGTGTAATTCTGGATGCGGGTCCATAAACCAAGTTTTCCTAATAGGAACGTTGAAAGAATAGGCGGCGGCAGGTACGACTCCATTGTTATTGTCGTACATAACTTTAGGATTGCTACTTTGGTGGCGGCGTCGGTTTGTCGCAGTTGGCGGTAGCTATTTAAATCTTTGTTGCTTTCACTTTGATCGAATTCGAAACTGCCTACGAATTACTACAGAGAAAAACTTAGTTACAGTGTTATAACAATTTCAGTTTTATGTAATTTGAACAACTAGCTATCGCCCACCCCCAGGCAAAGTCAGTGACAACGGCTTTTCAATAAATAAATCATAATACGTGCGGTCGAGGCTCCGTTACTTGTTCGCACTGAAGCTGCCTGATATGGTCAACGGTCTGAGCACTCTGCCTTTCGTATTTATTAAAAAATTAGCCGTCCAGACAAGCCCCTTTTCTGAGCAGTCTATGCACATTAAGGCACACATGGGTGACGGAAAGGGCTCATAGGTCAATTTGTTCCACAATTAAAGAAGTAAAGCTTCAATTCAATTCAATTCAATTTTACACAAGCCGGAGATTTTATGCCGGAGATTCTCAGCACCCTCCGCTGCGTCACAGGTCTGCCCGCCGCCTTAGTCAGTCACTCGGCATCCGCTGGGTACACAGGAATGAGGGTTTATTGGCGTGTTCATACAGGAAGTTGTTGCCAAGTGCTACACCAGGGTAGTCAAATCCTGTTCTCGTGAAGGAGTGCGTCGTCGGTTCTGTTCACCGAGATCAGGCCGCACCTCAGGCCTGGTTACGCTATTACATTGACACGCGGTGTTTTTTTTTTATCCCGATGGAGAATTACGCGGCACCGGGATTCGAACCCCGGTCCTCTTGCACGCGAGGAGGATGTTCTACTCTTACACCATCGCTGCATCAATTATATTAGGTAGTTGTACGCACACGTACAGGAATGCTTGTAATGAGCTGCGCACGATAAATATGCCTCTACGCTGCATATCTCTAATTTCTGTAACCGGCTCATATACTGGCAGCGTAACACGGCAACTACAAGCCGGAAAAAATCTGTTCTCAGATTAAAAAATATTGCGCAGTTTATTTACTCTGAACAACAGGTTTGGCGAAAAGTAGAATGTTTATGCTGTTCATATAATAGCAATATGAACAATAACAGAATGGAATTCCCAGCCTCAGGCTCTTCTGCAAATAGACAATCTCCCCAAATTTGAAAATTGCTTGTACCGTCACTTACCTGAATAGACATCCCTGTAATTTTGTTTTTCTTTTCATACGTTTAGTTTCCCTACTGCTATTTTATGGTTGTAAGCCAAAATATTTGCCCACTAGCGATTGCACTTTAGGCCTGTATCTGCAGTGCAGGACAGCTGTGTTGCGACGATTGTCGTTTTCAATTTGACTGTTTTGAAATGTGCACTGTTCATACTTGTGGCTGTGTGAGTTAAGTTACATATGTATCTGTTTCCACCCTGTAACGGCCTACGGCTGACAGTATCAATAAATAAATAAATAAATAAAATTTTTTGAAAGGCAGCACAAATGCATAATACTATAGGCAACGCACTAGTTTTATTCTCTAACCAGGTGTATGACCGACAGAGCAGCGAGGCGGGTTTGCACTGCAGAAAAAGACATTTTTCATATCTTATTATTCGAATAGCGTGCAGTGTATTTGCGCCTTATAACGGGTTCGGCACGACGCAGATTATTAAAGGTGTGCGCATTATATCTAAAAAATTCATTACAATGCTCAAAATCATTAATATCGGTACATTTTACATACCTTTTTTTTCTAGAGCCAGCTGAAAAACCAACAATGCCACCCGGTGAGTGTGGGCAATAGACAACTTCTTTATAATTAGGAAGGGTTTGAAATGTGCTCTATTCCCTGCGCAGTTCTGGAGATTCCTTCAGTAATGAATGCTTAGAAGTTTGGTATACACATATATTAGCGGAGTTAACATTATACCATGAATATTACTAAACTCCAGATATGTTTTTTCTAGGACCAACTGAAAAATCCACGGTGTCATATGGCGAGTCTACGCCACAAAATGGCGCTTCTATGCTTACATAACGAATAAAATGCAGTGTATTTAAGACTCACAGATTACTCTTTGCTGTTAACGCTGTTGTGGAGTTTGGCAGATATGTGCACTAACAGTAGAAAACAACTTGTGCATTGGTGTATGCTACATATCGGCCTTTTTTTCACCACCAGGTGATAACGCAACACGACAATATATGTGATAAAGCAACACCGCAGCACCTTTTTCAGTTGCTGGAAATATTTTCACACGGCGCCGCGTGGCGCTTGGGGGGTCAGACAACGCACGATGACTTCAGCTGCAGCTGCGAGGAGTTATAACTTTCTGTCTACGAGATAGGCGGCATCCACTTGCGCGGGTCGCAGAAGAGAAATTTCTCGTATCACGCTTAACTATTCGGCAATACTTGGCACTACAGATACGAGGCACCGAACTTCGCGCTACGATATTTTCGCTATCATTAATTTCACTAGGAAACTATGGTATCACCAGGTGCTGAGAAATCGGAGAAGGCACTTAAACTCCGCCTTGGGGGTATGCAGAAGGTCACCATATTCTATACATTCATAGATCCATTCATAGATTCATTCATAGATTCATTCATAGATTCATTCATTGATTGTTTTATTTGAGCAAGTTGACGACATTAAATACCTCGGCGTAACCTTAGATAAAAACCTTAATTAGCACAAACATGCTGATATCCTGTGCTCCAAGCTTTCTTCAGCTTGTTACATTCTATATAGAACACGGGGGTTGCTGGACATATCTGCGCTGACGATCATTTATTTTTCTCCTTTTCATTGTCATTTGACGTACTGCTGCGAGTCACGGGCTAGTACATACAGATCTTGCATTCATCAAATTATCTCTTTGCAGAAAAGAGCACTGCGAATAATAGCATGCTCGAACAGGTATCAGTCTAGTGCCCCTTTGTTCAATAGGGGACAGATTTTGCAGTTTCCTTTGTTATATAAAATGAGAATCGCAATGGTAGTAAATAACATTATACAAAATAATTACCGGCTTTCAATTAATATTTTTGTGTTGCCTAACAGGAGTACTAGAAATGCAAGCAATATTAATTTCAAATACCTTGTAACCCGAAACGCCTATGGCCAGCGCCTAATTCAATGTTGCGGGGCGAAAGTATGGAATAGTGTACCACTTGAAATTAAAATGCCTAACTATTTCCTGTTTTCAGTTAAGCGCTTCTACTTTTTGAAGATGGAGGGTTAAGTTTGTTAATCTTTCTATGTCTGCTGTTGAGTGTTGCTCGCTATTACTTTGTTCACTGATCATATATAAGCGAGTTTCATGTTGGTATCTTCTGTTGCTGTTATAGCAACTGTGTACATTGAGGCCTATACTAGCTTCGGCTATTGGCCCAGCAATTTTATGCATAGGACACTCGAACGATGCGGAGACAAAGCTCCCCGTCCCCGAAGAGGTCCGACGCCAGACCAGAATCGACCCCATACCCAAGAACATGCACCCCGAATATAACAAGGAAAGAAGAGCGGCGAGGGCCAAGGCTCTCATCGACCTGCACGCCAACGACGAGCACGCGCGGTACGTGGACGCGGCCGAATACCAACGGAACGCCTTCGCAGCGGTCGTCATAGAGGCGTCGACCGGCGCCACGAGGACGGCAGCGAGCGTGAGAGGCGCCGGAGCGGAACAAGCGGAGGAGGTGGCCATCGCCCTGGCCATCGCCGACGCAGACTGCTACACGGTGCTGAGTGACTCGAGACAGGCGGTGCGAAACTTCGCCAAAGGCCAAGTCTGCAGGGAGGCCGAGCGCGTACTACGAGCGACTAAACTGCAAGACAGAAGAGTAAGAATCAAGTGGTTTCCGGCGCACGCGGGCGACGCGTCGGAACGCAGTGCGAACCACAATGAGACGGCACACGCAGCGGCGCGAGCGCTAACCAACCGCGCCCCGGCAACACACCGTCCGACGTGGTTCGGAGCCAAGGACCGCATGACCGACTACAGCGAAATCACGAAGGCCTACCGCCTGGCTCGCAGGACTCTCCCACCCCCGCACCCGAGGCTGAGTCGAGCGGAGGCGGTACTACTGAGACAGCTCCAGACCGGATCGCTACCGAGCCCGGGACTGATGCATTGCATGTACCCCGAGACCTACCCGACCGATACGTGTAGAGTCTGCCGGAGGGAGCCGGCAGATCAGACGCACATCTTGTGGGACTGCATCAGAAATCCAATGGAAGCAAGATCAGGAACAATCCCGCCGCGGCTGGAGGCAGCAGCGAAGAGCAACGACCATGACCAACAGCTATGGGCCGTCCAGCAGGTCCTCGGGGCGCTCGAAAGGCAGGGACCCAGCGAGCCGGCAACGGTGAGCGGAGACCCGCGCCGAGTAACGGCAGCCTCGTAGACGACGTAGGCCCTCGTCGGGGCGCGCGAGCGCCCAACTGCAGGCACAAATAAAGTTTACTCCAATCCAATCCAATATGCGAAGCATATTAACGTAGGTTTCGGGCCTTCGCGCGACGCCCGGCGGTGGCCACCATCGACCTTGAAGTGAGAGCACATGATGTGACGTCACGTGATGACGTCACACCGGCTGCAGATGGGGCCTCATATCGCGCCGTCGGACGTCGCCCGGCGGAGGCCTCCACGCTTCGGTTCGCGCCGTCGCGCGCGACGCGGCGGCGGCGCCACCATCGCTGCATCACGTGATATGTAACGTCACGCCAGGGATGGGGCGGCGCGCGCCCGCCGTCGCGTCAGTCTCTGTGCCCGCAACCGATCCAGCGTCTATGCGCCGGGCGTGTATGCGGTCAAGATGCCTCCAAACGCAAAGGACATGCTTCGCATCCACTGGGCTTAACCTTGAAAGCCTCCAATTTTTATTTGCAAACGTTTTGTATATCTCATGCGATAATAAAGAATAAGCAATAAAGAATCCCTGGGAGTCCTCGTACCCCTCCTGGCGCAGCGGTGCAGCGGTTAAGCGATGTGTCTGTGTGCTGAGATGCCAGGTGCTCTCAGGAGTGGGCCTTGTGCGACCCAGGTTGCTCTTGCCGAGCGACCAATCATTAATTTAACTTCAACCTGCCACGGTGGGCAGTTTGTTCACTATCACTATCACTATAGGCAGGCTGTGATGACGTTGCTCACTATCCAGTGGGCAGGCTGTGATGTCGCCTTAAGGTCACGTGACCTGGGTGACCAACCTTCCTCCGAGTTTCATCTCTAGGGCTACCTGCCTAAGCCGTGATCGAGATTTTTCGCTCACAGCCCCGACGCCGGATTTTATGTGTAACAGGGGCGTTAACGCTGCCTCGTTAAAACAACGAGGAAAAACATAGCTGCCACCGGTATTCAAGCAGCAGTGAACAGAACCTTGTTAAGAAGGAGTGGTTTCTTTGAATGCGAAAAAAAAACAACTCGACATACCAGAATAACAGAAAGTGGCGATGGGGCACTTGATATACGTGTCATCATAATTGGTCTAAGGTGCAGTTTTCGGTGTTGGATACCATGATAAAATGGAGTGTGCACAAGTACTGGGCGCCTTTGGGGATTGCGCTCCTCTTTTTATCATTCGGTGTACTGAAAGATACTTTTTGCCATGAAACGGCGTACTGCTTTTATAAGAGTGTTTAGAAGGATAAAAACAGCAGCAACAGAACAGCAATTGCGAACTATCAAAAACAGTTCGGGATACGTGATTTGCATAGGAACGGTGTGAATTTTGTGTGGTAGTTTTTACCTCGAATGATATGACGGCTCTTCGTTGGCCGTTTTTGAAATGAACTGTGCTTTTCCATACTGAAGTACAATCACCGCAGACATCGCCGCTGCATACACCCGTGTAAGCGATCGCGTGATGCAATTTTGCATTGGCGCCTACTCCCGGCCAGACGGCGACAGTCGTCTCATCGGAGACGCACACGTGACGTCTGGACCGGTGCGTTGACCCTACAGCATCGTCTTCCTCTCCTCATTCCTCTCTTCCCGACGCCGCCTGGATGCATGTTTTGTTTGTGACGTTTTTGCGAGTGCGGCGCATGGACTCAGCAGCGTGGCCGGTGGGAAACGCAGTGTGTGGTGCGCGAGCGTATTAAGCGGACGTGCGCGGGACAGTGCGAACCTTTAAGACTGAAGTGCGCGAAGAAGAGTTGCATTTTTAATATAGCCCTTGTTTATTTTCAATACTTTTTGCGTGCGTCGAGTGTCTTGTAAGCTCCCCCTCCTGCCATTTTTCATCTGTAACCCCTGTAATCAGAAAAGGTCATGCGTTATTTCCGAAGGGTACTTTAATACGAAGTAAAATGGTCGCACTGAAATAACCCGCGCCACAGTATCGGGTGCTACCGTTTTATCGAGATGCATCTTAACGGCCAAATGCGGGCTGTTCATAAATGCATCGGCCGAACTCAATATATAACGGTCGATTTGCGTAGTTCAGCCCAATGCGAATTAGGTGCTCTAACACTACGGTTTTCACCTCAGTTCTGTTGTTCGGATCCGATGTTCACGGATGGAAGTTGTTCGGACAGCGAAAATGGGTTAATGCTCATATACGCAGACTTGGTCATTCTCTACTTTACATTCATCGATCCTTGGGAGTCCTCATGCCCCTTCCTGGCGCAGCGGTTAAGCGGCATGCCACTCCTCTGCAATGGCAGAGGCTGCCATTGATGGGGCTCGTGAGACCCAGGTTGCTCTTGCTGAACAACCACTATAGCGACCAATCATTAATTGAACTGGCGCGGTGGGCTTTGGCAAGTGGGCAACCTACCATATGTAGGTATAGCTATTTATACCTACACACCTGGGCAGGCAGGTAGGTTTTTAGGAAGGCATGTGGGCAGGCAGGCAGATCATCATCATCATCAGCCTGACTACACCCACTGCAGGGCAAAGGTTTCTTCCATGTCTCTCCAATTAACCCTGTCATTTGCCAGTTGCGGCCACTGTATCCCCGCAGACTTCTTAATCTCATCCGCCCACCTAACTTTCTGCCGTCCTCTGCTATGTTTGCCTTCTCTTGGAATCCACTCCGTTACCCTTGAGGACCAGCGGTTATGTTGCCTTCGCATTACATGCCCTGCCCAAGCCCATTTCTTCCTCTTGATTTCAACTAGGATATCATTAACCCGCGTTTGTTCCCTCACCCACTCCGCCCTCTTACGATCTCTTAACGTTACGCCTAACATTTTTCTTTCCATAGCTGGCTGCGTTGTCCTTAACTTAAGCTGAACCCTCTTTGTTAGCCTCCACGTTTCTGCCCCATAGGTGAGTACCGGTAAGATACAGCTGTTGTATACTTTTCTCTTGAGGAATATTGGCAAACTGCCATTCATGATCTGAGAGAATCTGCCATATGTGCTCCACCCCATTCTTATCCTTCTAGTTATTTCCCTCTCATGATCCGGATCAGCTGTCACTACCTGCCCTAAGTAGACATATTATCTTACTACTTCCAGCACCTCGCTACTAACTGCGAACTGCTGTTCCCTTGCTAGGTTGTTGAACATTACTTTGATTTTCTGCGTGTTAATTTTAGCCCCACCGTTCTGCTCTGCCTGTCTAACTGATTGATCATGCTTTGTAGTTCTTGTCCTGAGTGGCTTAGCAAGGCAGGCAGATCGGCCCCATTAAAATGCGAAAGTGTATCAACCGCGAGCGAGAGTATTGTCATCTCGTCAGCTTGCCTTGTCTTGCGCTTTCGAGTAAGCTGTGGTTAGTTCGGAAGAGCGTCGGGCAAGCTGCAGCCAATAGGAGGAGGCTGGGGTAAGTTCAAAGGAGCGTCGTGCCGCCTAGGTCACGTAACCTTGAGGCGTCATCACAGCCTCTCCAGTGAATTATGAGCAAACTTATCACCGTGGCAGGTGCAGGTTAAATTCATTACTGGTCGCCAGATGATGCTCGGGAATAGGAACACGGGTCGCACAATAAGCCCCAGTGGCAGCGCCTCGCATCGCAGGCCGGTGGATCATCGCTTAACCGCTGCACCACTGTGAGAGGAGCTCTACTAGGACTTTTAGCGATCTACGAATGTTATGTAGTGAATAACCAATTCTGCATATATGGGCATTAAAGGTGCACTGAAGAGAAATCTGAACTCATCTTTTTGCCGCGGGAACTCGATCTACACGTTCCGAGCATTCTTAGAAACCTCGACTTATTGCCCTGTGTGGCCGATTTCCCTAATTAAATCGAATTAACGTCTGGCTCCCGCCTTTATTTTTTGTATTCTCCCCGTACGGTGGGCGGAGTCGACCAACGCGTGAAGTGCCTTTCAGCCAGCACCGTGGAGGCTTTGCTTTCACTTTGCTTTGTTTTTTAGGTTTCCATGAATAAATAGTTTCATTCGCAGATAATATAGCGCAAAATAAGCCCGCAGAAATGAAAATACGCGTGGACTATTTGCTACTACGGACTACTACGTATTACTTTGCCGATGGCAGAGCGGCAAGCTGCCACGGGACTGGGTGAAAGGCACTCCACGCGTTGGTCGACTCCGCCCACCCTACGGGGGAGAATTCAAAAAAAAAAGGCGGGCGCCGGACGTTAATTCAATTTAATTAGGGAAATAGACCACACAGGGCAATAAATCGCAGTTTCTAAGAAAGCTCGGAACGTGTAGATAGAGTTCCCGCGACAAAAAGACAAGTTCAGATTCCTCTTCAGTGCACCTTTAACCCACTAAATCTATCGCGCCATACCTTTAGGGTGGAGCTTAAGTTCCTCCTCCAATTGAAGAATGAACACCTGCTTTCGCACGTCTACTCGGTTTACCAACGTTAAAAGCCTATCAATCTTTATTACAGCATATTACACGTACATAGCGCGTTAAAAATAAAACCAGAATAAATAGAGAATGCGCTGAGGAGTTCTAGTCAGAGGAAAAAACGATTTATTCAAGCAAGTACTCAAAATCTGATCAAGATACAGTGCAGGTTTTTAACACATATTTATTTTTTTTTTATAGACGGACCAGAAGCGGTGACAATGCCAAGTGGTGAGTGCACGGAATAGAAAAAGAATTTTTCTCAAAGGATGATTACAAGCAGTGTATTTCTGGCGTGCGGAACTCTTCGAACCGCATTTAACACGGCTATCTCCTATTTGAAGTTATTGCCAAGGAAAGCAAAAGCATTCGCCTTGTTAGTTCTGCTTGGAATTTCTAAATAAGAGTTGGCGTCTTATCTCTCTGCGAGACAGACTGCGTCCACTGGCGCGCGTTACAAAAAAGGAAAACTGTGGTATCACGTTTAGCAAATAGGCAAAACTGGGAACTTTAGATAGGAGGCATCGAACGGACGCTGCGGTATTTTCGGTATCATAGATTCCACTGGCAAACTACAGCGTTACCAGATGATCATTCATTAACTGTTTTCTATTGCGATAATGTTGCTTAATATTTTTTTTTTCCTCTTTCGTCCATTCAGCCACCGTTTAAATGATGCGTTCATCGGAGTGTAGGCCTTGTCAGGAGGCATGCTTGGTCTTCCTCCTTTAGCCTCACCTCGAGGGCATATTGTACATAATATGGCCAAATAAACATACTAATACTAATACTAAGAATAAAAACAGCAGCAACAGAACAGCAATTGCGAACTGTCGAAAACAGTTTGAGCTATGAATGCATGGTTTCCATAGGCACGGTGTGAGTTTTGTTCGGCAGTTTTTACCTCGAATGATATGAAGGCTGTTTCTTGGTCGTTGAAGGTCGTTGGTCGTTTCTGAAATTAACTGTGCTTGTCTGTTCTGAAATACAATCACCGCAGACATCACCGCTGCATACACCTGTAATCAGGAAAGATCATATCCTTCAATTTCGTTTTAATTTCGAAGTGTACTGAAACGGTCGGCAATGGTCACCGTAGTATATTTCACGCCAGAGTATCGAGTGCTACTGTTTTATGGAGGCGTGCAGAGCACCGTGTCAAATCCTACGAGCTAACAAAGTTAATAAATAAGCTACGGTAGCCGACCTCAGGAGGTTTAATATTGAGAGAATCGAGCAGGCTCCAAAGAACGCAGGTAGCCTTAGCAGTGAAAAGGGAACTAGGAATAGGTAAAAACCAGATGTATGCGTTAAGAGACAAAGTGGGCATTGTCATTAGCAATATCGATTAGATAGTTAAAGCAGCCAAAGAGTTTTACACAAATCTATACAGAAACCATTGTTATCAGAACGCTAATGAGAGAGCGACAGTACCACACAGCAATGGTGCAATGAACAGCGCTGTGTTCTATCGTCCTCTCCTGCCCTGTCTTCCGCGCTGTAACTATGGAACATAACGCCAGTAACGAAAGGGGAAGTAAAGAAAGCCTTAGCAGCAATGCAAAAAGTAAAAGCAGCTGGTGATGATCAGGTAACAGCAGATATGTTGAGGGGAGACTGTGCTAGAAAAACTAGCCACCCTATACCTCCAATGTCTTATGACTTCGAGCGTATCGGAAGCTTGGAAGAACGCTAACATTATCTTGATTCATAAGAAAGGAGACGTCAAGGACTTCTAAATTACAGACCGGTCAGCTGACTGTCCCTTGCCTACAAGGAAGTTACTAAGATAATCGCTAATAGAGTGAGGACAACCTTTGACTTCAATCAGCCAAATGATGAGGCAGGCTTCTGTAAAGGACATAGAGTTTCTTACTATTACCTAGAGGGAAAGCTGGCGGCGCTGCACTTCAGCCACCATGGACGCTCAAAGCATCATGGGGCGGTGAGCTACTTGTTGCGGCACAGTCGTAATTTTTTGGAACACGGAGTGGCACTACTAAGATGTTAAGGCACTACACACCACGCCAATAAAAGGTTTCACTTTTCTGAAATGCCATTAAAAACCTCTTATAATGTTTAAGCAACAATATTTTTTTTTGAAAACATATTTACTTTTGAAAGTGCGTCTGTTAATAATGAAATATTAGTTTTTATAGTGTTCATCACTTGGCCAATAGAAGAGCGAGTCGTCTCTTATTTTGGGCAAACTTTGCACTTAAATGCTTTTCTGCTCGTTTGTTGCAATCATTAGACAAGATATTGAATGTTAGGACGTTTGTAGTTATCAAACAGCTTTATTTTTCTATAATTTTTTGGCCAAAAGTTGCAGTTCCGCAACAAGTAGCTCACCGCCCCATGATGCTTTGAGCGCCCATGGTGGCTGAAGTGGTCTCGAGGGGTCGCCATGCAAACTCCCATAGACGGGCTGCCAGCTTTCCCTCTAGGTAATAGTAAGAAACTCTATGGTAAAGGATACTGACAATAGACCACATTCACGGTATCAATCAGATGATAGACAAATGCGCACAATAAAACCAATCATTATATGGAAGGATTCATTGATTACGTAAAGCATTTGACTCAGTGGAAACCTCAGCAGTCTCAAAGGCACCATGGAATCAGGGTGTAGAAGAGTCATATGTGAAAATATTGGAAGATATTTACAACGATCGCACAGCTACCATAGCTCTCCATAAAGTCGGCAATAAAATTCCAATAAGGAAAAGTGTCCGGCAGGGAGACACGATCTCGCTTATGCTATTCACTGCCTCTTTACAGGAGGTATTCCGGGGCCTGAAATGGGAACAGTTGGGATAACATTTAATGAAGAATACCTAAGTGATATGCGATTTGCTGATGACACTGCCTTGCTAAGTCACACGGGAGGTGAGCTGCAAAGCATGATCAATAAGCAAGACAGGCAGAGAAGAACGGTAGGTCTAAAAATTAGCATGCAGAAAACCAAAGCAATGTCCAACACTCTAGCAAGGGAAGAGCAGCTCGCAATTGGTAGCGAGGTGCTGGAAGTAGTAAGGGAATATGTCTACTTAGGGTTAGGGCAGATAGTGACCGTAGATCCGGATTAGGAGAGGGAAATAACTAGAAGAATAAGAATGCGGGGGAGTGCATATGGCAGGTTCTCTAAGATCATGAATGGCAGTTTACCAATATCCCTCAAGAGAAAAATAGACAACAGCTGTATGTAACCGGTACTCACCTATGGGGCAGAAACGTGGAGGCTAACAAAAAGGGTTCAGCATAAGTTGAGGGCAACTCAGCGAGTTATGCAAACAAAAATGATAGGTGTAACCTTAAGAGACAGTAAGAGGGCGGAGTGGGTGAGGGAGCAAACGCGCGTTAATGACATCCTAGTCGAAATTAAGAGGAAGAAATGAGCTTGGGCAGGGCATGTAATGTGAAGGCAAGGCAACCGCTGGTCCTTAAGAGTAATGGAGTGGATCCCAAGAAAAGGCAAACGTAGCAGGGGACGGCAGAAAGTTATGTGGGTGGATGAAAATAAGAAGTTTGCGGGCGTACGGGGCCGCAGCTGGCAGAGGACAGGGTTAATTGGAGAGGTATAGGAGGGGCCTTCTCCTTGCAGTAGGCGTAGTCAGGCTGATGATGATGCTGATGACAGCGCTTCGTAATGGTAAAATGCGGACTGCTAATGAATGCATCTGCGGAACTCTATAAAAAAAAAATTAGCATGTTTGTTCCCCTCTTCTCTAGAATAAAAAGAACCATATGACTCATGTAAACGGCTCTTAGAAATTTCCTCGCAAAGATGCGCTTTAAGAGGCTGAAGATCTTTAAAAACAAAATAAGAAATAAGAAATTTATTCATGTGAAAGCTAATGCAGATATTTTAACTTTCCTGTAACTGCACTGTACAGAACATCGTAATTTTTCTTCTTCTATACTTCAGAGCTATTATTTCACGAAATGTTGCGTGTGCTGCATGCAATATTCTAAACAGCTCTGTTACGGAGAAGTCCGTGAGTACCACTACTATACTACATTTATTTCATGCACTTGAGGGTCTTTCACATGTTGATATTTTAGCGATAGGTGTACACCCCTAGTGCAAGTGCGCATTCAGTTCCGAGTTCAGGGTTCAGAGGAAGCGAAAAGCATTTCTCCTAGAACATGTAGAAACATATCTCAATTGGGTATTGTGTGTACCTGCCCTTACATATATTTTTTTTTTTAAATACGTCGCACCAGTGAGCATGCCTATACGACACTTTCATGTTCTTTTCTGAAACAGATGAAACTCCGACAACGCCGCACTGTAAGTACGACCTCTGCAAGATGACTTGATTTTCCTTCTATCCTCTAGCTGAAGCGCTGCTTCACAGCGTTCTTCAACAGTGGCTTCCGGGGTGCGATGACAAACTATACCAATATAGGCTTTAGTATAACACAATCTTCCCTGTAATTGCTCTCTTTTTATGTGAGATAGAATATCACATTTCATACCATCGTCATGTTTTATATTGCAGAATACCAAGTGATTCCGCAAACCCTGCATAGCAATTGCGCCCAACCCTCTCATATGCATATCTCATTTTTGCATTAACGAATAGAAAAAGCACTTCGTTAGTTTTACTCCAAAAGAGAAGATAGCGGAGGCAATTTTTCAGACTTGGCATCACTCGCATATTAAGCATGTTGTTCGGATTGCAACGCTTTAAGTTCAGCCTTGCAAGCTGCATATGTTACCGCCATTACATGAGAAGTTACGATTCAGAAAAATTAATCTACGAGAAAGAGCACGCACATTAATTCAGCACGAAAGAAATCGTTCTAATCATTATTCAGGACTGCTTAACGCAATGTGGAATAATAAAAAAAGTAAACGTTAGCTATGATCAGCAGGTTACTCAAAAATAAATAGTCATCTATTAGAAGCAAATAGTTCCACACTTTGAACATGCGCATGCTATAAAGAACTCAAGACAGGTTAAGCTATAAGGGTGTGTTTATCGATTCTTATCTCGCCAAATATAAACTGCACGAGAAGGTCTGATTTTTTTATTCAAGTTGGGGACTGCGAATCTGTCTGAATTGAAGCAGTCTCCGCTGCTCACTGCCACAACAGATTTGTTCTGGAACGCATCTAAGGACGCACATCAGTCATAGCACACCACTTCAAGCACTTGAACTGAGTCATTTCAAATCGTGAATATTCTTTTAGAAGAAATAACCCTGCCAGTACCAACTAATCGAGCTCCTTCCTTGGTTTCGGTTACCAACCTGTAATTACAGTAGCAACTAGATAGTTCCTATAGGGTCGAGTATGCTTATTGACCGCAGTTTTTCTAACTGAATTTCTTGAAAAGAATGCGCTGTGCTCAATGTTCACATCACGGAGCAATACCCTTATTTATTACAATGCCGCTCCAGCTTATCTGCTCGAAAGCGTGTCATTTTTGGAGTCAAGATACTTCAATGTAACTTTACTACCCAATCACTCACAGTCATTTTACTTATTGCATCACATTCTGTACGAGATTCTGTATGAAAATTCGGTACGAAAAGATAAATACGGCTATCATTTCGCTGTCCGACCGAGTAATTCAAGTTGAAAAAACTGTCGCTGTCTTTCGCGACATTCATGAAACATTCACTCCTATAGAGCAGCACTTAAATTCTGTTTATCAGTCTCTTCATATTCAAAACCGAGAATTGGTTGGTTTGGAAGGTCGTAGTAGGTGCGCAAACATAGTCATTTATGAAGTTTCGGAAAAAGAGGAAGAAACAGTAAAAGATTTAAAGCAAACCGTTCTTAATGACGTATTTCAAAAGCAGCTTGATGTCTCTGCTTCATCAGTAGACCGTTTCCACCGACTTGGTAAATCAGCCAATAAAAAGAGGCCAATAATAGTTCACTTCCAAGATCCTGATTAAAAAAACACCATGTTTAAAAACTTAGGGAAACTAAAAGGCTCTGGCATTTACATCCAGAACGACTACTCTCAGGAAACTATGAAAACGCAAGTTGCTCTGGGAGTCAGCTCGAAAAGAGAATGATGACGGCCATAAAGTGAGATTGGTACACGATAGACTCATTGTTGACAATGAAACGTTTGTCTGGAACGACACATCGAATAGCGGTACTAAAATCACCTCGGTCCCCACACGGAACTTCGACTGACTACCCGCTTCCACTCCTTCGAACTATAGACACCTAACTATTCTTAACCTGAATGCTCAGAGCATAGTAAATAAAGCAGATTCGCTTGAAGTCTTACTGATCACTCATAGTCCCCACATAGTTGTGATCACTGAAACTTGGCTTCACTCTGGCGTTAGTGACGACTGCGTTTTTCCTCCCTCTTACCATGTCTTCCGGCCTGATAGGGGTTCCCGCGGCGGTGGCGTCGCTATCATAATAAAACATAATAATAATAATAATAATAATAATAATAATAATAATAATAATAATAATAATAATTTTATTTCTGCCTCAAAAAGTGACAGAGGAGCTGCAGAAAAAGCTGTCATAAACAGCTTGACTGAGCCGCAGCCCCCTATACCGGGCAGCAGTGACAGGCGACGAGAAAAAAAAATAACAAAAAACAAAAGAGAACAATTCAGAGAAAAACACATTATTAACACCAAGAAAAATGTTACCTCTAGTTTGTACATGTGTGCAATTTACATGGTCATCCAAACATCATTGTATAAGTTAAGTATCTTTTAGCAGTACAACAAAAGCACAATGAATAAAACAATGCAAATTAAAGAAAACAAAAAACACCACTTAGCGCAGTTTAAAGAAAAAAAATCATTTTGTAACACAGTCTATGTATAAGCAACGCAGCTTACGATGAGTACAGGTAAACAAGTTAAAATTGGCAGATTTGTATGCATTTAAAAGTGCATGATTTTATGCATTATTTTAAAAGTGATTTTAAAATAATTTTTAAAAGTGAGGTTTTGCAGCAAATAGATAACCATGAAAGTTTATTCCTAAAGGTTAATCACTCTGGTCACACTTTCATTCTGGGCGCGTTCTATAGGCCTCCAGATTTTGGTCCTGACTATATGCACAAATTGCAGGATCATATGCATTCATTTAGGAACAGTAAAGTCATTATTTGTGGAGACTTTAATATACCAAATATGAATTGGTCTACTGGATATTTTGAAACTTCTGAAAATACAGACTTAATTTCAGACCTAATGATTGCTCATGACCTTGTACAAGTTGTAACTGAGCCAACAAGGGTGCGAGGGATGAGCAGTTCCGTTTTACAGTATTTGTCAGCCGCTTGTTTTCTGTGCACATGTCATCTGTATTGGAGGGAATATCAGATCACAGGCTGGTACTTGTTTCTCTAATATTTTATTCTTGTGATAAACCATGCAAAAATTTGCTTAAAGTTGTAAAAGACTTTTCACGTGCAAATGATGAATCAGTACTTGATTATTTAGACATTGCTTTCGACAGATTTTTGGGTGAGACGTCTCGGTTTTGTGGGCTACCTTCAAAGAGCACTGTGAATTTCGTCAGCTGAATTTCATTCCAGACATGAAGAAACGCGTCAAGAAAAATAATCCGTGGATTAATCGCCACGGATTAATCGCCACGAAAAAATAGTCACGAATGGATGCGTTGTTACGTGCCAAATGGGCATTGCCACATTATTCGTCTCAAACGTAAAGTCAAGCGCCTAAAGCGTTCGAAACGGCCAAACACAAATCTTTTAGCAGAACTTGCGGCTGAACTTTCTTCAAATATTAGATTGGCCAGGAAACGGTACTGCACAGAATGTCTCCCGCAATTCATAAAAAGTAATCCTGCTAAGTTTTGGAATCATATCAGAGAGTCTCGTAAGCCGATCGAAAAAATAGTCACGAATGGATGCGTTGTTACGTGCCAAAAGGGCATTGCCACAGCTTTTAATAATTATTTCCAGTCTGTTTTCTCAACTGATCAAGGTGAAAATATTGACGGTCTTGTTTGTGATTCTTTTCAACCGTTAGACATTGTATATGATGAAGGTGTCATTGAAATGCTACTCCGATTAGATACGAAGTGTTCTCCCGGCCCAGACGGCATTCCTAATGCATTTTTGCGGCGCTATGCTGAATCATTGTCTCGTTTTTTGTCCAAAATATTTCGTGTCTCCTTATCTTCTTGCTCCTTGCCGCCTGACTGGCTCACAGGGAAGGTTATTCCTGTCTATAAGAACTACCGCCCGATCTCTCTAACGTCATCCTGTTGTAAGCTTATCGAACATATCATTGCCCATCATATACTTGCAATATTAAACAGTAATAGTGCCTTAAATCCTGCTCAGCACGGCTTTAGGAAGGGATTCTCTACCACTACACAACTGATAATAGCCATTCATAATTTTAGTGCAGCTTTAGACAAGTCAGGCCAAATTGATGTTTTATTTCTAGATTTCGCCAAAGCCTTTGACAAGGTGCCGCATAACAAGCTTCTTTTAAAACTGAAACTCATTGGTGTACCACCTCCGTTCATTGCTTATTAAGACGGAAGCCTTTAATGTCTCATCGTTGTAAGCAGGAGTTGTCGACAGAAAATGTCACGCTTTTCAGTTGGTGGAAACGGTCGTGACGTCACAGTGCGCGAATTTCAAACGGGGCCAATTGTACTTTGGCTACTAACCATGCAACCAATTGAAGGGATCATATATTGATGCTCCAAGTAAGTGGGACTGAGCTTAGTTAACTGCTTAATTACCCAATTAGCCTAATTAGCTTTACTAGTCAGGCCATATAAATAATAAAAGCGATTAAGAAATTGGTCGAGCTCAGGAATCGAACCCCGGTCTTCGGCGTGAGAGACGAGCACGCTATCTACTCCGCCATGCCAGCTCGTTGGTTTGGAATGAACAAAGGCGCGTCTAGTGAATACGGTGTCTTCACTCACTCTCATCCTCCTCCATTCCCTTCCGGCGAGGTTTAGGCGTGCACTGAGTTATGAGAGGCAGATACATTTCCTTTCCTCAAAAACCATTTACCGACGAGCGAGCTGTAGAACCGAATGGGCGATGGCGTTCTATGGACCCCTTGGCAGCGTTGCAAGACGCTGTCGCGTTCCACTCTTAGGGGCGAAGCTTAACATCTTAACCACACATCAGTGACCACACTTTAGGTCAAAAAAGTGCCCCCCTGAATTTTCACGGGTGTCCACCGAGATATGTGAGACAGTTACTGCGTAATTTCCTTTCCCCAAATACAATTTTCATTTTCTTCATTACGGCTCCTCTTTATCTATCTTCTTTCACTCCCACCTCCCTTCCTCTACGGTGCGGTTCAGGTGTCCACCGAGGTGGCAGAGAATTACTGCGCCATTTCCTTTCCTCAAAAAGCGTTGCGTTCAAAGGGCAAGGCATCGCGCCGAACGGGTGGTGGCGTTCCGTGGACTCCCTGGCAGCGCTACAACGCGCTGTCGCGTTCCACTCCTAAAGGCGAAGCTTAAGCGTCATTAATTAGCAGTTAATTAGTATTCAGGCATTAATCAGTAATTAACAATTAATTAGTGATTTGCCATCACTTAGTAATTAGTACTCAAATATATGTGACGCCACCAGTGCCACAGAAACAGCGAAGGTGGTGCGGAAAACGCTTCCGCCTCTACCCACTTTAGACAGTCAAAGTGCCCCCTGAATTTTTGGATTGCAGCTTATCTATAAAACAGAACGCAGTTTGTGGAGATTGGCGGTAGTTGTTCTTCCCTACTCCCTGTAACCTCTGGGGTCCCTCAGGGAAGTGTGCTCGGTCCCCTACTTTTTTTGATATATGTGAATGATTTAGTTTGAAGTGTTAATTCAGCTGTCAAGATTGCTCTGTTTGCCGATGACTGCATGATATATACTCCCGTATCTTCCGTTTCTGACCAGGAACATTTAGATAATGCTCTGCTTAGTGTCGTTTCCTGGAGTGAAAAATGGGGCATGGAAATCAATATTCAAAAGACTGTGCTCTTGCGGATAACAAGGAAGAAAAATCCGTTTTCCTTCAACTATCACATTAATGGCGTTTCAGTTAAAGAAGTGCCAAGGTATAAATATCTTGGTATTGTTCTAAACTCGCAACTAAAATGGAATGACCATGTAGACCACATTAAATCCTCAGCTTTACGTAAACTTGGTTTTCTTCTCCGTAAACTTAAGGTCGCACCTAGCAACTGCAAACTATTAGCCTACGATACTCTTATAAGACCAAAACTCGAATATGCCGCCATCATTTGGGACCCACATGCAAAAAAAAGACATAAGAGGATTAGAAAATATACAGAGGCGCGCAGTACGTTTTATATTTAATAAGTACAACAGAACTGATTCCCCATCTTCGTTAATGGCAACAAATGATACTAAACCTCTCCACGTCAGACGCAAGATAGCCCTCCTATCCTTCCTTCACCAACTAATCCATGGAAAACTAGGCATCTCTCCAGCCCCCTATGTGCAGTTTTCTGAAACGCGTAGAACTCGTCATCATCATAATCACACTTTAGCACCATACTTCGCGCATACTAACGCTTTTAAATTTTCTTTTTTCCCGAGAACTATTGACAAATGGAACGCCCTGCCTCTACAAGTGATTTCGGCTGTTGATTTTGACAATGCACTTTGTGAGCTATTTTAGATTGTATACGTGCTACAGTGTTGTGTGAATGTGTTTTTGTGCCCTACCTGCCTGGATCCAAATGAGGGTCTGCAGTATTGTGAAAATACATAAATAATAAAAAACATCTTGTAGAAACATTTACCTATCGCATCTAAATAAACTACAACTTTCTGAGAACTAGCCTGTACGTATAATAACTCGTTTATACTGCAGTGATGAAGTGTCCGTTATTCGCAATCGTAACATTTTATCAATCGCCTCATTGATTAATTTCACCTCAGCGTCTAACTCTTCCAAACCGTGCGCAAAACCATACCCTCAATGAAATCAGAAAGGAGGCCCTCATCCATACAAATGAAGCGAGATTTGAAGGGATGAACCTTTTTATTGTCAACCCTTCACACAAGCTATGGCTGAAGCACACGGTAGCATACACACATTTACTAATGTGGAACCACCTGCCTTTTCATGTTAAACAGACTCCATCACTGTTTCCCTTCAAAAACCAACTAGTACACGTAACATCATATCAGCGTTATAGTACTGCCTAACGATTGTGTAACGATGCATATCACGTGGTTTATACTCCAGAATTCACTTAGATATGTGTGTCGGGATGCTCCTAAACTGCGCAACATTTATTTAATTCAACCTCAGTGCAAAATCCTCGTATGATTGTTTCCAGTTGCTTTTTCTTCATCCGCCTAATTGTATTCGCTAACTTTGTTTTCATTTAGCAGGCTGCTGTTTGTTTAACCATTACTGTAAAAAAGAACACGCACCAACTCAAAGCAGCTCTCTTTACAGCCCTGAGCTCTGGGAGCTCCTTTGTTCGCGGTTGCACGTAAAACCTATTGTTTCTAAATAAAAATTATTTTAAAATAAATTCTTTTTAAGTGCACACTTACTGCTCGAGAAACGTGCCGAGTAGTCTGCGCTGTGCATTAGTCGGTGACAGCTGGAAACCATGAAGTATTTTAAAGATAGGTTCTTTGTGATGGAAAGATAATTTTTGCTACTATAGAGACGGCACTGGCGAACGTCATAAAGCGTGTGATATTTTCACTGACTACCACAAGCCGATGCGGGCAGTGGTACGGGAAGGAGCGCTCGCGCTAGGCCAGCAGCCATTAAATCTTGTCTTCATCATCCGTCATGTCGTTCTGTGTTCATCGACTTGCCGTCAGGTAACACTTGGTGTGAGGTGAGGATTATGCTCATATTCTTGGTCTTAGAGGTCCTGCGTCTGTTCCTGATGCGTGCCGCCTGGCTTTGGCCAAGAGTGTCGGACCAGAACCGACCTCCCCAGCCCCGCCTGTCGCCCCGACCAGAAGACACGACGAACTGACAACATCGCAGCAACCAGAAACTATGACCCAACCAACGCGAGGAGCCGCACACGCATGAGCACATGCTGTTCGGTGCGTCTATGGTCCTCGGCCGTTTGTTCTTGGCCCTGAGCTTTGGCCCTGCGCTTCGTGGACCAGCGCTCATCTGATCATCTGCTGAATCACCGGCAATTCACCTCCTTCCTTTCTCCGGTCACCCACTCCACTGACGCACATCGTCATGTCCTGTTTCATGTCGTCTGCGCCCTCCTCCCAGTTCGCGACATCGCTTACTCATGTCACGGACTAACACAAGACGAAGCGGGCAGTGGCGCAAACAGGAGCGCCATTAAATCATCCCTTCACCATCCCTCACGTAGTTCTGTGCTCATTGGCTTGCTGTCACGTTACATTGCAAACTGATTGCTATGGTAGTTAACTAAATACACTTTTAAAGTTTACAATTTAGGCCCTTGGTTGCAATTAGAGAACACGACCAGTCCAGGGCAAAGGCCTCTCCCATGTCTCTCCAGCTAACCCTGTCCTTTGCCAGTTGCGGCCACCGTATCCCCGCAAACTTCTTAAACTCATCCGCCCACCTAACTTTCTGCCGTCCCCTGCTGCTATTCTTGCGTCCTTCTGGAATCCACTCCGTTTTCCTTAAGAACCAGCGGTTATCTTGCATTCGCATTACATATGCCCTACCCGAGCTCACTTCTTCCTATTGATTTCCACTAGGATGTCATTTACTCGCGTTTGTTCCCTCACCCACTCTTATCGCTTCTGGTCGCTTAACGTTAAACCTATCACTTTTTTCCATAGCTCGCTGCATTGCCCTTAAGTTAAACCTTTGTCGTTAGCCGCCACGTTTCTACCCCATAAGTGAGCACCGGCAATAAACAGCTGCTGTATACTTTTCTCTTGAGGAATATTGGTGAACTGCCATTCATGATCTGAGAGAACCTGCCATATGCGCTCCACCCCATTCTTATCCTTCTAGTCATTTCCCTCTCATGATCGGGAACAGCGGTACCTACCTATACTAAGTAGACGTACTCCCTTACCACTCCTAACAACCCGCTACCAATTGTGAACGCCTGTTTTCTTGCGAGACTGTTATACATTACTTTGTTCTTCTGTATGTTAATTGTAAGGCCTACCGTTCTGCTCTGCCTTTCTAACTCATTGATCATGTCAAGGGTCTTTCTAACTCATTGATCATGTCAAGGGTGGAAGAGCGGGCTAGTTGGTAGTTCATCTTGAGAAAAAACCTGAGGAAGCCTGCCTAACTCATTGATCATGCTTTGCAGCTCATCTCCTGAGGGACTTAGCAAGGCAATGTCCTCAGTGAATCGCAGATTACTTAGGTATTCTCTATTAATTCTTCTTCCCAACTGTTCCAAATTCATGCTTCAGAATATCTGCTGTAAACAGGCGATAAACAGCATTGGCGAGATCGTGTCTCCCTGCATGACACCCTTCCTTATTGGAATTTTGCTGCTGTCTTTATGGAGGACTACGGTCGTATGGTTACTAGATGTCGAGAGGCGTAATTTATCCTGGCGCTATGGAATTTCACCTGAACGTGGGACGCAGAGCGCGTGGAGGCTACAAAGAAAGAGTAGCCTTTCGCACGGGCTGACGTTGCTCGGAACGGTACGCGCCACTGCAGCAAGATGCTACGCATTTTGCGCCCGCCGCGCGGCTCTTCAGCCGGAGGTAGTCGCCCCATAACGCCAACACTGCATGTCTTCGGATCAAGTAATATTCATTAAATGTCTTGATGGCCATTTACAATTCTGTAATTACAACCAAGGACCCAACGAATGCACTTCAATATTAATTAGCTGATTTTATTTAATTACACCCATAAAATACTTCTCACATTTTATGACACCCGGCGGTGCCGTCGTTATGGTCTTCAATGAATTAATTTATCTGAGAAAATCTATTTCTAAAAACTACTTTTTCCCGCGAACACTCAGTAAAAAGGCATGCAATAGGCGCCCACTTGGGACCTTCAATCTTACTAAATTTGACAGCCCGGACGCACGCGCTCATTTTTTTTTTATTTTAGCAAATATATTCCACTTACAGATCGCTCCCCGTGCCCACAAGAGCGTGTAAAAGAGTGCACTTCGAACCTCAAGGACTGCATATTGGTCAATGACAAGCCGGAATGCGCAGGTAAGTTACTGCGGTCTCTCCTACAAAGTAACAATGTGGGAATCCTGTGCCAATTTCATTCCGTCACCTTTTCCCTATAAAGTAACAATGTGGGAATCCTGTGCCGATTTCTTTCCGTCACCTCTTACGACAACGGTTTAAGTCGTTCCATACAAAGATAAGAACGGAGACCACCATGCTTATTTACCGGGCTCCTCATCCCAGCTCTTCTGGCTCGGAGACTAACCAGCCGCTGCTGCGATTCAGGGAAATAACGCATTATAGCGACAACCACCGCCTTTTCCCGGCCCCTGCAAAGGGGCTGAGTAAGACGGAGGAGCGAACTTTAAGGCGCCTGCAGACAGGTCCTCTGTCCTGTAATCTTAAAACATTACGATCCTAACACGGATGGGCGATGCCCGCATTGTGGGGAGACCTGTGATATCTTCCACATGGTGTGGGCATGTACTCAAAATCCCCCCCTTCCCCTACCCCTTCCAGAGAGGCATGGGAGACTGCCCTCGTCAACTGCTCCTCGCTTGAGTCCCAAAGGGCTCTGGTGAAACGGGCTAGAGACGGGGCCTCGTCATGGGGTGTCCCGGACTAGGGACGCCGACCATGTAGCCGAGCCACTCTGTGGCTCCCAAACTCTATTTCATCAATTAAAAGTTTTCACCACCACCACCATGAGGACGAGGGGGCAAAGAGGAGTCATGAAAATCAGCAGAAGAGAAATGCATGCTCCACGGGCGCAATTCTCGACAGCAGCCTCTGTTTTGCAGTGTCCATCCGGCGGGACACAATTGAGCGTCTGTGTGACCGACGGCCGACACACAGCACAGCCGTGGCGTTGAGCGGGATTGGCTTCCATTCCCTGCAGTGGCTCAACGCCTGCATCTTTACGCGGCAGTGACTGCTACTGCAGGCGTATCCTCATAGGCTTACCCTGCGATCTCTTGTCGTTTGAGCTGAGCGGTGCTTCAAATCTCTCAGCAGAGAGGAAGCTGTCACTTGGAGACAATTACAAACAGGCTCTTTCCCAAACCTACATATACTAAACAAAATGCACCCTACGATATACACGAACAAATGTCCCTGGTGCGACGAAAAACCTACACTATACCACATCACATGGGCCTGCCAAAACATAGACGTGGTCCCCAAAATACAAAACCCGAGTGCTCCGCAGTGGGAGACTCTGCTGTCCAGCGACCGCTGCGAAGACCAACAAGGTCTGGTACAGCGAGCTCAACGGGCGGCAGTGGCCAGCGGAGCCCTGGACTGAGGGCAATCGACCATTGATTAGAGGTGGACGACTTCGACAGAGAAGGCTCCTGGGGGTAGAACCAAGACGTCTCTGAAGATGCCCCCAAACAGCAGGAAAAAGTATTAGTGAAAATAAAGTTTTCCCTTCCTTCCTTCACACTCGCTCAGACGCGGAGTGACGGGAGGCACTTTCGCCATGCGTTATGCCGCCAGGTATGGAGAATATGGAACGACTGTCGTAACCTTGTTCTTCCTATACGGCCCTTCAGCCGGACCTTTCTTGCCGCGCTAACCCCCAAGAAACCGTGTAGCGCAATTCGCTGCGCCTCATAGAAAGCCTCACGGTTGTCGTGCGGAGCAAGCATCCGCCTAGATTGCGAGGCCAAAGGTACGACTGGAGCTATGGCATGACCTTCTCAGCACCTACCTGGAGTGCATGCTGATCTACCGGGGCTTGCCGATGGCGAGATAGTGACGCGTGCTGTGCCAGCAGCCAGTAAAAAAAAATGCGCAGTGAGCCTCGGTGAATGAGAAAGCGGTCAGAAGGGCGCAAAATTCTGCACACCAGGTTTTTCTAAACTACGCCGCTGACTCAACCTGGCGTCCTAAGTTCACACAAGTGTTTAGTTATTACATGTGGCTGTTAATCTTATTTAAAAGATGGACTTATCGGTTTAAATAGAAACAATAAATGCATGCCGAATTCAATTTGGGAAATTTGGTTTTGACCGAAACATTTCGGCATTCTCGGCATGCAACCCACAGCTGGCTGGCTGTTCAGTGCAGGTTACACTTATCCGAAGTAGAAGCAAAGCCAGGAGGCATTTTTGGATAAACAGCACACTTGTGTCATGTGAGGTATTGCTCCGTTAGCGTCTCTGCAGACCGGCAAGCCGAGGCACAAGCAGGCAACTTGTCACGCCATAGATATGCGAACCGACGTCATCATGAGCGGTATACGACCTGTAGAAATAGACGTCATGCGGCAGCTTGGCGCTGACCGCAATGGAAACTAGCGGTGAAAGATAGATTGAAATAGTCCTCCTGTGATCGGCCAATTTAAATTCGTTTTACTAAATATTATACTTGTAATATTCTTTTAAGGTTTCGTTTATTAGGGTTTAACGTCCCAAAGCGACTCAGGCTATGAAGGTAAAAACAGAAATTAAATTTTTTTTCTCTATTCCTTCACGCTCGCTGTTGCTTTTTAGAATTTATAATGCGTTCTTATACACAAGAGAAAGAGCTAGAGAAACTGTGGAGCTATTGAAAAAGCTATTTCACGGCCGTGTTCACTCATGCTTACCTTCATACGATAGATTGGTAGTAATACGAAAGCAGATGTACAAAATATGCAGAAATCTAAAAGGACTCGATGTTATAAATTACGTCGTTCTACAGTAGGCGTTTTGATTTTCGAGGTGTCTAATCCTGTAGTTCACGTTTACAGTGCAATAAACACTGTAAAAAAACGATAACGCTGTCACATGTACAAATATTTACCCGCAGCAGTTGTAGACCATGTACCGAGATATGATTGGTGCAAGGAAGGTGAAAATGGCACTTTGTGATCAATATATATTATGACCCTGATTTTCTTGCACATGTGTACATTGAGGGAATATCCCAAATGCGCCACCGCTCATGATTTTGACCTTTCTGCGATTTCGTTACGCTCGTAGTCGTCTCCCGATGCCCAAGAGAATTGGAAAAAAAATGTCTGGAGAACAGCAAGAATTGCATCCTGATTAACGCCGTGCCACTGTGCGAAGGTAAGCCGCATTTATGTCTTGATTAAAACAATCTATGAATACTGTACCTACTTCATAATTTCTTATATTCCCAAAGACCTCGACCGGTTTTAACCGGACACTTATATAACAATATGGAAGCGGAGGACATCACGAAGTCTAGGCCTTGCTCTTGAAGCACACCACCATACGCCACGCCCATTTTGTGTGTTTGGGCCACAATTGTTGCGGGGTAAAGGGTTACAATTCACCGCTGCGGCATAGACGAATTAAGTGCAGATTCTGGGGATCACAATGGCATGAAAAGACAGAGCTACACGTAAGGGAGGCATGCATGTAAGCTCCCGCCTGATTAACTCTTTGGCAGCCGTCTTGCGATACCGTTCTTTTTCATGCAGTGGGGGAACTGATGAAATGCGTTACTCCACACCGTGATTATGCTTAGTTTTATGTGTCAATTAATATGGTATATTTTTTTAACACTGGGGGATCTTTAGCCCACTGGCATAAACTTGTCGAGCTCCATGAAGAAACACATCTAACAGCATAAAAAATTGTAATAACGATCATTACTTAGGCTCGCAAAATATAGAAGTCAGAGAAAAGGCAATAAATGAAGAAGTGTTTGTGTACCTGCACATTTAACGACAATCTCTTTACCTGAGCCCGCGCCGGCTTCTACCCAATCCAGAATTGACTGGCCATTCAGCAGGGCCTTTTGACATCGAGGTATCAATATTCGGATTCGAAACAGTCGTCTTGTTACAATGCAAAAACTATACTTTCTATACGATGATATAAGGTGGATATAAATGAACAAGAAACAGAAAAGCATAAATAATAAACAATAATTACGAAAGCAATCAATAAAATAACTTTAGAACATTGCGGTAAAAGGAAAACACTTTTTTTCTGGCAATTAAGAGAACAGGTGAGTTTACGGAAAATAAGGCACTTATGAACCTCGGAAAAAAATAAAAAATGCGCTATATACCTAAAATACGGTTTCCAAAAATTCTCTGCGATTGCGCCAATATGTGAACTATAATGCAGCACATGCATTCAATTCGAATTTAAGTTTATGAAAATTATTTTTTTAATGACAATATACAGTGATGATAACAGAAACAAATATGGTGGGGGTTAGGAAGTTATTTTAAGGTGTTAAACAGCATCATTCAACAGATGATTATTGAACTGAAATTAGCAGGTGCTAGGGATATTTTAGAGAAATTAATTCCTCTAAAACATCATTCCTGCAAATTATATTTAGCTAAAAGTCAGGAATGATGTTTTTATTCTAGTCAGTTTTGGGAATGTTGCCCAAAATTTTGAATTTCAAGATATCAACTTCTAATGGAAAAAAAACTCTCCATCCTATAAATGCCAAGATTTTTGGACGAATGGTAGAAAGAAACAGTAAATATAGCGAAAAATTGGTGCTTCAAGTAATTCTTGTTTCATTACTATCGGTAGACTGCCTTTCTTGGAACCACCTCATTTGTGAATAAAGTCTGCTATTTTTTCTTTACAAATTCAGGAAGCCATAAACTATTTTTCCGCGCATTCGTCAGATATTTTTGTATATGTGTACTCGATATCTATATATATATATATATATATATATATATATATATATATATATATATATATATATATATATATATATATATATATATTGTTACGAGGTGGCAAGCCTAGGAAAAGGACGACATGATGACCGATGATAATATGGTTTAATGGCTGCGGGCCTAGCGCGAGCGCTCCGTCCCGCGCCACTGCCCTCTTCTTCGTCTTCGTAACATGACCCGGGTCCTCCGAGTGATCGTCCCGATCGATTGTTCAAATTCTCGAAGATGAGGTGGCGATGATCATGATCACAAAGGACAGAAGAAGATGAAAGGCTTGCCACCAAGATGGACGAGACGATCTGGTGAACGGTTGTCCCCGGAGCTTCAGGTCCAGCGGTCGGTCGCCCACAGCCGAAGGTCAGGGATTAAGGACTCGCCGGACAGCGTGGGCGGGGGTGCCGTCTTGATTCGGGTCGTCATCGGGTCATGCTGCGTCTGGTCCTGGTCGTCGTGTCTTGTGGTCGGGGCTGGGGACGGGGCTGGGGAAAGCGGCCGGTCGGTTCTGGTCAGTTCGGGCTCGGGTTGAGCCGGCGGCGGAGTCCAGGTCCCCTCGGCCAACGACGAAGGCGAGCAGAAGGCGGCGATGCTCCAGGGACCAGGATGACGAGGAGGAACCCGCACCTCACACCAAATGTTACGAGGTGGCAAGCCTAGGAAAAGGACGACATGATGACCGATGATAATATGGTTTAATGGCTGCGGGCCTAGCGCGAGCGCTCCGTCCCGCGCCACTGCCCTCTTCTTCGTCTTCGTAACAATATATATATATATATATATATATATATATATATATATATATATATATATATATAAGATAAATCATCAGAAATTGAAAAACATAAGATTTAATTCACGACGTTTCGGCTGGAGGACCAGCCTTTTTCGAAAACGGCTGGTCCTCCAGCCGAAACGTCGTGAATTAAATCTTGTTATGTTTTTCAATTTCTGGTGAATTTATCTTATATTAATCAATCAGCTGCCAAGAAATAATTTTTGATATATATATATATATATATATATATATATATATATATATATATATATATATATATATATATATATATATATATATATATATATATATATATATATATATATAATGCAGCAAAGAAAGGGAAAATCTTGGCACGGTATGTAGTAGTAAAAACGTAGACCAACGTTTGAAACGCTTGAAACAATTTATTGACGTTTCGACCGTGGAACGGCCTTCGTCAGAATATATATATATATATATTAGTGCCTTTAAAAGTGTCCTTACTGCCATGCATAACTTTTTGAGCGATGTTTGCGATTTTTTTCGGCGAAGCTCGAAGAGCCCAAAATATTGCATATAATTACTGACAAAATTTTTTTCCCAAAAAATCTACAACGTCTGCTATAAACGTAACTTCGTTTTCTTTTGTGTTGACATATTTATCCATAAACTATAAAAATATAATTGATAACAACTAGTGAATATGAGTATAAGGCCTAAATTACTGACTTTATGTGAACACACCCATATATACTTTTGTGCGTTCCTGCGCTATCATGAAGCGTGGATTCTCTGCGAACGATGTAGCGCACACGTCGCGCGTAATGCCTCCAGGCTTTGTCAGCATTCTCATTTGCTTGACCATGCTAAAGTAAGTTTCATTTTGAACGTGCATCGTACAATCTTTTGTCCATTGTTCTAAATTACGACAGAATATTTCCTCACAACTTCAAATCATTTTAGTCATTAACATGGCATAAGAACGATTGCGGCTTCTATCTTGCTAAAATCTGACAAAGAATTACTTGCTCACAACATCCAGCTCTCGTTTGAGTATCTAACTGCCTAGCGCGTTTCATCACAGGATATTATTCATTTTAATGAGTCTTTCCTCGTTAAAACCTTCCAACGCATAGGTTACCCGAGTTTTCTAACTTATTCTGATTTTTTTTTATTTTTGTTCCGAAAAATAAAGGAGCGCACCTAAAACAGATCACGCGCTTTTGACTTTAGTTTACTTCCTTTGCATATTTGTTATTTATTTTTATTTCTTTCTCTTCCTCGCCAATTACACACCTACTTTCTGCCGCCGCGGTGGCTCAGCGGTTATGGTGCTCGGCTGCTGACCCGAAAGACGCGGGTTCGATCCCAGCCGCGGCGGCTGGAATTTCTTTGGAGGAGGAATTCTAGAGGCCCGTGTACTGTGCGATGTCAGTGCACGTTAAAGAACCCCAGGTGGTAGAAATTTCCGGAGCCCTTCACTACGGCGTCTCTCATAGCCTTAGTCGCTTTGGGACGTTAAACCCCATAAACCAAACCAAACACCTACTTTCTCATTAGCATACAGCCAAGAGGCAACGCGTATGCACTAGGCCCACCAGTGTTCCCAGAAAGAAGCAACGCGGTTTTGAGGCCCATGGGTTTCGTGCTGGCCTCGGAATCTTCCAGTCCTGTTTTCAATTCCAGGAAGAAATTTTGGTTTTCTTTGATGCCACGGTGACGTCATCTGGAGTTTTTCGTGGCCACTTCTGCGGTCAGCGACGCCCGGTTTCATTGCCAATGAGCCATAGAAAGTTCTCGCAGTAAAATATAAATGCCAGAATAAAGTCAGATTGCTTGTGGTGACGCGAATAATTCTGAAGGGCGCAAAACCAAAAAAAAAGTAGAAAAATGCGCTTTGAACGAAAGCATGAATTGTGTAAAAGAGATAGGAAGAAAAAATAAATAAAACAGGTATGTGATTATTAGTTCTATCAGTTCGCAGTTTGATAGTAAAATTGGTCGCAGTTCTTGGCACATTCCAGTGACACGAATATGCCGTAAAACAAAACAACTCAATTCTGCTCGTCTTTAGGTGGGATGCCAAGGCTGGAGACGCCACCCGGTAAGTAAAACACGAATATTTTGTTTTCGTCAATAGGCGCGATTTTACGCAGACGGGGTATATTAGCTCCTTTTCAAAGGAAACAAAAGATTGATTGATTGATTGATTGATTGATTGATTGATTGATTGATTGATTGATTGATTGATTGATTGATTGATTGATTGATTGATTGATTGATTGATTGATTGATTGATTGATTGATTGATTGATTGATTGATTGATTGATTGATTGATTGATTGATTGATTGATTGATTGATTGATTGATTGATCACCGATGCTACAGTAGGTAAAAATGGCAACGTGCTTACGTTCAGTATTCCACTGCTAGTTGTTCCTTTGTACACGGGTGAGCCACTACTTTGCAAAGCAAACAGCGCACGCCTAAACTGCGCAACTGGCTGACCTACACATAACACTCGCGTGCATGCCCAGCTTCATTAGCCGCAACAATACCTAGCAGCTAACTTAGCAGTGCACAGAATTACATCACCATGAAGCTCCACAAAAAAAGGTTAACACTGGGCTACCGACAGCGGTTCCCAGCAGTTTTCTGCATTTTTATGAGTACGGACGGAAAAATAAAATGAATATCACAATCTTCCACTGCTGACCTTTGTCGAAGGCATCAAGATGAATTCAATTTGCATCTCGACAATCTTTGTCAAGGCGGTCAAGTCGACAACTTTCATCAGTGTAGTCAAAGGTCACAATAGGTAAGGTGGCAACAAAACAAAAATTATCGAAAGCTATGGTTTAAGACATGGGAAAAAATCTTGAAGAACAAAACAATTTTTAAGCATTCAATTTCGTTTGTGGCCCACAAAAGTGCTAGGAGCGCTATTTCAGAGCTCGTTATTTTTCGTATCACACTCGCCTTGTTGTCTTGCAAACACAATGGAGGTCTCTAAAAGGTCGTTTTTTTTAGAGCGTGATTTTGCCAGCATGCCAGACATCACCAACGCTCTACCTGTCTACTGGAGAAGGGAAGGGAAAACTTTATTTTCACTAATGGTTTTTCCTGCGGTTTGGGCGCATCTTCAGAGACGTCTTGGTTGTACCCCCAGGAGCCTTCTCTGTCGAAGTCGTCCGCCTCTAATCAGTGGTCGGTTGCCCTCAGTCCAGGGCTCCGCTGGCCACTGCCGCCCGTTGAACTCGCTGTACCAGACCTTGTTGGTCTTCACAGCGGTCGCTGGACAGCAGTCTCCCACTGCTCCGCACTCGGGTTTTGTATTTTGGGGACCACGTGTATGTTTTGGCAGGCCCATGTGATGTGGTATAGAGTAGGTTTTTCGTCGCACCAGGGACATTTGTCCGTGTATATCGTAGGGTGCATTTTGTTTAGTATATGTAGGTTTGGGAAAGAGCCTGTTTGTAATTGTCTCCAAGTGACGGCTTCCTCTCTGCTGAGAGATTTGTGCGGTGGGGGATATCGCATTCTTCTGCCTCTATAGTTTTGTAGTACCGCTGAGTATTCCCTGGGTGCTGGCGCGAGTTTCGCGGTCTCCTCGGATGCTCGGAAAGTAATGTATCCTCGAGCTATCCTGTCGGCCTCTTGGTTCCCTGCCACCCCCGTTTGCCCCGGTACCCACACAATTTTGTGTCGGATCTTGTGAACCAAGATTTTTTCCTATTCGCCTCAAATTTAGAATGAAAATTCAAAATTGATTTTCAGGAAAGGAAAGGGCGCAGTAACTGCCTCACGATACTCGGTGGACACCCGAACCGCGCCGTAAGGAAAGGCAGGAAGGTGGGAGTGAGCGAAGAAAGAGGTGCCGTAGTAGCGGGCTCCGGAATAATTTCAACCACATGGGGATCTTTAACGTGTACTGACATCGCACAGCACACGGGCGCCTTTTTGCATTTCGCCTCCATCGAAACGTGGCCGCCGCGGCCGAGTTCGAAAACTGAGAACTCCGATCAGTAGTCGAGCGCCCTAACCACTGAGCCACCACGAAAGGTCGAATTAAGACTCAGTTATTCGTTTTGAATTCATTTTTAGTAGGCAGAGCCCAAAAGGCACACAAAAATAGATGTGACGTAATACTGCACTGAAAACAGGTATCATCATCATTATGGTCGTCAGCCTGACCACGCCCACTGCAGAGCAAAAGTCTCTCCCATGTCTCTCCAATTGACCCTGTTCTTTGCCAGTTGCGGCCACCGTATCCCCGCAAACTTCTTAATTCTGCCGCCCCCTGCTACGCTTGCCTTCTCTTGGAATCCACTCCGTTACCCTAAAGTACCACAGTTATCTTTCCTTACGCATTACGTGCCCTGCCCAAGCCCATTTCTTCCTCTTGATTAGACTATGATGCCATTAACGAGCGTTTGTTCCCTCACCCACTCTGCCCGCTTGCGGTCTCTTAACGTTACACCTATCGTTTTTCTTTCCATACCACGCAGCATTGTCCTAAACAGAACCCCTTACGTTAGCCTCCACATTTCTGGCTGTAAGTGAGTACGGGTACCAGTGAGTGTGCGCGGGCTCCCCCGTAAATTTCGGGTGGGAGGTCGTCAGAGCACGGTTTTATAGATAGTCAGGGAGCTAATTTGGGTGCCCGCGCACTCCGGCAATTCTGGAATCATCTCTTCTGATCTGCGTGCTAACTTTGTGAAGGCAGTCGCCGCCGTACCGCGGCCTGCGCTCCGCCTTAAGCTGAAGGGTTAATGCCCATATATGAAGAATTGCTCTTTCTCTACTTAAGATTCATAGATCCATGGGAGTCCTCATACCACTCCTGCGAGACACAACTCGCCATATGTTTTCTCAGCGTGGATTAGGCCCGCTCTTTGTGGTACTCACTCGCTTGGCCATCTTGAGGAAAGCCTCCCTACTTCATTTACACCCACCTCGCGTACGTTCCCCTCATGCCTCACTGAGGCGGGGAAGTCGGGCGCGCCTTCTCTATAGTCAGCAGTGCAGGCCCAGGGATGGAAGAAGACACTACTAAGAAACAAAGCTCCGTTGCTACTAATAAAACAAAGCTTAAAAAAAACAAAGTTCCTTTCTTGTATGGTCAGTTATCGAATAGTCTGTAACAAAGAAAGAGTGCTTTACGAAAAAACCACTGCGACAACGTACTTGAGCGATCAATACCACGTGCTCCTTCAGCAGAATGTTTACAAGAAAGAAGTGCTATGACAGATCGCATTCTTTAAAAGCCGGAGCATTACAATACAATCTTTAAAAAATATTTTTAAATGTAGATGCGCAGGGGGGACACCTGACGCGACCAGGTGAGTATGGCATACAAATCATTTTATTTGTGAGAAAGCATGATCTCCGCAAAACTTTTGGGCGCCATTTAAAGTGATAATATTATTTATTTTAAATTATTCGCGTTGCGCTCATTACGCAGCCGTATTAAATAAACACACTTATGCAAACGAAGCAATAGCCAGAAAACTTTTCGTAGCTGAGGAAAATCTCCATGCAATAGCAAGAACTGGTGTCTCAGACTCGTGTGAGCCGAAAAGTGCCTGAATACTCGTACTTGCTCTCGATTCTCGCAAAGCTATAAGCATGAAAATCTAGTGGGAACGCCTTTCCCAGTTATTACTGTATGTATATTGCGTGGACGAACGGTAAATAATTAACAGCGAGCAGCATGATCTCCTCCATCAACACTATGAACACGCAGAGATATGAGACTCGCAACGACGGAGCTTTCTCGGGGTTGACAGATGGGAAAAGTTTCAGAAAAGACACTCTAGACACGTGAGACACTACTCTTCCCTTTCGGGCGCTTAGAAGAGAAGACCGAACTCCTAAGACTCCCTCGCGTATCTTTCATTAACAAGAAATTGCACACTGAAATAAATACCGAAGGGCTGCTACACAAATCCTTGTCTACAACCTGCAGACTAGTACGGGCCTACAGCTGAAGGAGCATGATGCTGAACCGATATACAGAGAGTAGAAACTGAGACGTCTGAAGCGAAAAATTGTAAGTATAGCAATGGATAAATGGCTGGAAGTCCAGGCGAATAATTAGGAGGATGGCCGCTCGGACGCATAGATTCATAGATGGACCATTGTATCGACAAGTGATGAATAGAAAAATACGCAAATTGTGGGTAGAATAATGGACAACTTGTTCGATCGATAATAGGCGGATGTATGCATGGATGGAAGGATTGCTCTTTGGATAGAGGGCGGGTTGTACGTACGGACATACGGACGGAGAGGCAGAGAGTTCTCTAGGCAGACAGGCCGGCAAGACGATGAGAGATAGAGCAGAAGATAATATAAACTGATTTACCGTCGTCTTTCACACATAGCGTATTCGCATCTCCACGAATTTTCATGTTTCTCACATTCTGAATTCTAAACTAAATTTTGCGAAACAACTGCTCAGCAAACGCCTAAAACTAGCAGAGGACGGCATTCGTGCTTGGAAATGTAATTCATACAACTCTGCACGAATACTAGCGGAAAAATACATGCCAACTATAGACCAAGTAGAAAATAAACAAGCACGTCATTCAAGAAGTCAAACAAAAAAAACTTTGGCGCGCTCATTACTGGTCACAGAATTTAATACGTCTTGCAATAAAAAAGTAGCCGAAGAAGTTACTGTTCATCGTCACACCAAGCGGCACATGGCCCTTCTTTAATTGCTAAACTCAAATGTACATAGCTCAAAATCGAGCTGTATATTATCCTGAATAATTTTCCTGCGCTAGTTCCTTGCACGCAGCGTATTGTAGACGTTATAAATTACCACAGCGAAACATGTCACAATGGGCATTGCTCTTTCTGAAAGGTCAGTCACATTCATTTAGCGAAGAAGCATATTGTCAAAGCTCTTAATGACATCATTATGTTTAATTTTTATTGCGTTATATGACTGTATTTATGCAAAATTTTCACGGTGGTTCCAGCTCCCTCTCAGTGCAATTTAGACGACGACAGGCACTGCGACAAGGAAGGCCGGTTCTGCGTCCTAGTTCACGGCATGCCAGCATGCTTAGGTAAGCCACAGTTCTTGGTCGAGCCATTTGGAATCTATTCCTGCCAAGGATTCAGCCGGTGTCGCTAGGCCACGGGTGGAAAGCGGGCGCAGTGAGCGATGAGCATTTCTGTGTTTTTTAATAAAGAATGGCAGACGCTCTCCGTCTTGGCCTAAATAGTGCGCCGCTGTCTTGTCTCAATGTGGGCTTGTAGCCTAATGTGTGTTTTTACGGGTTCTTTCTTCCAAGCTCTAGTTCATGGCCTTTCATAGCAACTCTCAATGAAACTGCGCAGGCAATAGAGAGATCCTTATTAGCTGCATGATGTTTAATTCTTTTCACTTCCGTCATTTTGAAAAATGAAAAAGAAAACTGCGTACCAGACGCTATCGGCGAAAGTTTATGAGTTTGGTGCAGTGTGTGCTCGAGCACATTATCTACAGTTTTAACTGTTATCGAATATCACTACTCAAGACGGAAAATATGCTAACCAAGGGACCACCCATAAGTTCAAAGATTTCGGCATTTGATATCACTAACAACTACCTTAACAAAGTGCACTAGCTAGAACATATTATATTTTTCTAAATATATATTTATTTTTATAACCTAAGGTACACCAAAAAAGCGGCCTTTACATGAGGGGTGGGCTGTACAGATATAACAAAAAAGGACCATATTCTGCACAATGCCAACATCAAGGTACAAAATACAACTGAAAGAGGCAAACAGCTCGCAAAATTCAAAACGCTCACATGCTTTCGTGGTTGAAAAAGAAAAACAAAGAACAAGAATAAAAAGAGAGAAATAGGAGCTTAACGGTGGGTAAGCATTCGATAACGGATTAGAGAACAATAAAATCCGCACGGTAAAACAAAGTACAATATATCAACGCTTGAGTGGAAAGGTACACGGAAACTTAAAATGCGTCTAAAGACTTAAGCATACCTTTGAACATAACTATATCTTTTATTATTACAGCGGCATTGGGAAGGCCGTCCCAATCCTATGCTGCTCGGATAAAGAAAGACTGCGCAAATATTTTTGGGAAAGGGTATGACACCTGTTGTCTGTTTTTGTGACGAGCTGAAAAGTGGTAGTGCTTTTTTGACGTAGGTGATTGGCGGAAGCGAAGAAACGATGAAACAGGACTGAACGGGGCTTTGATGAGGGTGAGCTGGATAGGTTCTTAGTTCGGTTACACTCGTCTAGGATGAATAACCGGAATGAACAAATCTAACGGCGTGATTTAAGACATTTTCTATGCTCGCAGAGGTGTACTCCTGATGTGCGTTCCAAATGGGATGCTGGCGGGGATGCTGGCGGAGCGCGCGCTTGAGGAACCCGCTGCTCGACAGCAGCCCACTGACTGCGTTCTCATCTGTTTTGGAGCGGGAGCTGTTTATGAGAAGCACACCGCAGGCAATAACGCTTGTCTGTGCGGACGCCGACGTTAAAGAAAAAAGACAACTTCTACCGTCCATTTCGGGTGCACATGATACACAGACGCGGCCAGTGGCTTCCACGCTATAATACGCCTAGAGTACGTTTTTTCCCCGGTGTTTTTGCTCGCTTGTTGTGTATATGAAAACATGCCGGTTCTTACGGCAATGACTGCTATAGAACTGACATTGCTCTTGAATGGATATATTTTTTTGTGAGTTTGCAGGTATTTCCCATTGCCAAGATGAAATGACGAAGAAGTGTGCGCTAATGAGCGAGCAGTGCGTCGTAAATGCAGGCACGGAGGGATGTGTAGGTAAGCATCAATAATCTAAATACTCGCTAACGCTCACACTGCTCCACTTCCTTCGACAATGCTGACAAACTTTTTTAGACCACAAATAGATGGAGCTCGCGGGAAGGCAAGCCACTGCTACGCCTCACTCGTTTCGAAGACGCCTTCATCTTTTCTACTATATCGTGCTGTCTGTCAATATGGAGCGATGCTGCTGAATTCAATTCCACAGTTCCTTTCAGGTTAGCGAGATGAACTATCTCTCAACGCACGCACAAAGGCTCAAGTCATTTTCATTTCTTTGGGACCACATTATTTCATCATTCTTTGTGAATGAAGAGTACCTCACGGTGTAGTTGGCGATCTTTGCAAACGCCGCTCTCTGCCTAGCCAACATTCTCAAGTCCTTTCTGTATTGAGATTTAGCTCAATTTTAAATGCAAAATCCGCAGAACACTCAAATTATGCAGTTTAACAGCAGACCCTAGTGGGGAACTGTTACGCGCATTTGGCAGTCCATTATCCCAGACAACAAACCAACATCCTAAGGACGTCCTTGGGAAATGTGCGGTGGAACTTTACGTATGTCCTACGAATGTCCCTTAAAAGTTTTGAAAGCGTCCGAAGTGAAACGCCATAAAATTTAATTCAAATGTCTGCTGTGCACATTTTCTGGACCTTACTAGGACCTCAATGGGAACTTGCTATTTTTTTCCTTCGCCAGGGCCCGTACTCTAACTTTGTTTCGTTTTCAAGAGTGTCTTCATTTGTTACATATGATTCACCAAAATGTCAAAAGCAGAAACGGCGCCTTATAGCTGCAGCGGAGCCAGGTTTCGCTTCCAGCATTTCGGCCAATCACATATGACCAAACATAATGTTTGTAAAAACGACTCTAAGCTATAACACACGCTCGGATCACGATGCACAGCGATTTAAAACACAAAACTCTGACAAAAGTTTTATCATACAGTTATATGGGGCTAGCCGACGCCAAGCACTGATTCATAGCTTAATTTTATTTAAAAGATAGACCCTGAAACAAAACAATTATCATTTTAAAAACCTAACAAAGCTTTCACAAATTCTCTAAGCATTTCTCGTTATTGAGAGTAAGGTTATGGAGAGTGTGCTTGTAGATCTTCCTTCAAAGTGTATGTAATAGGCTTCATTGATCTCGTTTAGCTTGTCTGGTTAGCATGCTCGAAAATTATCACTATACAGTGGGACTGCAATACAAGAGTAGGCTAAGTGTGCATGTGCTGTAAGTTGGCTTCCACTCGCCGAAACATGAATGTGGTCCAAAAGGGCTGATGCTGAAGTCCGTGCCTTTGGAAACACAAAAAGAAGTCGACCACAAATGCAAACTTCGCTGCCCGAACTCAAAATAACTATATAGCTAAAAACAGCAGGCATAGTTACATATAAGTTATCTAAGATCTAAGCAGGCTTTAGGATGACTAACGTGGTCAGAAAAAAAAATATTCAATCTCACTGCACAGGACATGAAAAATAGTGCGAGAAGTGATGCGGCATGGTGTGGTGTAGATATTATATGACTGTCTCGTAAATAGGGCCCTGAACTTTAGGCATTTGAAGTTTGAAGTTTGTTTTATTTACATCATAGATGTGGGTAGGTCCGGGTAAAAAGTGATCCCAGATCACTTGAGGGACCCCCGGACCCCCCTTTACATGGCATACAGCAACAAACATCGGAAGATGGTCAAACGCTAGAGACAAAAACTTTTTACACAGACACAGTTATACATACAATACATTTTATACATCATAAAAAAAGAATATACTTGACAACGTTTTGTTGCTTATTTAAAGGCAGCTTTAATTTCGCGCAAGCTGCTTTTGGAAATATCGATATTCATGGACTGTAATTGGTTTAATAAGTGTGGCATATTGTAACGTAGCATCTGATTGCCGTAGTTGGTGCGACAAAAAGGAATAAACCATTTTTCTGTATTGCGCAGGGTATAAGCCGGTACGCTCGATTATTATATTGTAGAGATTTCTTGTATCTGGTTGCTAAGTAATATCGGTACAAGCTATGGACTGGTATAATCTGGTAGTGTGAAAATAAGTGATCAGTAGGGGCATGGTAGTCAACATTGGCAATGTAACGGACAGCTTTCTTTTGCAGCATGTAAATTTTATGCATATTTGTTTCTATTGTAGCTCCCCACACCAAAAAACAGTAGTGTAAATGTGTCAAAAAAAATGGCGTTATATATCTTTAGCTTGATTGCCACAGGAAGGATGTTTCGGAATTTAGCGAGAATACCAACACAACGTGACAAATGAGCGATGACAGAATCTACTTGGGCGTTCCAGCTCATGTGATTGTGGAAAAGTATTCCTAGTGTTTTAATCATGTCCTTGAATTCTATGTTGGTGCTCTCAAGCTTTATATCGAAGTTGTGAATAATTGCCTAGAACATAAGCATGCCTATAAATGCCTAAACGTGGGATTTTTGCACTTGCCTGCCTTTTTGTCATTTTTTAGGAAATACTACCCATTTAACCGCACTTGCTGTCTATAAATGCCTAAATCCGGCATTCCGGTACTCGGTGCCGATGCGCGCACAAAAGGCGCGTGTCTCGCCAAACTTTTTTCTCGGAGTGCAAGCAGCGGACAGGGTTGCCAGATAGCTCTGACCACAGGTAGCCAAAATTAGCCTCCGCAGTAGCCCGAATGTAGCCATTCGGGCTACTGCGCTGTACTAATTGCCCCTGCTATGGTCTTGCAATAGGACCAGCAGTATTGTAAATAAATAAATAAAAACGAAATTTTTGAGTAGCCCAAAAGTAGCCACAAATCTTTACTCTGCATTCTGCGGACGTTTGGCATTGTTTGGAATATGCGATTGGCTTTCAGTTCACAAGAGAACAGAAGATAGAGAGCAGTTCAGTTCAGTTCAGTTCAGTTTTATTCCTTAAAGGCACCCTTTTTAGAGGGCGTTACATAAGGGGTGGGAATACAATTGAAAATCTGAAAAAACAGCAGTGATTATTTAACATTGAAGATGGTCTGTTACACGCGCTTGAAAAACAGATGGCGAAGCGATAACGACGATGCCATAGGGAAGGCCGTTCCAGTCTGAAGCTGTTCGAGAAAAGAGCGAAGCAGAAAAAGTGGTAGTGTGCGATGATGGGCGTGCAACTTGCAATGGGTGACTGGTGCGGTGAGATATGCGTACTGCGGCTGTGATGTACGGTGCTTAATTCAGTGAAGAATAAAAAAAAAACTTGTGAAAAAGAGCGAGGCTAGCGATGCAGCGACGAAACGAGAGGAGTGGCAATCCGGATTTCACTTTCAAAGTTGAAACACTGGTGTCGTGTGAGTATGAGGAATGAATGAACCCGATGGCACAATTTTGAACAGATTCCAATGCAGAGATAAGATATGCTTGATGTGGGTTCCAGATGGCAGATGCATATTCTAATTTCGGTCTTACCAATGATTTGTACGCGAGCAGCTTTACCTGAGTTTACCTGAGCACTTATTCAAGCAAAGAAAAATTTGCGTTTCATATAAGCAACAAAACTAATTTTTTTTTATAAACGGTTACCAAACGACATGTATGGTTTTAAATTCCAACAAGCATGACAAGAATATTTACATGAGTTTGCAATATTTGGCTCACTACTGAAATAGAATCTCATCAGCTTATGCCCTTCCTAGCTGTCGACGAGAGAAGAATGTTTCTTTGTGCCACGTTTATTATATTTGCTTGTCATTCATCAGCAGTTGCCCTACTTATAACAACAGCCTTTCACTGTTTTCTCAGAACATTTCTGGTAGTGCATTAGAATATTATTATTGTTCTAATCTAGCTTATCTTTTTTTTATGCAAAGGCTTTAGACGGCCATGTCGCGTCATCAAAACTTGTCCGCACAATTGTATCGTCCAAAAAAATGTGCAAAAGTTTGATAGTGTTAAATAGTGCCTGATGAGGTCTTGTTGTGGGAAACATTTGGTTCTTGAGTTGCAATTAGTTAATTAATTACACGCGAAAATTACACTTGGACGTCAAAGTAACCATGGACGTTCAATATAGTACATGGACGTCAGAATAGCCGCAGGCTTCGATATAGTATGCGGATGTTTTGCTTTCGAATTGTTCCAGTGCGGGTCGTCGCAGCGATCTCAAACTTTTTATTGAATGCTTAATAAAAAAGGAATGTATTCAATCTCTTAACTGTTTACAAACCGGAAAAAAAATCATGTTTTCAAGCGAAACGCCCGGAATGCTGCACCTGCTTAAATAAAATGAAACCAGATTGTGAATATTGTTAGCAATACAAAAGCATGCTCTGAAAACTATTCTTTCGTATTTCATTCCAGTCCTTCAAAACTTTACTACTCCCCGGATGAAGGCTAACACACTTATATTTGTTTGCAGCAATTAAACACCCAGATTGGGCACACTCAGGTACGTCCAACTTCGACGTCAATTTCTCGACGGAAAACTATGCTCTCATTTGCACGAATTACTTACTGTTCAGCATTAACAGGTACAAATATTTCGTCATTGTTTGTCCTCCTGCTCATTAAGTATTTTCGAAGTATTACAGGGTGGTTTTGGTAGTCATACCAGTTTTTCTCGTTTGGCGGCTGACAGTTATGTTTCTAACGTATTTTCTTTGGCAGGCATCAATACTGTCAATAATGCTAATTGCCGCGAATCTTTGTAGCGTTCGTTTGTAGTATTTGTTCATGCTTCGAGGATGCCGACGCCGCTTTATCGCTTCGTTTGTGACGCAAGACGCGCCTAGATTTATCTCGATTGATCGCGTCCAGGCGGAGCCGATTCTAGTTTGCGCCAGAATGTTCTAGTAACTTCCCAAGCTTTATCTCGAATGTTCGCTATCAGCTTTAAAAAGAGCACGGCCGACAGCGGCGGGCATTCTGTTCGACGCCCGCCGAGCACGCTTGTTGCTACGCCGGCGCCGAGTGATTCAGTTCTTTGCGGGCACAAGTCAGCCCGAATAAAGAGTTTCGTTTCGAAGACATTCTCGCTGTGTTCCTGTTTGCCGGACTGTAGTCACCACTACGTGACATTATAGAGAAACTACTTCTTTATTTGTCTGCTAAATGTTCGAATGTTTTCATAATTTGTAAGAAAAGTGCTATTGCCCTTGTTAAGGTAAAGGCACTAGCTTCCGCCTTTAAATTGAATAAAGCTAAAAAATCTCGTAAAATCCGCGGTGCCTGCGCCCTGAGAATGAGCCATGGTAATGCCGCCGCTCTTCTGAAAGTTCTACCTGTAGTGCCTATAGCGAAACACAACTCCACGCTGGACGCCCTCTCCGAAGTGAGTGTTCCATTTCCCATGGCCCAATGCTCTGAGGAATGGAGCACACTGGAAGTAGAGACGAATAGAATACATAAGAGAATGGAAACAGAGACGAATAAATACAGGTTGGGAAAAGACCAATAAGGACGAGAAATAATGTTAGGCGCACATTACCTACTGAAAGTATCTTCTTCACCTGAAGGAAAAGGAAAAATATCAAGCACATAAGCACCGAAGGATATCGAAATTAAGAGCGCATTTGTGTAAATATAGATATAGATGGGATTGATATGGATGGAAAATTCACGGGGGCACTTTGTTGACCTAAAGTGCGGTGAGGCGAAAGCCTTAAGCGCACTGTTGCTGCTTTTGTCACTGATGTGTGCTTAAGATGTTAAGCTTCGCCTCTGAGTGTGCAACGCTGCCAGGGAGTCCACAGAACGCCATCGCCCGTTCGGTTGTACGCCTTGCTCGTCGGTAAATTGGGTTTTGAGGAAAGGAATTGTATCTGTCTCGCATACCTCGGGGGACACCTGAACCGCGCCGTAACGGGAAGGGAGGAAGATGGGAGTGAACGAAGACACCGTATTCACTAGACGCGCCTTTGTTCATTCCAAACCATCGAGCTGGCATGGCGGAGTGGTTAGCATGTTCGTCTCGCACTCTGGAGACAGGGGTTCGATTCCCGAACTCGACCAATTTACTACTCGGTTTTATTTATTTATATGGCCTGACTAGAAAGGTTAATGTTACGTCCTTTATTGCTGGTGGCAGGGTACAGACTGGCGGGGAAGCCGCCAACACGTGACACATGGTAGCTCAGGGTTGCTTGGCCCTAAAGATTGTCCCGCTATAACACTCCTCCCCCCTACGTCACGAAGTCCTTCAGATACGCAGGGCGGCTGCGTTGGCGCTGTGGTCGCTGGACTTGAAGGGAAGCACTCGCTTCACGGTCCTCACCACAGGAAGCAGATTCGGTACTGGGCGCTGCAGCCTCCTCCAGTCTTTCTCCTTGGTCCCGTCTTCCAGGGTCCTCTAGGCTTGAAGGAATGCCAAGCCCGGAACACCCTGCCGGGGAAGCAACCAGCGGTTCCTCCTCTTCACACATCCCAGAAGCGAAACTGTCCAATGCGTAGCTGGCAGAACGACTTCTGAGTTGGTCAACATGACGTCTCCATCGACGACCGTCCTTGGTGACGACCAAGTACGACACTGGTCCTGTGACAGCATCCACAATGCCCGGCAACCACTTGGGCCCATAGAGATAGTTGCGCACAAACACTCGATCCCCCACATCAAACAGTCGCACTGCCTGGCTACGGCGCTGCATCACCTGCTCTTGTTTCTGCTGCACACTGGACTGCAGGTCAGGATGCAGACGCTCTAACACAGTTGAAAGTTTCCTGCCCATTAGCAATTCGGCCGGGCTCTTGCCTGTTGTAGCATGAGGCAGGATATGCTGGGTCATTAAAAACCTAGCCAGACGTGTGTCGATATCGCCTCCAACCATTCGCTTGAGTACTCCCTTGGTTTCGCGCACCATGCGTTCTGCTTGACCATTCGAAGAAGGGTGATATGGGGCAACGGTCACATGTCGGATTTGATTCCGGCACATGAAGTCTCTGAACTCCTCCGAACAAAAGGCAGTGCCATTATCAGAAACAACAGTTTCTGGAATGCCATGGGTAGCAAAAAGGAAACGAAGCTTCGCACAAACTGTAGCTGTCGACATGGAATTCATCCGGCACACTTCCAACCACTTTGAGTGAGAGTCCACCACAATGAGGAAAACTTTGCCTTGGAAGGGCCCAGCAAAATCGATGTGTAGTCTTGTCCAAGGACGCTTGGTGAATTCCCAAGGGTGAATCTTTGCAGCTGCTGGCGCAGACCTGGATTCCTGACAACGTGCACAGTCTCTCACTTTCTGCTCAACATCTCTGTCGATTCCTGGCCACCACACGGCTCCTCTGGCAAGCCCCTTCATCTTGACAATTCCTGGATGAGCTGTGTGAAGAATGTCCATGACATACGGTCGAGCTGGCTCTGGAATGACCACACGACTGCCCCACAGCAAACAACCTTGGTACACCGACAGTTCATGCTTGCGGCTCACAAACGCTGCAAACTCTTCTGGCAGCTTACCCTCTGGCCACCCATGCTGCACCCAATTGCAGACTCTAGCCAACAGCTTATCCCTTGACGTGAATCTTGCCACCTTCCTAGAGTTCCATGCTACTTCCGGCGCCATTTCCAGCATCCCTACTTCCCCAAGACGCTGCTCCTCTTCCTCTGCCCTACTGGCTCTCAGTGGTAAACGACTGAATGCATCAGCATTGGAAAGCTTCTCCGCTGGTCGATACTCAATTTCATAGTCATAAGCCGATAACATGAGGGTCCAACGCAGCATCCGTGGTGATAGCACCTGGGGAATGGGCTTGGCATGGTGCAACAGTCCTAAGAGAGGTTTGTGGTCTGTCACAATTTTGAAATGTCTCCCATATAGAAACTGATGATACTTCTTTATGCCAAAGCCGATGGCGAGCGCTTCTCGGTCTGTCTGGGCATAATTCCGTTCTGCCGCACTCATAGTTCTCGACGCATATGCAACCGGTCTCTCGCTGCCATCTTCGCACACATGACTCAACACAGCACCCAGTCCGTACGGGGATGCGTCACAGGCCAGCACTAGGGGTTTGTTGACATCATAGTGCACCAGAACATGTGATGACTGCAGCAGATCTTTCGCCTGGCGAAATGCTTCTGCCTCAGCTTCCATCCAACGCCACTCGCGACCCTTGTCCAACAGCCGGTACAGTGGCTCCAAGGCATGAGCTGCTCCTTTAAGAAACTTGTTGTAAAAGTTCAGAGCTCCTAAAAAGGCTTGAAGTTCCTTTTTGCATGTCGGCTCTGGGGCCTTGTGAATAGCACGCACCTTGTCTTCTGTCGGCTGCACACCTGCAGAGTTCACACGGAATCCCAAGTAACACACTTCCTCAACACCAAATTGACATTTGTCAAACTTTAGTCGCAGACCGTCTTCATGAATTCTTTTGAGCACTTCTTGTAAACGAGCATTGTGCTGCACCTCATCCTTTCCACCGATCAAGATGTCATCCAAGAACACAAGAACACCATCAATTCCATGCAACAGTTCTTCCATGTACCTCTGAAAGATAGCCACTGCCACTGCCACGCCAAATTGAAGACGGGTTACGCGGAACAGTCCCCGATGTGTTGTAACCGTCAACAAGTCAGCTGTTTCTTCATCAACAGTCTTCTGTTGATACGCCTGTCCGAGGTCTAGCCTTGAAAACTTCGAGCAACCTGCCAGCCTGGCAAACAGCTGCTCCGGTGTCGGCAGGGGATACGTCTCCCACTGCACTACACGATTGACTGTGCTCTTGTAGTCCCCACAGATCCTTATCGATCCATCTTTTTTGACAACTGGAACGACAGGTGTTGCCCACTTCGAGTGCCGCACAGGCTGGAAAATGCCTTGGCTCACTAACTTGTCCAGTGCTTCGTCCACCTTCGGTCTCAATGCAAACGGTACTTGTCGTGGCTTCAGAAATCGCGGCGGAGCTGCCGGGTTCACCTCTATGCGTACAGGAGGCCCTTTACTTGTCCCAAGTCCAGGCTCAAAGACTGAAGAATACTTCTTGAGCAAGGCTGTTGTTCCCCTACTGCCAGTTCGACTCGGCTCGTACACACTGTGAACACCACTCAGACTTATTCCCAAAGACTTGAACCAGTCCCGACCGAGAAGTCCGATACTAGCACCCTTAACCACCACCAATCGCAGGCGATGTTCCTGCCCCTTGAATTCCACCTTCACGGTCAGTTCACCCAACACTCGTAGTTCCTTGTTATTGTAAGCTCGGAGATGAAGAGTACTTGGGCGCAACGCCCTTTTCGATATTCGCAGCTTCTGCATAGTCCGGTCGTTGATGACTGAACACACTGCACCAGAGTCCACCTCCATCTCTAGGGGACTTCCGTTGACGCGCACTTCCACTCTCACGGCTGGCTCTTCACCAGACAGCACGAACACGTCGTAAACGTCCGACGCAGCATTCTTGTGACGGCCTCCACTGGCCCGTTTTTTGTTCTGAGAGTTGGGTTCAGCCGAAGCGCGAGCTGCCGCCTTCCTCCTGCATGCTCTCACTATGTGCCCTCGTTGCTTGCAGAAGTGGCACTGCATATTCATGAATGGGCAACTGCTTGGCGAATGCGCACCCTTGCAGCGGAAACATACGCTTGTGCTTCCAGGCGAACCAGCCTGCTTATGGGTACCCTCCTTGGCTGTCACTGGCGCAGAGACCTTCGCAACACACGGGTCGAAACGCTGCCCGCTCACGCTGCCAACTTCACACGATGCGGCACTGCCGCGAATTTGCTCGGTCTGTCGCTGCGCAGATTCCATTGCAATGGCTTTCTCCCGAGCTGTAGCAAACGTAAGCTCCGGCTCCGCCAGCAACCGACGCTGAAGGGTCTCGCTTCGCACCCCGCACACTAGCCGGTCGCGCAACATGTCATCGAGCGACGCACCGAAATCGCAGTGTTCCGAGAGACGTCGCAATTCTGCGATGTAGTCGGCAATTGACTCACCGGGCTGCTGTTGACGTGTGCCAAACTTGAAACGCTGTACTGTCACCGACGGTCGCGGCGAGAAGTGGTTTGAGAGACGCCTGACGATCTCATCGTAGGCCACGGCCGACGGCGCATCCGGAGAACAAAGGGAGCGAACGATGGCATACGTTGCTGGGCCGCAAACGCTGCAGAGCGTTGCTCGCTTCTTCTCGTTACCGTCGATGTCGTTTGCTTGAAAGAAAAATTCGAGGCGCTCCAAATACAAGGGCCAAGACGTCGCCTCTGTTGGAACGAATTCCCCAATCGTGCCCAGCGCAGTTGCCATTTTTACCTCGTCGCCAATTATATGTTACGTCCTTTATTGCTGGTGGCAGGGTACAGACTGGCGGGGAAGCCGCCAACACGTGACACATGGTAGCTCAGGGTTGCTTGGCCCTAAAGATTGTCCCGCTATAACAGTTAATTACGCTAATTAAGCAATTAACTAAACTCATTTCCACTTACTCGGAGCATCACTATACGATCCCTTTAATTGGTTGCATGGTTATAGCCAAAGCACAATTGGCCCCGTTTGAAATTCGCGCACTGTGACGTCCCGACCGTTTCGGCCAATTGAAAAGCGTGACACTTCTGTCGACAACTCCTGCTTACAACGATGAGGCATTAAAGGCTTCCGCCTTAAAAAATTTTAATGTTGATAAGTTTAAAGTGCTCTTGACCCTTACGGGTCACTGGGCGCCGTGGTCGATCCTTGGTCCAGGATGCCGCACTTGACTGCTGTCATCGTGGCTCGGCGTACAAGAAATCGCTGCCTAGAGTCTACGTAAAGCCCGGCAGCTACGCACAGATCACTAGCCTAGTTTCGGTTTTGGTATCGCGGCCATCCTCTGCACCACAATCGTCGTGGGTGCTGCGGACATTTGGGGGCGCACATTTTGTTTTTCGCATGCATTCAAAATTTATATCTGCCGCACTTCCTGCAATGAAATCTGTAATCCTTTCCTGCTGAGCGAACTAGATGCAACGCTCAGGCGAATGTGGCAGATTCAGGCTTAATTATCGGCAGGTGCATGCAAGGCTTTGCACGCACTTTTAAAGTGTGGCAAGGACACATCCAAGGCAGGCCCTTTCTCAAGGTGTCTCGAGGCCAGATTTGAAGAAACAAACTACCTTGACCGAATCAAGCTATGCACTAAATATAGAAAATATTGGACCTCTCCGTATGGACTCCTGCTTACAGACAGACTGCGTCAGCGTCTCTTCTGTTGTCCTGACTAAGAAGGATTTGCAGCTTTTATCCGAGTACAGGAAGTGCTGTAGATAAATTTCAAAGGCCCACATCTGCGCATACGGAGAACAAGTTCTTAAATATGAGCAGCACCCACAAGGGTGCATCATCGGGGTAATACACGAATAAAACGAAAACAGGGCTATCTCAAAGTGCGCTTTTGTGGCTGCCGGTGTGCACAAAGACGAAGTGAAGAATAAACTTTTAGCTGCTAGTGTGGACATATCTAGTGGGACCAGACATATCCAGTGCCGTCAGACGGAAAACGGTGCTCCACGTTTCATATTTTTGCATGCTGAATACTACAAAGCTATCAAACAAACAACCCATTCATTTTCTTTTTCTTTTTGGCTAATAGAACGCATTAGAGTCCCTTTTGTTTTTGCTATCGCGTGTGTACTTTTCGCTGAGACCCATTTAGGCGGGAAAAAAAATTGAACAATTGTTCACCTTCTCAGTCTTTTGATTGGTCAACTTCTTGAAGCAATTTTCACTTGTAAAGGAAGTTGTCTTATCAGTCCAAAACACTGAGGTACGCATGTATAAAACATTTCACGTCTTTTTTTTTTTTTTTTTTGAGGTCAGTGGCACAACTGTGCACGGGTGTTCTACAAACCAGTGGGCCAACAGCTTAAAAGTCATGCCATTCAATTCCCAGAGACATCCTGAGTGCCATTTGTATGAATACGAGATATGCACACAGCTTGTACCTTATAAAAACTAAACAATATCGCCCGTCATTTATGTGCCTTTCATACCTGCAATTACTAGTCACTATGCAGTGCTAGCAAATGCCTCCAATTTTCAAAGACCTACCTGAGGACGTGCTGTACCTAATTAAGTTTTCCCGAGAGTCATAAAAATACTAGTTCGTACAACAAAAGTTTCACTCAATTCAGTGGGAAACGTGCGGAGACACAGACTTCCAGACAGAGACCGCTAAGGATAGAAATATGTCCAGCCAGCAATAATTATCCAGGTGCAAGTAGTATCAATGTGATCCTCGTAACCTAACTCAATAAATTTTAAACAGAATTACTTTAGCTAATTATCCAAGCTGGTATTCACCTATCAGGACCTGCGTTCTCACAGAGCCTTTGGCGGCTCAAAAATTTCACTGTGTACAAGAACTGACGACACGAAGCTATTGTGAACTGCCAACGCACAATTCGCATCCCCTGGGAACGCCTCGTCTTTGAGCCTTAAAAGAAATCCAAAAAGCAGCACAGGAGGGAATGTGTAGCAAAGAGGATATCTCGAAAAAATCTTCAACAGAATAGTGTGAGCTTCGTCGCTTGTTTGCTCAGTGAAGGCAGCTATATAGTTGTGTTGGACTCTTCGGATTGCAGTATCGCACATTTTTGCTTCTCTAGGGCCGACTTCTGAACCGACAAGTCCACACGGTAAGCGCAAGACGTCGATAAAAAAAAACAGCGTTTCGCATAACTGCTTTTGTGCGTCCAAATAAGAAACGAAACTGCTATGCCAGATGCTGTAGGTATATCAGTTGCTCAACAATGTCCTGTCTTCTGCTGAACCCAAGCGCAGCATTCTGTCCCAACTATAACGCTGCTGTCAGTGAAGCATTATCTAAAAAGCCGAGCCTAACATGCTATATATGATCAGCACATCCAAATAAATGCAGTCATCACCTCGTCTCGCCTCTTTCTCTATCGCTATTGATCGGACCGTTCCTGTCCCAACTGCCCCTGTATATATGCGGACCTGGCCCATTGCCTCTTCTATTGCCCGGCTGCTCAGCAGTCGGGTTCCTATCCCCCCACCTTCTTTATCCATCACCACCTGGCTCGACTGGCTTGGCGCTGAAGGGGAGGAAGAACAGCGACTGCTGGTCGCCCAGGCGGTCGACATGCTCGGCCTGTAAATTATGGCCGAATAAAAGTCTTCTACTATACTACTACTACTACTACTACTACTACTACTACTGCTACTGCTACTACTACTACTACTACTACTACTACTACTACTACTACTACTGCTACTACTACTACTACAACTACTAGTAGTAGTACTACTACTGCTACTACTACGACTACTACTACTACTACTACTATCATGCATTATCTAAAATGTGTATTATCTAAAATATATTATCTAAAATGCGCAGCCTTGAAACTAAATGTTCTTGTTGGCAAGCTGCGTATAATACTCAAAAGGGTAGAAAACTGGGCGACTTGGAACGCATCCATGCTACCGAGGCACCACAAGGACGGAGGCGTCGAACGACAGAGCAGGTGCTGCTCCAGAGCACCTGTTCTGCCTTGTGGCGCCTCAGTAGCATGGAGGCGTATGATCGGCGTTTGTCTTCTATAAGGCCACTCCTTTCGATGCTGTGGATTAACGGGTGAAACGCCGGCTAGGTCTTTCAAATTATTTAATGCAAATTTTTCTTTAAAAATCTCTGCAAGATAACTCGGTGCAGTGTCTGCAGTTTGACTTTACGCGAAGTGGACATTTTTTTCTGATAGTGTGCAATAAAAACAAAAATCATTAATTAAAATAAACTTATTAACATTTATATTTTTAATTGTAGGGCGCAGCTCTATATTGCGAGATCGAAGGATCTAAAATTGAAGGCGGGCATAGTTTTTAACATTTCTGAACCGGCATTGTGCATCGAGATATCGAAAAATTTCAGGGCGCACTTTGGCTCTCTAAAGTGCTGCAAGACGAAAGCCTTTCCATGCGCACTGGTTTGCATTGATTTGTTTATTTTTTATTTTTGAGTTTTTAATTATTTATTTAGTTTTAACTTTTTCTTTAAATCTTTTATTTTTTATTTCTTTATTTTTCTATTTATTTTTTGTTCCTGTTTTTAATTTTTCCGTCATGGAAGGAATGAAGATGGGAGTTAACGAAGACACCATATTCACTAGACACGCATTTGTTGATTCCTAACCATCGATATGGCATGGCGGAGTGGATAGCGTGCTCGTCTCGCACTCCGGAGACCTTGGTTCGATTCCCCAACTCGACCAATGCCCTACTCGGTTTTATTTATTTATTTTAATTGGAGCATTAATATACCATCCCTGCTGACCCAAAAGACGCGGGTTCGATCCCGGCCGCGGCGGCTGAATTTCGATGGAGTCGAAATTCTAGAGGCCCGTGTACTGTGCGATGTCAGTGCACGTTAAAGAACCCCAGGTGGTCAAAATTTCCGCAGCCCTCCACTATGGCGTCCCTCATAGCCAGAGTTCCTTTGGGACGTTAAACCCCAGTAAACTTATAGCTGATTTATTTGTATAGGTTGTGTAGTTCTAGTTTCCGGCTTTTATATATCTGGGCTATATGCAAACGCACTGCATTGTCCTTAGTCTTAATACACTAACCATAAATCCTACCGTTACATCTCATTTCAGTTTCCGACAAAGGGTTCTCGACCCCGACAGGCAAGTGTTCCATCGCTATTACCTTCTCAGCAGAGAAGTATTCCACCGCGCCACTTCTCATCTTCTCCAAGATCATAACTTATTTATTTATATTGGTCGTGTAATTCTAGTTTCCAGCTTTTGTATATCTGGGCTATATGCAAACGCACTGCATTGTCCTTAGTATTAATACACTAACAATAAATCCTACCGTTACATCTCATTTCAGTTTCCGACAAAGGGTTCTCGACCTCGACAGGCAGGTGTTCCATCGCTATTACCTTCTCAGCAAAGAAGTATTCCACCGTGCCACTTCTCATCTTTCCCAGCATCTTAATTTCTCGTCGCTGATTACACGTGACCGCCTGTGACGCAGAACACGCTTTTATGGCATGTGCCACTCTCATGCAAAGAACGCTGGCCTCACACGACATTGTGAAATTATCAAAGCCAGAGACCAGTTTGCAACTCTGGAACTACTAATTCTCTAGGTACGGATTGTAATCGTGCCGAGAAAATGCGAAGGTGTTTTTTTAAGGCGAAAGCCTTTAATGGCTCATGCTCGCGGTGTCCGTCCGTGCGCTGGAATCGAGCCAACTGTGGCCTCTCCTCCGCGCAGTGGCTCAACCTCCTCCCCTCCTTAGCAACCGGCGCGCCGGTGGGGAGGCGCAGCTGTGCATAGCAACCGTCACGTCACGCAGTAGCGGTAGAACGAGCGCGCGCGCGTCGGCGGTGCGGTGGCAGTTGCACCGCCGCTCCTTCGCCAGACGTCTCGTTGCAGTCGAGTGAGACGCATGACTCCGAAGCGGCCCAGTGATTCCGTGCCAAGCGGTTCGGGGAAGCGGCAGTGTGTTGACAACAAGGCTTTCGACAAGCACAGTTTAAAATTTCCAAAGTGTCTTCGGTCATTTTTATATAGGCAGACATGGTCATGGGAAACGAAGGTTTCACTCAAACCCTCTGCTACGAGTAACATATGATTTGGAATGAAATGTACCCTTTTAGGCTGTGCGTGCCCCTGTTAACCATTCTTGGTATTTGCACCTTGCTGAACGTTACACCAGAAGGGAAGCTTGGGCACTGAGGACCGCACATTGTAATTTATTCGTTTTTTTACTGAAATGCAAGAAATTGGCCCCGGACGAAATGCTGCGAGGGTAGCTTGAGGAGTGGGCGAGGACCAGTTGGGAAAGTTAAAAAATATAAAGATAAAAAGGCAGAGCAACAGAGCATGTGCACACTCAAAGGGAAACATGTACATGAAACACGTCATGATATAGTACAAAACAGCGAAATTTCCGCTCATCAAACAAAGCAATCAAAACAAAAAGAAAAGAAGCAAACCAGCAAAGACCACCGTACAGTATTCAACACTCCGTGGCTGCCGCCGCGGTGGCTCAGTGGTTATGGTGCTCGGCTGCTGATCCGAATGACGCGGGTTCGATCCCGGTCACGGCGGTTGAATTTCTTTGGAGGAGAAATTCTAGAGGCCCGTGTACTGTGCGATGTGAGTGCACGTTAAAGAACCCCAGGTGGTCGAAATTTCCGGAGCCCTCCACTACGGCGTCTGTCATAGCCTTAGTCGCTTTGGGAAGTTAAACCCCATAAACTAAACCAAACCAAACTCCGTGGCTAAAACCTTAAGGAACTGAGTGCTCAAGGTAATGCTCCCCTAGACAAGGAAAAGAATGACGGAGCCGCATGAAAGAAATGCAGTTTAAAGGCCTTCATGGGTGCTGTAAAAACGCGGCAATTAGTCAAAGTGCCCAGCGCGCAACTGGCACTGCGTTGCATGTTTTGCCTTCGACAAGTCAGCAGACCGCCGCCATTGTGAGAGGGGGCGCTCGCGGCGGCTCTCCATGGTGGCCGCGGCTGAGCATGGTGGCACTTGCCACCACCCCGTTTCAAAGGGGGCGCTCCTATCCATCCATCCATCCATCCATCCCGCTCCTCGGCACATCGCTGCTCCAGCGTGGGCAGGGAAGTCACGTGACACATGCATCATGGAGTGACGCGATCTTATGGAAGTGCTTTGCGCTCCCCGCAAGAGAGCGGTTTTCGAAAGGCGCCATAAAAGTCCACATTTGTTGAGCAACGGCGGGGAGGATAATCGGGTTCTCGAAATCATAAAAACTTATTTGGCTGCTACTATCGGCCGGCTATAAATCTGTTAATTGCAGTCAGGCACCTATAGGTAGCAGTTAGAACGTTAACTATGAGAATTTATTTAATCCCTTTCCTGGACAACACGATTCTCCCGTCTTCTATCAAACGTACAGTCTTTGTCAAAAGTTTAGAGCCCAGGGGGTTTGCTTCTAAGCCTCGCAGTGGGACTCCTGTTACATTCGTGGCAGCCCTACCCATTGGAGGAGGCAGGACCAGAAATCTTCTTACCCAGAGGAAATTTGGAGCGCTGGAGATGAATTACGAACCACACAGTGTGGCTCAGAAGCAAACCCCCTGGGCTCCAAACTTTTGACAAAGACTGTACGTATTACTATGCCTTAAAAATGTTCTCTTCCCCTCAAAAAAATCTATTTTAAAAGTAAGTGGCTGGCTTGGTATACAATATGACATTGAAAGCTACCCATTGCGAAATGGGCTCAAATTTCGAGAGTTTCGGTTACACATTGCACAAAAGTCAAGAATACCAACTCGTTGCTCTCACAGACCATAAGGCGCCCCCCCCCCCCCCCCCTAAACTACAACCTACACGGGGGGGGGGGGATTCTGTATTAAAGGGGGGATTCTGCATTAGCGGACTGCTTTTCAGCTTTTGCATAGCCGAGCGTTAGCACTTGGCAGTTATGCGTGTTTTCTGTTTACAAAACTGGCACATTTTGAGGTATCAGAAGAAGTGCGGCAGTTTTGGATGATGAGCGCTAAAGTAGAGCAGGTACTGCGTCAATGTTAGGTGAGCCAGTAAGCTCCGCTGCGTCGCCATCAATCTCTCAAGTCTCAAGTATAGGCAGAAATAATCGGAGAAGTTTTGCACCGGCTGCGTCCGGTTTATTGCCTACAAAGTAGTTTAAACACTTTGATTTGGTTTTATGGGGGTTTATTCCAAAAACATCGTCGGAGTGGAACCACCTACCACCACATATTGTAGCTGCAAAGGACGTTGATGAGTTTAGGACAATATTGTCATTACATCATGGTTTACCATAGCCTCAGTTGGTTCACTTTGTTTTGAGTATTGTGTATTTAGCTCTGTTCCGTTTTTCGTATTCACTTTATTTTATTTATAGCCTTCTGCCATCGTACCCAGTTGCTCGTTCAATGTTTGACGTTCTAGTACATATCTTTGTCTTTATTTGCAAGGTTTTTCGCCTGTTTTTGTGAATTTATTCTTTTTGGTGTTGGTGTTCCTAATTACTGTATCGTTTCGCTTTTTCTAATCATGTATTTTCTTGCAGCTAGTTTTCTTTTCACAACCATGCGTATCATTTTTTGTAGGCATGTCTATGTATGCGTTACCCCCCTTTTTGTAACAGTTTCATTTTATATCTATGTACCACTCCCCTCAGTAATGCCCTGTGGACCATGAGGGTACCGCAAATAAATAAATAAATAAAATAAATGCTGCGCTTCTGGGGGGGGGGCCTTTTTGTCGTCAAACTTTTATCTCAGCTGAGCATTTTCATTCAATCATTATGGTTCTCGGCTGATCATGAGCATGCCTTTCTGAAAGTCCACCACGCTGTTTTTAGTCTGAATATATGCATTTACTCTAAATCCTATCGTAATTATACATCCGATTTCCACTCCGGCAATAAGGTTCAACACCTCGACAGGCAAGCATCGCATCGCCGTTTCCTTTCTCTGCACGAAGCCATAATCTATGTAGAGTAAGTTAAAGTGAGCCATGCCATAACGCATATTTCCCATTGTCTTAATACCCCCATGTGCTATGACGACCACTGCAGTACAAAGCAGACATGTACTGAGCAGCCTAACCCCAAAGATTGTATAGCATGTCTAGCTTCGTTGCAAAGCGCGCCGCGAAATATCCGCCGTGCCTGAAACAAAAAATATTGCGGCACGTCATCTAGCATTTATGAAAGACATGAATATGCTAGCGGTTGCAGTTCTGGAGCTACAAAATGTCTAGGCACACGTTTACAACGTTCTAAGAAATTCCGAATTTCCCGAACCATGAACGTGATTTTTGGAATCCACTACAAGAAACATATATTTAAGGCACAAATGTCCACTCTAATGCTGAATTCATTCTTTGCTGCAAATATTTGTTGGCAACGTTGCTCGACTGAGAATCCCACCAGAAGCAACGCATCAACCCACAGAACAACACGTAACAGTGTAGTCTAGTGTCCAGCGCACAACCGGCGCAAGGATGCATGTCTTACTACTCGGTGGCCCACAGACATAACCAAAAAATTAGCATGCACTGAGGGCCTCCGATTAAGCTGAACATTTATGCAACTAAGTGCTCGAATACATTATTGTATTACATATCGCAAGGATATTTGCTTGATGATGCACACTATGACATGATATTATACTCAGTGCGTTACTGTTCCTTTCTGTTCGTCATAGGGCCCTCCAAAAACATGACAACGCCAAGTGGTGAGTACACGGCTTGGAAAATGCAGTTGTTTCTGTAACGCAGATGACTTGCTGAACAACACACTCTTAGCGGGCCAAGTCAAGATGATGGGTTAGTCCTGCTGGGGACTGACCCAATTGCTCAACCATCACGGCACTAAATGAAGAGAGCTTTTAGTCCTGCAGGATATCATCCCATAGGGCTGAACCATTAGTCCAAGACGAAAAACACATTGATGCAGCTGTTCATCCAATAAAAGCTGCACCTAAAACAAGAGAGAAAAAACATGCTTCCGTGGCATGGAACCAATTTCTCGGCTGCTGGTGTAGCGCTCTGTGCGCCAGAACTGATGCAGACCTTCAAATATGTTTTACTATATACGCAGCGTGACAAATCTTCGTGTTGATCGCTCTCTCTTTGTCACCCGTATCGCCATTTTCGCGTAATATGTGCCTATTGTGCTGTCATACGCGTTCACACGATGCGCTTAGAAGCCTTAAAATCTATATGGAGCACTTGTCAGAGCGCTGTGCATCCAAACAGTCTTCTTCTTCTTCTTTTTCTTCTTCTTCTTCTTTATTATCACATCAGATATACAAAACGTTGGGTACGCGCCATTATTTAGAGGACAACAACAACAACAACGTTTGCAAAAACTGCTGAGCCAATAGCCGAAGCTAGTATAGACCCAATGTACAAATTTGTTATAACAGCAACAGAAGATACCAACATAAAACTCGATTATAACCGATCAGTGAACAAAGTAATAGCGAGCAACACTCAACAGCAGACATAAAAAGATTAACAAACATAACCCTCAATCTTCGAAAAGTAGAAGCGCTTAACTGAAAACAGGAAATTGTTTGCCATTTTAATTTCAAGTGGTACACTATTCTATACTTTCGCCCCGCAGTATTGAATAAGGCGCTGACCATAGCCGTTTCGTGTTACAGGGTAATTAAAATTAATATTGCTTGCGTTACTAGTATACTCCTGTTAGGCAACACAAAAATATTAATTGAAAGCGGGTAATTATTTTTTATAATGTTATTTACTACCCTTGCGATTCTTATTTCATGTAACAAAGGAAACTGCAAAATCTGTAACCTATTGAACAAAGGAGCACTAGACTGATGCCTGTCCGAGTATGTTATTATTCGCAGTGCTCTTTTCTGCAAAGAGATAATTTGATGAATGTAAGACCTGTCATCTAACGCCCGCGTATCTAGCAGCCATCACTCTTCTTGCTCACAATTTGGGCAAATAATGTGAAAATTTCATTGCCGTTATGGAAATCTGGCTTTAATGCAACGTCGAAGTATGCCATTTTCCTTTTCTCGGTGACTGTCCATCTTGCATAGACACGCACTCACGCAACTCAACCGCAGGACGTTTCGGAATGCGTCGCGTACCTTCCGCCTTTGAAGCCGTCGTCGTTGGCAACGCTTTCTTGGCCGAGTCCATATAAGGACGCTGCCGTCATCAACGCCGAGTTCTAAGAAAGTGAACGTACGCGCGAGGCACGCGTGCAGACAGGCTCCTTCAACCTTTTAACGCGAGAATACCCTGCCCAACAGGCTCGTAGACTAATGACCTTTCTGGAGAAGTTTCGGACTGTAGACCATTTGAACACCTACTTAGAAAAGGTTGTCTGCCGAATTTTTCCTGACGTCACCAGAAAGTAGACGCACTTCTTGCACATGAAGTGACACAAAGTACTTTAGGTATCGGTACAAGAGACCAGTTCCCGTACTTTCAAGCGCTGCCAAAACTGACAGTTCGATAGAGGGATTACTTGAAAAATATTGCGGGGAACTTTAAGGGCCAAACCAATAGCGAGAAATTCAGCGGAGAAAATTGGTGTATAATCAGGGACCGGATAGAATAACACCAATCTGCAGGAATGCTGTGTGTGGGAATAAACACCTACTTCAGCTTTTTCGCCTCGCTGAGAAGCATCTGTGAAAATAATGGCTCGGAAATTGGAAAAGATACTCCTCCAGGAGACCGTTCAGCACAAAGGCAGATAAGTGTTTTGCATATAGCGGTAGCGTATGGTCGAAGCAAACAGCTACAGCAGCCTGCACATTGCTAACGCACTGCACGGATCTAAGCGAGACTGCAATTCTAGACAACAGGTGCTCTGTAAACACAAATTGGGGCAGTTTGTAGAGCGGCCGATGTTTATCTAGAAACAAAAATCGGTTGGTCAAAAAAAGTGGAGGAGCCAGGCATAGGCTCAAGTCCCCGTAAGAAGGTGCGCACTGTGAGAAGCTGGAAGCGAGAGTTCAAGTCCCGTACGCAAGCATGCAGAAAGAGCACACAATTTGCCACTGATTTTGGCAAACCCAGGCCGTAGAGCGCGCCTCTCCAAAAGAACTAGGGTTGATGATGATGATGATTATGATGTCCTCAAGCTAATGGCTGTAGTCTTGTATCGTCTTCTTCTTCTACTGCATTCCTCACTTCCTCCTCGTCTTCTCTACACCTTGACAATATATATATATATATATATATATATATATATATATATATATTAAATAAATAAAACCACAAATTAAATAAATAAATAAAAAAATCCCCTGTGCCCCTTGGTTTCTGTGGCTGTTGGCTTCTGTCATATTTATAACGAGCCCCTCATCCCCTTCCCTTATATATATATATACTGATAATGTGCTAACATTTCTTTCTTTGTTCCTTCAGGTGTTCTACCGCAAAAATGCCGCGACCGATTACAAAGAAAGTGCCAGAACATCAACATGAACTGTCTAGTCATCAGCGATACGCCAGTCTGCTTGGCCGGAGACTGAACTCACCCTGCAACCTCGTCGTGGCTGAATAAATAACTGGGCTTGACGCTGCCTGCACTAAAGTATTCAGCCTGTTTTTGATACCGCATGACAAGTGTTGTTGGGAGACTTCAATACCTCCCGGCATGATACTCGTCGGTCCGTGGCGCTTGATTTCTAGCAGACGTTTGTTCTCGACGACTTTGTCAGCCCACTCCACCGCAAAACTTTCGTTCTGGGGTCAGAGCTAGCCAGCACGGTCTCCCACCGCTCGAGAGAAGGAGCGGTAACTAGATCACCCGGAGATGGCTCCATTTTACAGTTCCACAGGATGTGATCGTAGGTGGCTCGTTTTGTTTACAGTTTGGGTTGTAAAGATCTGGATAAATGTGCGCGATGAGTGATGGGGTGCGTATCGATCTCGTCTGTAGACGACGCCACGTAACCTCTAGTTTAAAATGGTTGGTGAGATCATGACCCAGACAACACACCTACATCCTAAGGACGTCCTTGGGAAGTCCGCGGCAGGACTTTACGCACATCCCGCGGATGTCCCGAAAAAATCCTGAAAACATCCGAAGTGAAACGCCGAAAGAAGTCCTTCGGATGTCTGACGAGTACATTTTTAGGACCTTCGCAGGCCTGCAATAGGACGTCGCTATTTTTATTTTTTCCTTGGCCAGGACCCAATATAACCTCGTGCCCTTTTCAAAAGTGTCGCTACTGGTCACGCATGACTGACCAAAATACCAGAAGCAGAAGCAGTGCCTCATAGCCGCAACAGAACCAGCCTCCGCTTCTGGCATTTCGGCCAATTGCATATGGCCGAGAGCGATGCTATAGTAAAAACGACACAAAGTTAGAACACAGGCCTGGATTATGCTGCACAGTGATTTAAAACACAAAGCTTTGGCTAAAATAGTTTTATTCAAATATATGGGGCATGCTGATTCACAGCTGAATTTTATTTTTTAATAACAGCACATGAAACAGAACAACTCACATAAAGGAAGCACTAACACAGCTTTAACAGCTCCTCTCAGGCATTTCTCGTTATTTAGAGCAAGGTCATGGATGGTGTGCACATAGACCTTCCTTCGCAATGTGTGTAATAGGCTTCGTTAATTTTGTTTAGCTTGTCTGGTTAGTATGAGCCAAAATTATCACGTTTTCAAACTTGAAGCAGTAGGATTGAAAATAAACAATGAAAATTTGGCTTTTTTTCTCGAAGCAAATATCACTGGTCTTGACGCAATCCTACCAAGGCCTACAAATTCAATTATAAACACTTAATGTAGATATTGATTCTGTGATCTGATTTATATTCAAAGTCTTAAAGGGATACAGACACAGTGTTTTGAGGTGTTCATTTTTCTGCTTTTAATGAGACGTAAAAGCCTATTAATCGTGGAAATAAGCTTAAATATCTAGTCCACAGTGTGAACAGTTAAAATGTTTTATATGCGTACTTTTGGTCTCTGTCAGGTCAATGCCAGTGCTGGAGTCCATTATGGCATCATGTGATGGCATGGTTAGGACTTACCCCATGTTTTGCTAGTGACTCTGCCAACCAGTCCATATATAGATGACAGATGTCAGCATTGGCTAACAGCTCCTCTGTCAATGATTTTTGGCATGTGGAATCAGTGAAATCAGAGAATTTGGAATAGTAAAACCCTTTGTGCCCAGGACACAGATCGGATCACTTATTTGAGTTTAAAATTTTATATCTGTGCTCCTTTAAGATTTGAAATAGCTTCCTCCAAATAATACTTACTGCACATGATTTTGCATGTATTCAGCTCACAGAGCCTGTTCTTCCCTTGGCACCATACCAGCTGTAGCTAGGAGCCAGTTCAGATGTTCGAATACTTCGCAGAATGCGAGATGTCTTTTCTCTTGCAGTCTCTCCATCTTGCACAGTCATGTGATTTCTCTAGATCAAAACAGAATTAGGTTTGAAATGAGACCAAGAAAATAAAATCAGGATTTCTCAAGTTAACAGTGGGGAACTCTATTGCTATAGTCAGTTTTTATCATATTGACAGCAGCTGGCATGCTGTTGTGGGGTGTCCCTAGGTGGTACAACTAAACATGCATATGCCCTCCATTATGAGCCGTCCATATGACACAGGGGCAGATTTGGCCCTCGCCAGCAAAAAATTCATATGTAAAAACATGCATGACCTCATTTTTTGGATGCCCCTAACAACATATATAGTTCAAATGAAATTGCAATAGTTCTCTTCAATACTATATATATCTAGGTTACAAACCAATAAAACAGTGCGCATGCAAGAGTTATAAACAGAATATAAAATTAAAACAGCCCCGCCCCGGCTCAGTGGTTACTGCGCTCGGCTGCTGTCCCGAAAGGTGCGGGTTCGATCCACGCCGCGGCGGCCGAATTTCGTTGGAGGTGAAATTCTAGAGGCTCGTGTACTGTGCGATTTCAGTGCCCATTAAAGAACCCCAGGTGGTCGAAATTTCCGAAGCCCTTCACTACGGTGTCCCTCTGAGCCTGAGTTGCTTTGGGACGTTCAACCTAAACAAACCAATAAACCAAATCAAAATTAGAACAGGAAATTTAGGCGCATATTCAATCGAATGTTGAAGGCACGGAACATGCGACGAGCTAGGATCTAGTTGCTCTTGCGACTTTGCAGCAGTACACGGATCAGGAAGGGTCGTATGCAACACCATCGCCAGCAGCCGACGCTATTAGCTCAATATCATGACGTGCCTCTCGGCGTGCACGCCTGAAAGCAGTACTCCTCGGCACCGTCGCCATTATGCTGTCACCAGATTAATATACTGGCCCCCAGTAAGCTTCTGCTCATGTTGAGCCAGCATCAGTCACTGAACTTTAATACCGCCGCTAAAACTACTTCAAAAGCTAGAAATCACGCTACACGGCTCACACACCAGGCGAGGACTACCGACTGCCACTTACTTTCACTTGCCGCATGTGCCATCCGTGTTTGCCGCTGCTGGAACCTTGCTGAATACCTAAAAAAAAATTACTTTCGTTACGCAACCAACATGCAGTAGGAGCGTCAATAATTACCTGAAATTTTGGTCCAAAAAACGGAAAACTGGCTAATACACGCCTCAAACCTTCAGTCATGCCTTCAGTAGTGCGATGACGATGGTGGTGCCATTGAGCTAATGAGCAAAGAGCCTTTTTAAGCAACATGCACCTAAGACAAAAATAAAACTGTGATCATAAATAAACAAAAAATAACTGCAAAAAAGATGTGTGTTATTAATTTTCATGATCACGGCTCTAAGAGCACGAACAAGTGGCCAGTTGTTTTTGCTGTGGTGTCACTGTCATCGTCAGTGGCTGTTATGGTCGGAAGGCGGGAATACAATTTTGCGTTAAGGTGGTTATGTTGTGAGCTTGGAGGAGAAGAGTGTAAGCTCACCCTCGATAGCTATAACAAAACGGGAATTAGACTATTTGAGTCAATTTCGAAGTTTTAAAGTTTAGGGTTTCTGTATTCAGCTAATGGCCCTTTTGGAATTGCTTATTTCCGTCCTGCTTTTAACGGTTTTTTGGCTCTTTCAAAAAATAAGTACTGGGTTGTGTATTACTTTGTGACATCTTGCGCTTATACATCGCATGGATTATTGTTTACTTGTTCTAAACAGCTGTATCAAGCCCGCTAGCCAAAGACGTCGGAAAAGGACAGTGGAGCGTGCCGCTCGAGCGCTCATGAGAATCCACCTCTCCCGGCCTACGTCATCAACGCACGTGTTTCTGGTCCGATGGGCAAAACATGCGCCGTACCAGGTGGGAGAAGAAAGGCTGACAGGCGTTTCGAATCAGGGAACAAAGCTGGTGGGGCAGTGCTCGGCACCTGAAAAACCGGTTCAGAACCGAAAGTCGACGATTTTGCCCATCGGGGCACACCTTTTTGACGTCACACTGTTTACATCAGGGAGAGGTCTATTGTATGGCCATCTGCACGATTCAGACCCTCTGAATATAAACACTTCCCTATAACAACCGATCTGCGACTGTTTTCGGGATGATCCCACCGCGGCTTTTATACGGACGTCATGTCCGTATAACGTTCGAGCCGCGACTGTTCCCGGGATAATCCCAGTGCGGACTTCATACGGATGTCCCAGGGACGTCCTGTTAGGGATGTGGGACGTGCGTACATTTTTGGGACGTCCTACGGATCTTTGGTGTTGTCTGGGGATATGTGATCATGGAGTCCTTGGTGATCACGGAGCCAGACTCGCGCGGTTTGCGGCAGCCTAGCGCTATCTATGTTAGAAAGTGAAAAACACATAGCGTGATTCGTTATGTTTTGTTGGTTTTTTGCTTGCAGCACTTATCCCCGCGCCACCAAAAGTTTCGGATTGACGGGCGAGCGCTTCGATCATGGCGTCGTCATCGCGCGCGTACGCTCTTAGAAGACGTCGGGTTTCTGGCTAATCGAGCGCTTCAGGAGCCGATTTTCGATGCCATCAGCAGTAGCGAGCCTGAAGAAGATGTGGACACATCCGATTTTAGCACCGATGACGAGGATGCAAGACAAGCCGGAACATCCAGAGGGGTGAGTGTCGGCTATATGTACGGCGCGCATTTCGATTACTATAAGATATAGTTATGAGCGGCGGAGCGTGTACTAACATCTATATTATTTATTTTCAGGGCCTCAACGTCATACGGACATGATTCCTTGCCAGCAGCTGAGAAGCGCGTAGTTTTTTCCTATACGAAAGCCGGGAGTCGAAGTTGGCGGCGCGGTCCTGAGTAACGCACGGCACTTCGTGCGGACCGTCGATGTACTCCAACTCTTCTTCACTGCAGACCTGATCAAAGTGATCTGCGAGAACACAAACAAATATGCGTGAATGCATATTTTAGAGAGGCAGACATACGCAGAAAAGGACGGCTCATGGAGAAATTTCGGTCCCGATGAAGTGATACAGTGCAAGGAGTCATGGGAATTGTGGACTGCCTCGCCGCCATCTATACTGGAATACCTCGGAGTTAGAGAGTTTTAGTATAGCGGGCTTTGCGTAATTGCGTGCATAGCGGAATAGCGGGTCCAGAGTGCGCATGCGCAGAACGCTAACGGGGAAATAGGCATTTGCGCCCTTAGCGTGGAAACATGGCGGCGTCCTATCAAGCGACAGCCGCCCGCTTCAGCCGATTCAGCAGCTCTTGCGATTCCGGTCGGCATGTTTACCGGCAACTACTGGTGTTTTTGCTTTTCGCTATGACTTAACTTGCTTCGACGATAAAGTTTAAGCTGCAATTCAGCCCAGTTTTTAAGATACGCTCTCGATTCTGGAGCGCGCAAGCCTAATAGACCTTTCCACAAATTCCGCCGCGCCACCAAGCGGCCGCGCAAAGCACTCTGGGAAAACGGAGCGCCGCGGCGCCGCGCTCGCGTCTTTTCGTTCCGTCTCTCCGACTGCGCCTGATCACCGGAAAGCCTACCTCTGCCGTCTCGTCGCCATCGCTGTTTCTTATACCTGTGCTACACGGGAACGTTCGAATGACATCTGAGTCGAATGACATTCGAAAACTGGAATGACATTCGGACTCGACGGACGCGCGCGGTGCTACACGAAACCTTCCAAGCGCATTCGAAAGCCTCAGCTCGTTTTCAGTGTACAACGATGACGACGGCGGTGGTCACACTGCTCCAACAACGACACTATCACGGTCAACAGCAGCATGTGATTATAGTGAAATATCTAGTTTACTATAATATGATTGCAGTGGGACACGTTTTTCAGGCCAACGACACCGACGAATCCGATCGGCGGACGGTCAGCCTTGTCGGTGGCTGAGCGAAAACACGGTGATGAGGCGGCGGTGCAAATATGTTCGCGCTCCTAAATGAGCGAAACGAACGGCCATATTTCACATGTGCACACCTGAACAGTCACCAGCGATAAGCGCTTGCCAAAATAATATCAGTCGACGACGACTCCCTTCCCTTCCGCGACGACTAGGCCTAGCGGGTCCGTGGGATATGATCTGTGATTGCGGCGGTTGGGATGAGCGAATCACTAGCTTTAGCGAATGAAAATGGTCACCGAGTGTAGTTTTGGCAATAGTGACCTGAAATTAATTATTGCTTAGATCGCTGGGCACGCATATGATGAACGTGAAACGCCGGTGTGACCCAGACTGCCGAGCCGTGCTTTACGGCCAGCAGCAGTCGTCGCCGTCGCTAGCTTGTGGATGACAAATTAGGCCGTTTCAGTTAAAGCGAACGGTCGCCAAACATAATTCTGGATAAAGTAGTTTAAAATAAAGTACTGGTCACGTCGGAGGAAGCCGGGACAAAAAACGAGAAGCGCCGGTCCTGCGCGATGTCAACAGCCCGCGGTTGTTAAGTGTTTCTCAGGCGTGCGATCGCACCATCGCTTCCCACACATTATCGCACTGCGTAAACAAGCACGGCTACAGCCGGTAAAAAAGAAAACAGGTTGATTAATAGAACTAAAGCACCGATTGCGTTTTATGTCATAAAAACGAGTACTAACTGTTCGTACGCAGCGATGTAAACAACAGTATGAGTGCATGCAGTTGTCCTCATCGGCGCACTCCTGGGGAAATTTCATGCTGACGCGGTAAATGTTCACTGCTGTAATATATAATCTTCAAGCACTCCCTTAGACAGAACACGGGCTATTTGCTAAACATGACACAGTTGGTTGACACAGTAAGCGTGACACAGTCGGATGTTGCGTTCCGCGGCCACGGATCACCAGCCGAGCACCAGCAGACGCAGAACGGCGTTCTCCCAATGCATGTATACACAGAGCCCTCGCCGCTCATGTGCCCATGGTGGTGGTGAATAACTTTATTCATAAAAGCCCCCCCCCCCCCCCAAAAAAAAAAACGAAAATTATGCAGCAGCATTGCGGGCGGTCTTCAGGCTGCCGGTTGTGGCGTCCTGGCCGTACCTAGTCGCGACGCCCTCTGCCCCGGTCACCAGCCGAAGTTGGAGATTCGCATGTTCCCATTGCTCTGCGTAATCACAGCAGGCGTCCGTTCCGCATACACTCGGTGTGGAAAGATCGTGAAGAGACGATCCATGTATCCCTTGCGCCCGCTAGTGTTGAAATGCGTACCATATATTTTGTGGTGTTTCGAAGGCTTCCACAGGGTAAATCGCCCTTGCAAACCTTGCCGATTTATCCTGCGCACCCATTCTAGCTTCAGTTTCTTGTCCTTGGGGAGTACTATCGCGCTCAATATGAGTTGCAACGCGCGGTCATCGACCGGTGCTCGTTCCGTGGTGTGCCTCCTCCAAACAGTCGCTCGGAATTCTGGGAGAAACTTTTTCCTGAGCGGGGGTGCTGTTTTTTCCTAGAACAGCAGTTTCTCCCAGAATTCCGAGCGACTGTTTGGAGGAGGCACACCACGGAACGAGCCCCGGTCGATGACCGCGCGTTGCAACTCATATTGAGCGCGATAGTACGTGGTATGAAATGTTGATGTCCTTTCTCGTGTTGTTACTACAGCCGGGCACGCAGCACCTTTGACCGCCACCGCGATTCTAATCTGCAGACATGTCGAATGTCTAAAAAAATCCCCACAAAATTGCAGAAAGACTAAGAGATAACCACCACAGCAGTGCGCTGCAACATTTACAACGCGCACGAGAAGACGCACAACGCCTGAACACGGCGGCACAACACAGAAACACGCTTGACAGCAGACGACGCGGGCGGCGACCGCTCCTTTCTCCCATCATGCTTTGCGCGGATCCGCTAGGGGATGGCGCGGCGCTGCAATTTGTGGAAAGGTCTATAGCACCTCCAGCTGCACTGCTACCGTCTGCAACGGCCCGAAACGCAGCAGACACCTAGCAAAAACGTCTGGAACGAGACAAAAATAGATTTGGAAGTTTTTCGTGATGTTTTATGGACTTAAATTATGCAAAGAGAGTTTATATTAAACTTCAAATAGTTTTTTGGACATTACACGTCAAGTGATGGCAAATATTCTTGCTCGAACGGCTTGTAGTTAACATAGCCTTGACTAGATGGCGCCACTGCTTTACGTTTGTTTTTTCATTTTATTTAAATTTTGGGGTCATTTTGCAGACGAAAATAAGCACTACAGTAATAATTCGTTTCAAAAAACTCGGAAATGTTATATTTTGGCAAGGTAGCGGCAGTGTCGACCATTTTAGAAGGACCGTTCGCATCCATGTCAAGCAGGTGGCGTTTAACGTTTTCACTGTCTGTGGGGATAAGTTGCTTGCGGCACGCTAACGTAATCCGCTATCGCGCTAACGCTATACTAAAACTCTCTTTTCGGGCCTCATTCCTCCACAGATAATGCCCAGGAGCCGATTTTTTGTGTTCCTTGCTTTTGTCTGTCATGAACCTGGAGAACTGACCCCGTCCACGATGGCAAGCTGCACAGAATCGCACATCTACTGCAGCATATGAATGACGTGTGACGTCAGCATTTTCAGCCATACCGAAATTTGTGCGTGGACCAACGAATAGTTGAATCAAAAGGACGATCTGGAATTCGGCACTATATGCCTGACAAGGGCTTCAAATGGGGGTATAACCTGTGGGTCCTTGCCGACTCAAGTACTGGTTGCACTGTGCAATTCAGTGTTTACATACCTGAAATAATGAACACTGACAGTATACCTCGTTTATACGTTCCTGGTTCATACCATTTCCCGGTTTGTACGCTCAAAATCGCGGACATTAAATATTTTATATATCCGGATTAATACGTTCTTGGTTTAAAATTTCTACGAATTGTGGTCGTCGTGTATTGATCACCCGCACATGCTCAAACATACAAATGTGCCGAACGTGAGGGCACGCGACATGAAAATCTGAAATGCGGCGGCCATCACCTGCTGTGGTGTCTTCTCTGCAGTGTTAATGTGCTACGAGGCGAAGCATTAACGCCGCCCAGAGCAACAACAAGGGTGAAAACGGGGATTCGACATAACGAGCAGAAATGCTGAGATTTCTTCGCTATGCATTAGGGCAAGGGGGCGAAGCAGCTATGAACTTTTAAAGCGATGCGCTTACATACGAGAGCGGGCCGGGTCTGGGGAACGCAGCTTAAAAAGCAGAAACGCTGCGACAGTCAGCCGCCGCAGTTGCTTCTCCGCAGTACTCGGGTGCCAGGGGCGAAGCATCCAGAAATGTCGAGGAAAAGATTTTGGTTACTACATTCATCACTGCCGTCGACTGACCGGGTGTGTAACAAAGCTCCTTCCGCAGACAGAATTCTGCGAGCACTTCATAAGTATCGACTCAGATCTTGCGCTAAGAAATGATAATTGACATTTTCGCGAAGTGAAATTGTTTTTGTACCTCATTCAACAGTTACAATTTTCAAAATCGGGCGGTTCGAATCATACGTTTTCTCCCGCAACTTTTTTAAAAACGTATCAACGAGGTATAACTAGCATGTTTTAAAAGAACCTCCAAGTGGGGCCTCTATTCCACTGCGTAGGAGGTTGAAATTATGACACCATGTGTGACTGCCACTGGTCAAACACAAACGAGTCGCAGTGGCCTGTGAGTGATAGGGTGGATTTGTGGCCGAGACGAACAGAACCTGGTTTGGTTGGTCTCTGCCGGAGGGCAAAGTGGCCGTCCTCAAGGTGGTAGATTTGTACTTGTGCGGTTGTCTTTGTTGTGGATTGAGGCGTGCGCGTACGGAATGACGACGTGAAACTGTAAAAAGAAGCTCTCCCTGAACTCTGCAGCTGGCTATGCGGTCCCGACCTGGTTGCCCGCGCATTGGTGTGCCTGTGCCAGCTGTGCTCCTCCACCAGTGCCCAGGGCCCCATGGCGGTGCTGGAACGCAGGGTGCTCGAGCTGACCGCCATCATCAAGCGTTCGGGGTAGGGATATGTGTGAGACACGGAGGAACCTCCAGTCGCTTACCAGCAGATATTTTACAGTGAAAAGTTGTAACAGGGGGCTTATCCACCTAGGGCACTTACCTGGCCACAGCTGTTCTTGACGTTGCGCTTCAGAGTCAGTTTGTGTTGCTCTGCTCGGTCTAAGTACTAATAAATAGTAATCAAAATGCAAAAAATGACTAAAGCATTCTAACAATATAAGCAGTTGAAAATAATTATGTACAGCTGTTGGAGCATAGTGTACCTTAGGCGCAGTGGAATTTTCTGAAGGTTTTTCACGTTTATAGTACACTGTCCATTGACTTGATAAGATTGATAATATAGATTGACTAATTTTAGAAGGGATTTGTTGTGTAATTTATTCATTTTTTATTTAAAGGTACTGTCAGTCCTATAGATTGGATTTGACTGGATTGGACTAGCTTAATATGCAGATTGTTCTTTGTAGCTTTGTTGTCTTTTGTGCTCACATACAGTAGCCTGAGCTGCACAAAAAAAAAGATTAGGCTGCAATAATAGTCATCTGTAACACAAGACAAACTGAATTGAAACACAGATGAGAGACAGAACATGTTGAGCCAGTTGTGACAGTTGCTGATCTTTTCTGAAGTAACAGGTTCGGTATGTTGTGACCAGTTTATGTATAGTAGGATACAACTTAAAAAAACAGCAGTTGCTAACACTGGGCCGCGACCCACGGCGTCTTGTATTACTCCACTGGCCAACCGCAACTGTAAACGAAATCAGCTTTTTAATGCTTGACTATATCAAACAATCCACGTGTCAAAATCCTAGAGCTCATAATTTTTTGCTCGTGACAAGCTTCTTGTTTAGGTAACAAAGAAATGTTTAAGCAGCATACTACTTTTTCGTCGTGGAGAAATACTGCGCGCGGAGGCTGAATGTGGGCAGAGCTTCACTGCAGACTTAAGGTGAATCCGACTATAGAGTGTAGCACTTGTTGTCAGTACCTTGCACAAGTTTACTTGGGGGACTCGAGAAGAGTGCGGTGATGGGGCTAGTTGGTACGACATTCTAAGAACAACAAGTAACTGTATGTACTGGATTAAGATCACATATGCGGGCCCATAAGTATCCTGTATACGTGATGTACTGGATTAATAAGTCGTAAGACTTGATTCTCTTGCGGATTTGTACACTAAGGATGCATAGTCTATTCTTGAAAGAATCAGACTACGGTGCAGTTTTAGCAGGCATTTTGTATCAGTGCCCCAGGAAGGATGCAACAGGATCTTTAGGGTGTTCATGGCTTTCAAACACTTTCTTTTTATGTATCTGACGTGGGCTAGCAGTACGAGTTCGTCATCTAAAATGACACCTAAGAATTATTGCTCCGCTGTTACCATTAATTCCTGCCAACCAAGAAAGATGGAAGGCCACGTACCATTCCTCATTTCCGTGAGAAAAGTACGCAGGCAGTTTTTGCAGCGTCAAATTTAAAACCATTCTCACTGGCCTATTTTACTAGACGGTCAATCATCACCTACACCTGTCTCTCGCATATAGCCATATTTCAAGGCCAAAAACTGATCTGCAGGTCCCCCTGTATAGAAAACGGAGATCGGAATGATGTCCCGAAAAGAATTAACTTTCAAGACGAACAGTGTACAACTCAGTACACCGGCCTGGGAGACGCCATTTTCTTACAGAAAAACTCACTGCAGAGAATTTCCCAGCCAGACTCTGAAGGTCTGGTGATTCAGGTAGCTTTGAAAAATGTAGAGCATATTTCCACGTTTTCCATAAGTTGCCATAAGTCGCGTCATATGCTTTTTCAAGGTAAAAAATAAGAGACAAAACTGCTTATGTATAAATGCATTTCTAATATAGGCCTCAAGCAGCACCAAGTTACCTGTTGTAGACCACCCAGCCCTAAAGCCGGAGAGAAAAGGGTCTAATGTGTCATTTCGTAATAGGAAATATGCCAGATATCTAATTATTAGGTTTGGTTTATTAGGGTTTAACGTCCCAAAGCAACTCGGGCTATGAGGGACGCCGTAGTGAAGGGCTCCAGAAATTTCGACCACGTGGGGTTCTTTAAAGTGCACTGACATCACACAAGCCTCACATCTAATTATTATTTTTTTGAACAACTTGCAGAGACAACCGGTCAAGGCTATTGGTCTACAATTTGTAACGGTAGAGGGACCTTTTCAAGGTTTAGGATAGGAATCACTACAGCCTCCTTCCAAGAAAAGGTAGCTGTCCAGTAGTGAAGAGTTTGTTGTAAAGAACCAGTATGCATTCAAGAATTTCTTCAGGCAGGTTTTTATCATTTCGTATGTAACAACTTCATCCGCCCCTGGCACCAATTCTTGCTACTGCATAGGGCTGCTTTACGTTCATACATGCTTATTCATCGATCGTACCCTTTCCCACAGCATCTCCAGCTTTGTATTGTCCACTGAACTCTTGCGAGCTAGAAACTTAGGATGCCAATGCAAAGTGCTCTCCAAGTGCGTCTGCTTGTGCTTCAAACGTCTACCCGAGGCAATCTACCACTGGTTTACATTTCGCCATTTCAGCTTCCTTACTCTCTGGTACACCTTCTTTGCATTCGTACACAAATTCATTGAGGAGATGTAGGCTGACCAACTACCTCACTTAGTTAGACGTATGCGTCTTCCATTCGATTTGCAGTGCTCGAATTCAGTCCAATTTTCATCTCTTGGGTAGCTAGAAAACTTGCTCTAGACTTTATTTAGCTGTTTTCTTACCATGCTCACAGCCCCGATTCCACCATGGCTCCGCAGCAGTAACAGTACCTCTGCACTGTGGTACGGATTGGCATGCTGCATTGAGTACGTGCTGTGCAATATATGCACCCAGTTCTTTTGCTTTGAGATGACTGATAGAGCCGTACGATAAGGACAGCTTTTCAAATTTTTCCCAGTTGGCACAAGACGACTGCCAGCAATATGGCGGCTTATCAAATTCCTTTTCTGCCTGCAGTACTACTGGGAAATGATCGCTGCCATATGGATTTTTTGTCTTTCCAAACCAGGCATGACATAAGGATGGGTGAGCCTATTGTTAAGTCAATTGAGGAATATGTGTTGTGTGCACAACTGTAGCAAGTGCTAAACAAACATGCAACGGGTGATAACAGGAATCTTTCCATTTGTTGGCCTCACACAACACTATGGGACTCACCTCAGAGTGTGCTGTGCGCGTTAAAATCACCTAGTAGCAAGTATGGTTCCGGAAGTTCATCTATTAAACTTGAAACTGTGAAATGCTGAAATGGTAGTCGGGAGGAATATATCAAGAACAAATTGTTACCAGTCTACCAAGTATAGTGTTGACATGCCACTGACCTATCTATTATTATTGCCACACCGCCTGACGTCATACGACCGTCGCAACGGTCACTGTGGAATACAGCACACTGCTTCAAAAAGTCTTTGTCAGAGGCATTCAGGTGCGTCTCCTGTACCAAGAGCAGCTTCGGTTGGAATTCAAAGATTAATTCTCTTATATCTTCGAGGTTATGCAGCAGGCCTCTAATGCTCCACTGTATTTGCGTAGCCATAACTTCCAAGATATACAAGAGAGCTTCAAAAACCTAACTAAGGGGGTGAATCTTTACTGCCATTTTTCTTTCAAGAGGGCAGCGCCTTCCAATTGACGAAGTGCGTGCAGACGTCATCGACGCACGTGCAGGTGGCGCCACAGTTCTCGAGGAGACTGCCAGCATGCGTGCACCTCCTGTCAAGTGCCACCAGCAAATACTTGCGATGGAAATTCCGTGGCTTCATCGCACGGAAGAACGTTTGGTTTGGTTTGGTTTGGTTTATGGGGTTTAACGTCCCAAAGCGACTCAGGCTATGAGAGACGCCATAGTGGAGGGCTCCAGAAATTTCGACCACCTGGGGTTCTTTAACGCGCACTGACATTGCACAGTACACGGGCCTCTAGAATTTCTCCTCCAAAGAAATTCGACCGCCGCGCCCGGGATCGAACCCGCGTCTTTCGGGTCAGCAGCCGAGCACCATAACCACTGAGCCACCGCGGCGGCTAAAGAAGCACGGAAGAAGAGAGACTTCTTTACTGAAGAGGTCGCTCAGGGCAGGGGAGTGACACACATTGAGGGTAGCAATAGAGATATGGCCTACAAAGGGCGCTGTTCGAAGGAGCACCCCTCCATGGGTTCGTGATAGAGTAGTGACAGCCGGAGGGTGCTGGAGAAGAGGTTTATTTACATTTTTACAGCAGTCAAGTTACGAAAGTGAGAAAAGAAGCGCAAGTGTCCTTAATGGCTTCCACTGTAAATATGCACTTGCTTCGCCCGTTGGTCATCTGCCGAGAGAAACTGGCAGCCGATCACCCTCCTAGGAGTGAAGCAGCAGCCCAATTCATTCTGCTATGCCAAGTTGCTCATGAGGAGTTAACCTCACTCAGGCTGCGTTCAGACCAGCCCCCCAGATGTGCAGGGATAGCCTAACTGACTGACAGTCAATGGGGCAGGCATAGCTGACAGATTTGCCCCAATAACTGCCAGTGGTCAGCAGAGATCAGTCCCTTCAATGTGCTGTATATTTACCATATTTTCCAGTGTATAAGACGCACCCGCCATATATGCAGGCTGTCATTGAAAAAGTTGGTATATAAGACGCACCCCAATTTACCCAGTTAGGCTAGTGAGGCTTAATTAAACATGCTTGCACGACCATCGCAAAATTCACCGTACTTGTGAGAAATTATTAAATTGAAAAAGGCAACACTCACGCAATACTCACCCAGGTTTTAGCAAAAAAGAAAGAAAAAACGAAAGAACTCTCCCATATCTCCATTTCAACAATTTATTTCTACTTAAAACCATCGGAGTCTTCATCTTCGGATGCGCTATCAAAAAGTTCGCCCATTTCTGGAGGCAACGCGGCTGAAACATTCTCTTCGCGCTATGTACTACATACACGGAGCAAAAAAAGTTGCAAAGGGTGGCTAAAAAAGAACGCCGATAAAAAAGAAGCGTGATTGTCGCCAATTTTTGGCATTTCACATTACTTTTGCTTGGGGCTTCCGAAACGGTCGTGGGTTTGTGATCCCGGAAGTCGTCATTCCCGCCATTTCATGATAAAGTTCACCTAAAGAAAGTTTCGCGCGGCGGTCCCGGTATTGAAGTATTAACCGTGTTACAATCACGCCATTGGTAGGATATTTTTTCAGTGAAGAAAGCTTGAACATGAACCAGAGTTTCTGAACTCGCAAAAAAGCCGAAAAATTCGCGTATAAGATGCGCCCTTGTATAGGACGTACCAGGAAGATTTTTGCAAAAAAAGCCGCGTCTTATACACCAAAAAATACGGTAGTGCTTATTAGGAGGCGTGGAAAGAACAACACTGCAATTGTCACTCACATCCTTGTCATGGTCACGAGGGTACAGACAGCCCTTGAAAATAGTATACAGTACCTTTCAATGATGGCTCCATAGTTTCACATAGATGCCTTAAATTTTATCACAGTGGCAACTAATCAACACAGCTATGATGCATTCAAGTCGTTGAGAGATACCTGAAGGTCCTTACTGCAGTGATAATTCTGCACAGCACCTGTTGATGAAATTCCCAGGCCAAACAGCAGAGCCCCATTCGAAACAAGCGCAGTGCATTGCAGTGGTCACTGGCCGGCTATGCAACAGGCATAGAAACTTTTGCAACAGATCGCGCCCCTTTAACCTACATGGACAGCAATTAGAAGCCTAATTTATGCATCTTCCAGGAACGTGATCTTTCTTGAGGGTGGCTTCACTCCAGCAATGAGTATCGAAAGCGCAGGGAAGAACTTCCTTTCTTTGAGCACTGTTCCCTCACCACAGCCGGCTGAAAAGTAATAATTACCAGAGTAACACTCTACTCCTGGTACTGTGCTTTCAAAAACCATCATATTTAGGACGGGCGCACACTGTGAAGAACTGAATGTGCTAGGGAGGCATTGCTGTGCTGAGAGTTGAGTAAACATATAAAATGATATGAAAAATTTAAAAAAAATTTTAAAAATTTAAATTTAAAAAATTAAAAACAAAATTAAAATTTTAAAACGCACGTCACCTAGTACGACTTGGCACACAATAAACACAAGTCACCGAAGAAGGAACACGTGTATACAACAATAAAACTGTACAAACAGTAGGAACAATGTGGCGCCTACTCCCGCGTGGACATGACCGCAGTGACCAGACGAACCAGGGCAGGCAGCTGTGCCAGGTCTTCGTGCCGCCTGCATCACAAACAGTGCACAATCTGCACAACTGGGACCTTACAGCTGAGAAGACAGAGACCTTGTGGTCTGGTCTTGTTGCATGGCTAGAGGCAGCAGCACGAAAACTAAAAGTTCCAGGATTGACTGGAGAAGAAAGCCAACCTCTCACCAAACCCAGTTGAAAGAAACAAAAAAAAACAATTGGAAGGAGCCGTAGCATCACTGAAAACCAATGGTTTTTAAAGGTTTTTGCTGTATATGTACGGCGGCGGTTTTCTGTCCCGCAAGGTCTTTGCCGTACGGGTACGGTTTCAATCTTCCGTTTGAAATTTTGCGCCAAAAGAACAATGCGTGCTCACTGGGGGGTGCTGCCACCTCTTAGGACTTACAAGAACTGTTTGAATTTTGTGCTGCCTTCTTACGGAGATAAGCAGAACTTATGTCTAGCTTTAGCGCGGCGGCACAGACTGCGGCAACACCCCTTTTGTAGTTTTGGTTTCGCCGCGTGATCGCAACGGAGTCGCGCAAAATTTGAGTTTTCTTTTTGTCAGCACTATCTTGCAGGGGCTGCCAAAGTTGATTTCTATCTTTATTGGCGCTGCTCTTAGCTTGCTTATCACCGTTGCTATTCTATTCTATTGAACATTTTCCAGTTGTGAGTGATGCTGTCACCAAAGTACTGTTCCTAATTTTTTTTTACTATTTATTCTCGATTATATACATTTTGTAGATTCAAGATCCGCAATAACGTAATTTGACCACCTGGGATAGTTTTCTTCAAAATAATTCGACCCTCAAAGGGTTAAGTGAACTCTTTTTCTCAACCCCTCACCTTAACCCAAGCTGTGCCTTTCCAGAAAGTCAAATCACAGTCCATGCCTAAAGTACAATTCACATTTTTTTGCCCACTTAATAGGGGACGTGGTAATCAGAGGTGAAATTTTTACTTTTAATGCGAGGGCGTTACTTGGTTTGTTGTGCAAAAACCCAGCCCTCATCGGAAAGGCTTAGCAGAAACACGGCCCACGAATGACGTCACCTTCCCTACAGCAAAAGGCCATCACAAGGCAGGGGTAGATTGAGGAAGGCAAGTCGTATTGTATTGTATTAGATTTTATGGCGCATAAGCAACTCAGATCATCAAGCGCCAAACACATGGTATAATTTCTTTCAAAAACTGGGTGCCCTCAGTGACAGTCCTTAATTTATAGTACACTGCAGCCTTAATTTAAGAAAAAAAGTGTGCAAATTACGTAAGTAAATACAGTAAGCAGGTTAGTGCACAAGACACATGAAAAGAAACATGGCCACGAAGTACAGCTGACAGGCTTACGTCAGAGTAAAATTTCTGAGGCAAGCAAATTAACTTTACCATATCTTGAAAGTCACGCCTCTGGCACCACGAAATGCACCAGCACAAACATTCTAGCTTGCCTAGAGCAAAGCAACGAAGAGAGACGCTGCAGTGAAACCTGCCTGTTCAGTTCCTCTTCTTTGGGTGGTGACAGTATGGCTGAGGCAGCCCTGCGAAAAGGGGAAAAGACACACTCATTTGGTGTGCAATAAGACACACACAAAAGATGGTGGACAGCTTGAAGAGAGAGCGCATCTGTCTTTGACAAAGTTTGCTGCATATGGCCGAAGTTTGTTCGCATAAAAAATGGGCTGTGAACAAATCTATGAAAGTACTGTGCAAGGATTTGTCACAACCGCAGCAGCAATCCTCAGCCCCAAAGTTTCTTAAACAACAATAGATAACTGCGCAAAAAGGACGAGACAAGAGAGAACAACAACACTGGCACCGAAAGAAGCATAAAAGCACACATTTTTTTTTTTTCACACTAACAGTTGGTTTACTGCACCAGCGCCTCCTTCCTTCAACAACAAAACGCATGGACACCAACCACACAAAGACAAAAAAGTGTAATCATCTTGTCAACCCAAAAAATTCCAACTCCCTGCGGAAGTGGCAAGGGAATAAGTCTACTTAGGGCAGGTAGTGGCCGCAGATCCGGATCATGAGAGGGAATTAACTAGAAGAATAAGAAGGGGTGGAGTGCACATATGGCAGGTTCTCTCAGATCATGAATGGCAGTTTACCAATGTCCCTCAAGAGAAAAGTATACAACAGCTGTATCTTGCCGGTACTCACCTATGGGGCACAAACGTGGACGCTAACCTTACCGGTACTCAGTTATGAGGCAGAAATGTGGAGGCTAACAAAGAGGGTTCCGCTTAATTTGAGGATGACGCAGCGAGCTATGGAAAGAAAAATGATAAGTGCAACTTGTGGGGATGCGCTCGCCCACCCGTGGTTCGCTTTCCCGCATTGCACCCCCTACTGTAGTTAGCTCCCCCGCAACGCACTCTTCTCAGTTTGGTTACTTTAGCTAACAGGGGAGGGCACTCGCGTCGCAGCGACACCAGCGCCACGGATGGCGTTTTGCTGCGCGCTCGCGGGGAGCGATGGGGTCTCTTCTCCTTGGTACCGGGAAAGGACGCGGACGCTTCGCGTTCCGCTCCGCTCTTCGCCGGCGGCGACCTCGTGTGGAAACATGCTCCCCTCAGCTCGTCCTGTCCGGCCTCGGAGTTTTTCCCCTGCCCTACCGTAGGCGAACATTCGCTCGTAGCCGTGCTGGTGAGTCGGACATCCTCGATTCCTCAGTGTATTTTGTTGCTAGCTGGCGTTATTGTTGTTATAGCAATAAATGCCTTGTTTGTGTCAGCCAGTGTGTCGTTCCTTTGTTCCCGCAGAGCAAGGCCCGCCGTGGTCGGTGTGCGCTCGGTAGCGCTCGCGACCACGGGGTGGGGTCCGCGCGGTTTTGAACTGGGTCAGCCGCAGTTAAACGGGGAGAACGGGTTTATCTCCCCCATTTTAAACCCCATAAACTCTAAGAGACTGAAAGCAGGAAGAGTAGGTGAGGGAACAAACGCGGGTTGGGCAGCGCATGTAATCCACATGTAACCGCTGGTCCATAAGGGTAACGAAGTGGATTCCAAGAGAAAGCAAGCGTAGCAGGGGGCGGCAGAAAGTCAGGTGGGCGGATGAGATTAAGAACTTTGCGGGGATACAGTGGCTGCAGCTGGCAAAGGATCAGGGTAATTGGAGAGACATGGAAGAGGTCTTTGCACTTGTGTGGGCGTAGTCAGGATGCTGACGACAATGTGATGATGATGATGCTGATGTGGTACAAGTGGACAGATGCCTCACTAACACATTTGTTCCTCCACTCTACCACTAAAAAAAAAAACTGTGCTCGTCCAGTGTGCTTCTTCTCTCTTGTCTCGTCCTTTTTTCCACAGTTATTGTTCTTAGAATGTTCTACCAACAAACCCCTGACCGCACTCAATTCTTGAGTCCCTTAAATAAACTCGTGCAAGGTACTGCCAACGAGCGCTACACTCCATATAAATTGGTCACAACATACCGAACCTGTTACTTCAGAAAAGATTTAAGCAACTGGCTAGACTCAACTCACAACTGGCTCAACATGTCCTGTCTCTCATCTGTGTTCCAATACAATTTGTCTTGCGTTACAGATAACTATTATTGCAGCCTAATCTCTTTTTTTTTTTTTTGTACAGCGCAGACTACTGTATGTGAGCACAAAAGACAACAAAGCAACAAAGCGCAATCTGCATTAAGCTAGTCCAATCCAATCAAATCCAATCTATATGACTGACAGTACCTTTAAATAAAAAATGAATAAATTACGCAACAAATCCCTTCTAGAATTAGTCAATCTATATTATGCCAAAGTCAATGAACAGTGTACTATAAACGTGAAAAACCTCCAGAAAATTCCACTGCGCCTGAACAACGTTATGCTCCAAAAGCTGTGCATAATTATTTTCAACTGTTTATATTGTTTGCATTCTTTATTCATTTTTTTGCATTTTGATTACTATTTATTAGTACTTAAACCGGGCAGAGCAACACAAACTGACTCTGAAGCGAAAGGTAAAGAACAGCTGTAGCTGGTAAGTGCTCACAGTGGATAACCACCCTGTTACAAATTTTCACTGCAAAATATCTGCTGGCAAGTAACTGGAGGTTCCTCTATGGTCACAATGTTTCACACACATCCCTACCCCGAACGCTTGATGATGGCGGTCAGCTCGAGCACCCTCCGTTCGAGCACTGCCATGGGGCCCTGGGCACTGGTGGTGGAGCACAGCTGGCCAGTCTTGGACAGGCACAGCAGTACGCGGGCAACCAAGTCCTGGGACCGCACTGCCAGCTGCAGAGTTCAGGGAGAGCTTTCTCTTTTTTTGCAGTTTCAAGTCGTCATTCCATCCACACGCCTCAATCCACAGCAAAGACAGCCGCACAAGTAGAAATCTATCCCTTTGAGGACAGCCGCTTTACCCTCCGGCAGAGACCAACCGAACCGGGTGCCGTTCGCCTCGGCCACAAATCCACCCTATCACTCACAGGCCACTACGACTCGTTTGTGTTTGAACAGTGGCAGTCACACATGGTGTCATCATTTCAACCTCCTACGCAGTGGAATAGAGGCCCCACTTGGAGTTTCTCTTAAAACATACCAGTTAAACCTCGTTGATACGTTTTTAAAAAGGGTTGCAGGAGAAAACGTATGATCTATCATGCCACACTTCTTCTTTTGCTAACTCTTTTGTACCACGTACTATAGTCAACTGGAATAATCTACTATCACACATCGCTTCTGAAAGGGATCTTAACAAGTTTCAGGACCTTCTAACCCAAATGTCTGTTTAGTTTTACTAATTGATTGTACCACATGACGCATCCAGCTGTTTTGTTATTTTGTTTTGTTCCTGCGGTTGTTATGCCTCTAGAACACTATCTGTTCTTTTTTCGTGTAAATTACAATGTATACTACAGGTTTTTGTTTGCTTCTTGTTTTGTTTTCTACATGTGCTTTTTGTATTTATGTATTGCACCTTGGTGCTTGCTCATTCTTATTTTGCGTTGTGTGTCATTGCTCCCCCCTATGTAATACCCTCAATTGAGGGCCTTTAGGGGTTTATTGAATAAATAAATAAATAAATAGATCTGATCCGCCTAATTCTGAAAATTGTAACTGTTGAACGAGGTACAAAAACAATTTCTCTTCATGAAAATGTCAACTAGAGAGAGAGAGAGAGACTCTTTAATGAAATACAGAGAATTTAGCCGGCGTTTAAAAATCGCTGGCATGCTACTCTGCGTAGGGAGGGGAATTTAAAGACAGAAGGAGAGCAGTATCGAAGAGGTAAAAAAAGACGATAAAATGCAGCCATGAAATGGGTACTAAGGATGCAATGGCGAGTATTGATGTATCCTATGAAATGATGGAGTGCATAGTCCGTCAAATGGGCTGACGAAGTTCACTGCATTAAGAATGCATGAAGGTAACGTGCAAGTTAATTTAAAGCTTATCGAGATGTCGGATGCCTTTTAAATATGTAAATAGAAAGTTCATTGCAAGTCTCTGTTGCCCAAGGCAGGCTAAGGGACCTAAAACTTTGTCCCTTGTTAGGGGCACTGGGCAGAGCTTCTGCATGCAATGCTCATAGTACGCATGCTCGTTAGCATACGCAGGGCACTCAAGCAGGATATGCATTTTTTAGCACAAGATCTGAGTCGATACTTTTCAAGTGCTCGCAGAATTCAGTCCGCGGAAGGAGCTTTGTAACGCATCCGGTCAGTCGACAACAGGGATGAAAGTAACAAAAATCTTTTCCTCGACATTTCTGAATGCTTCGCTCCTCCGCACCCGAGTACTGCGGGGAAGCAACTGCGGCGGCTGACTGTCGCAGCGTTTCTGCTTTTTAAGATGCGTTCCCCCGACCCGGCCTGCTCTCGTATGTAAGCGCATCGCTTTAGTTCACAGCTGCTTCACCCCCTTGCCCTAATGCAGTGCAAATAAATCTCAGCGTTTCTGCTCGCCGTGCCGAATCCCCGTTTTTGCTTTTGTAGTTGTTCAGGGCGGCAGTGGTGCTTCGCCTCGTAGCACATTAACACTGCAGAGAAGCCAGCACAGCAAGTGACTGCCGCCGCATTTCAGATTTTCATGTCATGTGTCCTCACGTTCGGCACATTTGTATGTTCGAACAGGTGCGGTTGATCAATACACGACGACCACAATTCGTAGAAATTTTAAACCAGGAAATCGTGTGGTCCGGGAACGTATTAATCGGGATAAATATGGTGCAACTCCATAAGACAATTTTAATGTCCGCAATTTTGAGCATACAAACAGGGAAACTGTATGAACCGGGAACGTATCAACAAGGTTTTACTTGTATACTGTCAGTATTGCCACGTATCATTGTAGTGTCCGTACATTCATGCAAGGCCGCAGGAAAGGGGTGTTATCATTTTTGTTCCTGACGCAAGAAGCGACCGGACTAATCTCGATTGATCACAGCCATGAAGAGCTGCATCTACGTGTTTCCAGATTACTCTAGATGATCTCGACCTGTTATCTCGAAGTTTCCTTGCCGGCTTTATATTGAACGATGCCGCGAGCAGCGGGCATTCGTAGTTCGACGATCGACGAGCACGCTTGTTGCTTACGCCGCCGCTGAGTGATTTAGTTCTTTTGCGGGCGCAAGTCAGCCCAAATAAAGAGCTTCGTTTCCAAGACTGGTTGGTGTCTTCCTGACTGCTGGACTGCCGTCACTACAACGTGACAGTATTCATCATTTTAGGCATGTTTCTAGCAAAACTGCCATCTTCAAGCATTGGAACTCAGGGAAAAAAACGTTTTTCTTGATTGCAATGCATTTCCTAGGCACGTCTTGTTACAAGAAGGTTCCATATGTAAAGTCCCCTATGCCAGCAGCACAGCCAAGTTACCGGACAGAGAGCAATGCGTCGGATGGACAAACTATCTGGCAGCATGACACCTTGCCAAGAAAAGCTGTCGCCAAATACAGCAATGACTGCTTGCTGTAAATGAGGGTAGGTGGCTGCAAATTTTTCATACGGCACAGCAGCAACAAATGGACAACAGAGATTTATAATCGCTTTGCAAAGCTTCACAAGGGGTGACATAGGCAAGTTTTTAAGCACCGCTACTGCGCCCAACCTCATGAGAATATTCCTGAAAGACTATAGAGGCAGAAATGCACGAGTGGCTAATGTCTGGTTCCAGCAGTCACAGGCACAGCAGATGTGGCCTCACCAGAGCGACGCATTCAAAGGTGACTTACAGCAGCCTTTCTGGAAGGTGGCCACGCCAATCAGCGTACAGAATTTTGTGATATCAGTGCACAACATTACCCTCAAACACCCTCCGACTTGAGCCACCCTGGCTAGCTTTTTTTTTTCTTCGCCGCTAGAGGCTACACTGCTATAGCCTATGGCATCTTGTGCATGGGGAAACCGCATCACAGACAGCCTGCATATATGGCTACCTCTAGCTGAAGACTACATCAAGATATACTCCTCAACCTCCGAAACAAAGCATGTAGGTGAAATGATCTGCGTTATAAAAACAGCACGTGCAACATATGTACAGAGAGAGATGCAAAACATGCCCATATACTAACTGTTGCATCAATCAGAGAAAATTTAAAAAAAATAAAAAAATTCCGCCTGACTGCCTGCTCGTTGCTGTTCAAGGGGGGACGAGGGTCTTAAAACTAACTTTTTTATTTATGGCTAGAATCTCATGAAATTTTCCACACAGATGTGTTTTTCTCTTCTGGTTCCAAATACGTAATCATAATTGAGCTGGTGGTCTTAGATCTTACAAAGTCCAGAATGTAATTAGGTGATTTCTTACGCAGCTTTAATGAACTTTCTCATTGCATTTTGTTGCTTTTATTTACATGAATTGATAGCCAGAGAGTTCCCATACCCGGTGACATTCTTCGTTTTTCTCTAAAGGCATGTCATCGTGATATACAATGTCAAGAGTAAAAGGTCGCAGTATTCTACACTGCAACTTGTCAAGCTAATTGTAAACTGCTATTTATATGTGGCCTAAACAAAAAAATTAAGAATGTCATCAGGTATGGGAATTCACTGGCTATCAATCCATGTAATTAAAAGCAACAAAATGCAATGACAAAGTTCATTAAAGCAGCGTAACAAATTATCTAATTACACTCTAGAATTCAAGATAACTTTTGATCTAAGATCATCAGCTCAATTATGCCTACATTTTTGAAATCAGGAGAGAAAAACACATCTGTGTGAAAAATTTCATGAGATTCGAACCATAAATAAAAAGGTCAGTTTTAAGACCCTCGTACCTCCTCAAAATGCGCACGAAGGTGGCATTTGGCAGGTAGTTTTGTTTTATATTACATTTGCATGGAGTACTTGCCATGTTCGGTCAAAATTAATTGAAAAGCTTCATCATCTGTGGCAACGGCGAACTAAAACTGTGAGCGTTCGCAGTAATGGTGCTGGTAGAGCCATCATGCGCCCTCCAGGTGAACGAGCACTCTGCCATGCAGGGAGGGGTGCAGCTGCGTGCAACAGCGTTTTCTGCGCCCAATTTTGATAAAATAGCCGAGATAGCACTTTCAAACCAACTGCTTAGCCGGTTTCTCTCCCTTGCGTTTCTCCGCAGCCTCAACGGTAGAGCGCTCGTTCCTCCGGCGGGCACAGATGGTGCTACTGGTACTACTGCTGCGAAAGCTTGCCCTTTCAGTCCGCCTCCACCGCAGACAATGGAGGTTTTCGATTAACTCTGACCGAATCAAGCAAGTACCCCACCCAAACGAATTTTAAAACAAAACTTGCTGCCAAATGCCACTTTCGTGCGATACTGCAGCCCGAACAAGCAAGTAGTTAGCCTAAGAGAATTTTTTTCTTCAATTTCCTCTGATCGACGCAACAGTGAGTACAGTGAAATCTCATTTACTATAACAGGCCTAATTAGAAATGCCAGTTTGCTCACACTGAGGATTTGTTTCATTAGCATCAATTGCACCGCAAAGGCTCTGCTGAATTCAATCTCCACCTAATTCAAGAAAATTTTCAATCCTCTAGAAATATCAAGAGTTAAGTATATGCAAAAGATACGGTCCCGGCCATTGCCTTCGGCCTCGCACTGGTTGTTTGGTTGGTTGGTTGGTTTATGGGGTTTAATGTCCCAAAGTGTTTAACTAACGTTCCTAAGGCTATGAGAGACGCCGTGGTGGAGGGCTCCGGAAATTTCGACCACCTGGGGTTCTTTAACGTGCACTGACATCGCACAGTACACGGGCCTCTAGAATTTCTCCTCCAAAGAAATTCAGCCGCTGCGGCCGGGATCGAACCCGCGTATTTCGGGCCAGCAGCCGAGCGCCATAACCACTCAGCCACCGCGGCGGGGTACTGGTTGTTTAGCTCCCGAGGGGAGGCACACAGGCGTGACGACTAGCGGACGATCCCGTCTCCAAGGGCCGTCGCACCACATAGTGTCACTTTTCTGAGCTTCACCTGTATCGGACAGTAAAACGAGCAAAGCTACGTGCTGTTTCAGACGCTAGTCTTTTCTATCCACATTGTTGTTCTTGCCGCCGAGCGTTTCTGTCCGCGCGGTTCTTCTAGTGCGCCAAAAACTGAGCGCTCAGCACACGCCATTCGCAGTTCGCTGCTGCTTGTGAGGTGTGCAACGTGAAAATAGTCTGACTTTCATCTCTAAATGAAGCAACCGTTGCGCAGTCGTTCATCAAATAAATTTACCACGATGCAGGCAGTTCTTTTATGTCGCTTTTTTTCGGGGTAATTCGATAATCACAACATTTTCTCCAGTCCAATGAAGTGCGAAATAACGAGCTTTTACTGTATATGCACTGATATGTGTCGTCTTTGCACTGTCTGGTTCCAATGTATCAGCGAGCAATGGGATGACCTTGGATATTGTGAAGGTGTAGGTTGTGCAACCAAGGGACGAACCACGAAGAAAAGACACAGAGACACACACAAGCGCACTAACAACTGTTACTTCTTGTTGGGAACGCATACTTATACACCTGGCCACTCATGCTCAAACGAAATCTTTAACAACAATAGTCATGCCAAGAGCTGTAAACGCAGACACGAAAGCAAAAAATTGATTTCAGCTATGTACAGAGCCACGGAGGTAACACTGATGCAGTCTACTGCGTTTTCCTTTATGTGGAAAGCTTCCAAAGCCAGCCGCGCGTGTTCATTTTTGCTTTTTCCTAGTATCACGGTCTCGTCAAGTCGTGGTGTGCAATTGTGGCAAGAACTAAGATGGGACACAAGGTGTGCCCCTTTGTCTGTGCTGTTCTTAAGGGGGGACCCTGGTCTTGAAAAGAAAGTTTTTATTAATCTAGATATAGTAATGAAATTTTCAGGCCACATGTATTTTTGTGTGCTGATTTTAGATATGTCATTTAATTTCGTGTAAAACAATTCCTTGAGCACTTGTGCAATTCTTATGCAAGTATTTTGGGAAAAGTTTTGAAGAAAATTTGCAGCAGGAAACTCGCTGAAATGCATGCCATTGGGTTCTCTTGACACCAAGGAATGCAATAAGGGTAAAATTATCACCCTGGCTATCATAGAACTTGAGTTATACGGTACTGAAGTTGTCGCTTCAGAAATGAGAAGAAAAGTGTGTATTCCTGTTTCTGAAGTGGCAGCTTCAGTACCCTATAACTCAAGTTCTATGATAGCCAGGATGATAATTTTACCCTTATTGCATTCCTTGGTGTCAAGAGAACCCAATGGCATGCATTTCAGCGAGTTTCCTGCAGCAAATTTTCTTCAAAACTTTTCCCAAAATACTTGCATAGAAATTTCACAAGTGCTCAAGGAATTGTTTTCCACAAAATTAAAAACATATCTAAAATCAGCACACAAAAACACATGTGGCCTGAAAATTTCATTACTATATCTAGATTAATAAAAATTTTCTTTTCAAGACCAGGGTCGCCCCTTAACTTTATTCGCATGCTCCCTGAGACTGTATCAGTGATATGTCCGTGGCTCTGTACGTAGCTGAAATCAATTTTTTGCTTTCGCGTCTGCGTTAACAGCCCTTGGCATGACTATTGTTGTTAAAGATTGCGTTTGAGCATGCGTGGTCAGGTGTATAAGTATGCGTTTCCAAGAAGAAGTAAACAGTTGTAACCGCACAAGTAGAAATCTTTACCCTCCTACAGAGACCAACCAAACCGGGTGCCGTTCGTCTCGGCCACAAATCCACCCTATCACTCACAGGCTACTGCGACTCGTGTTTGACCAGTGGCAGTCACACATGGTGTCATCATTTCAACCTCCTACGCAGTGGAATAGAGGCCCCACTTGGAGTTTCTCTTAAAACATACCAGTTAAACCTCGTTGATACGTTTCTAAAAGGGTTGCGGGGGAAAACGTATGATCCGAACCACCCGACTTTGAAAATTGTAACTGTTGAACGAGGTACAAAAACAATTTCTCTTCATGAAAATGTCAATTAGCATTTCTTAGCACAAGATCTGAGTCGATACTTTTCACGTGCTCGCAGAATTCAGTCTGCGGAAGGAGCTTTGTAACGCATCCGGTCAGTCGACAACAGGGATGAATGTATAACCAAAATCTTTTCCTCTACATTTCTAGATGCTTCACCCCTTCGCACCCGAGTACTGCAGGGAAGCAACTGCGGCGGCTGACTGTCGCAGCGTTTCTGCACTAAGGGCACTTTGGTGTGTGTCTCTGTCTTTTCTTCGTGGTTCGTCCCTTGGTTGCGCAACCTACATCTTCACAACACCATGTACCAACTAGGCCCAACGGAAGTTTTATGGACCTTGGACAGGCTGGTGATGACGATGCAGAGCAGCCTGGTCCGCCGCTCGCTCAGCAGGCCCTGGGCACTGAGCAGCTCGAAGGCCAGGCACTCGAGTACCTCGAAGTAGGCACCCACTGCCTTGGGCGAGCACAGCGTGCTCTCATTCGGGGAGGCAAACTCGCCCACAGCCCACACCTGCCAAGACGATGCACATCACTCTCTGTCAAGAGCACTCCGGCAGAAGCGATGAAAACAAACATGTCGACAAGCACCACAATGGCTACACCAAGATTTTGCTTCATTTCTTCTACAACTAGACAATCGTTTCTGCTGCAGATACACTAATGGCACTTTGGTGGAAGTTGTAGTAAAGCCAAGCATGATACCAAAAGTTGTTTTTGCGTCAAGCTGCACATACTCCAGAAACAAAACACAGACTGGCAGATTGCCTTCACAGGGGGCGCTGCACAATTCTGAGGCGAATTTCTTGACTGCGGTATGCGACAACAAATGCAGGCCCAGCTGTTTCCACTGTTTCCGGTTGCCTGGCTGCAAATGAACAGTCTAGTAGAAAAGGCTAAGAATTTACCAATAAGGAGAAAGTTTGGTTTTGTTTTGGTTTATTAGGGTTTAATGTCCGAAAGCGACTCAGGCTATGAGGGGCGCCGTAGCGAAGGGCTCCGGAAATTTCGACCACCTGGGGTTCTTTGACGTGCACTGACATCGCACAGCACACGAGCCTCTAGAATTTCGCCTCCATCGAAATTCAGCCGCCGTGGCAGGGATCGAACCCGCGTCTTTCGGGCCAGCAGCCGAGTGCATAACCACTGAGCCACCACGGCGGGTGATAATGAGGGAGTGTCACAGAGGACAACCTACTGTAGGCAGTTGAGTCATACTTATTAATTTGAACAGAGAGTAGGCCTGTGCAAATATTTGATAATTATGAATATTCGACCAAATAGTGCAGTATTCGATATTCGATTCGATCCAGATGTTTGGTATGTGACACCTCGAAGTATTTGTTTCGCACATAACGTTTCGGGAACTCTCCCTCTGTTCAGTCTAGGTTCAGTGCACATTTTCCTGAATGGCACTGCAGCACGCGCAAAACCGAAGCCCTGATTCTGTGCTGCGTGACTGCGCTCCTTCGCATATGCCGGAGCCAGTAAGCAGAAGCCCAGATGCGTTCCTGCCAGGTGTCTGCGGCCACGCCACCAGCGGTGCACAAGCACCGTGACCGGCATGGCAGCGAGCATCAACAGAAATAGTTAGCACAACCTGAACCGCTTCCGGTGCCTATGGGGCAGACTGCAAAAGCTGGCTGACGCCCTTAAATCTCTAATCGCTCCCTCGATTTCCGCGGAACGAGTTTAAGCTGACTGCTGGTGCTGCAGCCGCTCTTCTCCGCACAAAATTTGTGAATCAAGCGTGATGGCACGAGCTCGAGAGGAAGCCAGCTAGAGGCACACAGAGATGGATGCCCACGTAAAGCAGCGCTGGGCGTGCAGTGTTCATGGAGCCGTCACTTAAAAGTAACGGCTGTGCAACCAAGAAATCGCGATTAAGACCCTGTAGGTCGACACTCCCAATTGCCGACAGTCATTTTTGCAGGACATCAACACAGCTTCAGTGAGTGTGACAAGGCTTCAAGGCATTCTCTCATCTATTTTTTCTTGTACGGCCTTGTGTGTTAAAAGAATACATGACTATGCTGTTCAACCTTTTTTTGTGTGCAAGTATTTGAAATATTCGCATCAAACAAAATTGCTGTTCGCTTCAAACAAATAAACCACTATTCGCACATGCCTAACCGAGGGAGCTAGAATAACATTTTTCATTCATTTTTCTACCAGTATAATATGATATTAACAACGACAATCTTCAAACAAGCTCCGGCATAACCACTTCCCCACAGCCCAGAAAATGCTCATCACAGTTCATCATACAGGCGTGCAACCAGTGTGTTTAGCACATCAAGTACACGTCCTGACACAGGGATGACACATCCTTACCAGGTTTGCGAAGAAGTCAGGCCCCACATCGTACGAGCTCATGTGGCTCAGGAACTCCACCAGCTCAGAGGTCAGGAGGAAGGTCATGTCTGGGAACTTCCTGAACAGCTGGGGAAGGGCATCTGCCAGCACCCTGGGGCGTGACTTTCGTTTAGCGCCTAGGCTGAGGAGTCCTCAAGCATGCAAATTCTCAACTCGCAAACATGCAAGACCACATAAAATGACTCTGAAAAACCAAGCAAACCAAAAATTCTAAGACAGTACCCAAGACCCCTCTCTATTCAGTCTCCACAAAAGTAAAGCGCCTTGCGGATCAGCCAAGAACTGCCTTATTTCCTGGAATTTTTTTAATACAGTCTACCGTATTTTCCGGTGTATAAGACGCGGGTTTTTTTCAAAAATCTTGCTGGTGCGTCCTATACAAGGGTGCGTCTTATATGCGAATTTTCCGGGGGTTTTTTTTGCGAGTTCAGAAATTACTCAGGTTCATGTTCAAGTTCTTTTCACCGAAAAAACATTACTACCAATAACGCGGTTGTAACACGGTTAATAGTTCAATACGGGAACCGCCATGCGCAACTTTTTTAGGCGCACTTTATCATGAAACCGTGGGGTTGACGACTTCCGGAATCTTAAACATGCGGACGTTTCGGAGGCCCCAAGCAAAACTAATGTGATATGTCAAAAGATGGCGACAATCGCGCTTCTCGCCATTGTCAAGACAAGCCAAGAGAAGCCGACGTTTTTTTTTTAGTCACCCTTTGCAACTTTGTCTGCTCTGTATACGCAGTACGTACACAGTGTGAAGAGGATGCTTCAGCCGCGTTGCCTTTTCGACAGCGCATCCGAAGATGAAGACTTCGAAGGATTTATGTAAAAATAAAATGTTATGGTCATAAGGAGAGTTCTTTGACTTCTTTTTTCTTTTGTGCTAAAACGTGGGCGGGTATTGGGCGGGTATGGCGTGAGTGTTGCCTTTTTCGATCAGTTAGCATTTCTTAAGAACTTCTCACACGTATGGTGCATTTCGCGATGGTCGCATAAGCATGTTTAATTAAGCCTCACCGGCCTAACCTGGTAAATTGGGGTGCGTCTTATACACGCGTGCGTCTTATATACCAACTTTTTCAATGACAGCCTGCATATATGGCAGGTGCGTCTTATACACCGGAAAATACGGTACACTTAAAACTTCCCAATTTATTTAAGCTTATTTTGTACGATAATGCACAAACAGATACAGGAAATGGAGAAAGGGCTTGCAACGGCACAATGCCGCACTACTTCAGACCAGGGAGGTGGAGAGACAGACAGGACAACAACGCAAGACAAAGCATTCAGAACAAATTGGCCAAAGAGCATAAGCTGTACAGGCTACAAATCGCAGTGGCACACTATACTCCACTACACAATTTTTTGGCAATGGAGCCAAAGCTACACAGCCAAAATGCACCTTTTCTTACCCCACAGCCCCTGTTGCAGTTATCAGTTCATCTGCACTTGTCTTTTATGTGCCTCAGGGCGTATTTTTTGCGTTGTCTGTTCCGAAATTAGTGCACCCCTATGTCATTACGAATGACCAACTAGCCCCCTTTAAAGCACTGCTGAAGCTATAAGTTTTCTGTTAAAACATATTATATTGTTAACTCTTAATATCTAAGGCATCTTTCTAAGATAAATCTGCATTTTCTTCACTAGAAGAACAGAAAAGAACAGTTGCTTTGATTATAACGACTTGTTTAGAGAGATCCAGTTCCACGAAGCTTCCATAGATGGCGCCAGCTCCGACAGTGATGGAGCGAAAAAATCACGCAGCAGGCTGCGTGCGGATGAACTGTTGCCGGAGTTACAGAGCCTGCACCTTTCCCTTCATCACCAAAAAATCACCAACCCTTCATCACCAGCTGTCACCCAGAACAGCGGACAGCAGACAATCGTAAACAACTGGCCACACTGCCCTCCTATGTGTAGACACCCATGCAGCTGCGGTAGCTAATAATAATATGGGCTAGCTTGAAGGCTGGCTCTTCTGCCCACTGACATCATCAGGGTAGCAGACAAGCGGGGAGGTGTGTCGCCCTAATCGGTTGCGAGCTACTGCGAGCAGCGATTTTTAAAAAAATTGCTTCTAAATTATAGGGTCCACGCAGAGCTTTGAAATTTGACTCGCAAAGAGCACCTCTACGGATCTGTTGCACTAGAATATGCCCATCGAAATCATTTCAGGGTCCCTTTAAACAACCGTACAATGTACCAAGGCCTGAACTGGCACTACATGAAAATGATGGAAAACGAGGCCTGGCATAGCCATGTGCTTCAGTTTGCGAGCATGCAGCATTGGCAGCATGAAAAGTGCAGCTGTATGCGGCCAAGTTCGAGCAACGCAAGTCAGCAAGCTGCTGAATTACAGGCCTTTTTCTCGTACCAGCTGTCCCGTTTCCCAATCCCAGTCTAGCATTAAGCCTTTACAGTAGCATGCAGAAAGACCAGCCACATCAACTGATCAGCCAAACTACGTGCACATGGATATATTGTAACTTGATGTGACGACCCACTGGTACAGCTGCAACGGAAAAAGATTAGCACAAGTGACTCATGACCGGAGCGGAAAAATTGCGAGACACGGCGCTATTGTAGCCGTACGCGCAGATAGCGAGAGTGCCTAGCACATTCCACTTTCCAAACTGGGGGTGGCCGATAGAAAGCAGCTCATCTAAAAGCAGGCACTACCACACATTACTTTTGACAGTGCATCCCCAGCACATTTTTAAAGGAAAACGGTGATAAAGATAACAATGATCGCCACGCCAGCGCAAAAAAATAAATAAAACGAGATTATGTGCTGAGCCACCTTACACATGCTTTGGCTGATAACAGATCTACAGGCGTTCGTTTAAGATGTTACTTTTCAGATGGGCGAATGTCTAGGTGGGCTGCTTTCTGACGGCCACCCCCGCTTTAGGAAATGGAATGTTCCTGACACTCTTGCTATCGGTGTACTCGGCAACAATAGCGCCGCGTGTCGCAATTTTTTTGCTCCGGTCATGATTCACTTGTGCCATTATTTTTCCGTTGCAGCTGTACAAATGACACAACTGTCACTGGCATTTTGCGCTGGAGCCTTTTCCTCTGTACCCTGTTTTCATATTGAGCCCACAAGTGAAGGGAAAAGAGGTGCTCGTTATGGCATACATTATGGAAGCCAAAAGCCACCGAAACCAACGAGTATGGGGGGTGTCTTTATTTTTTTCCTGTCAATTGTGCTGCTGTTTTTGTTTGTGCTCATGCACCCCACTCATTGCACTTCTTGCAAACTACTTATTACTAGCTTAAGTAGCTACTGAAATAAAAAGCTCCTTTATTTGAACTGCCAGCTTATGACTGACAGTGCGTGGCCACATGGCTACAATCAATATGGTGATGCACTGTCTGCAGTTATGACAAGCTGTCCGAGGCCCCTACATCTGGCAGTCGCTGGCAGAAACTGAGAGCTACAGGCAAAAAAAACCCTACATTCATTTTTCGCCACATATACGCCAATACGAAAAGCTTTAGTCACTAGACCTTCGTCACAAACACCTGTTGGCAACCCCCAAGAATCTGTCTTGCAAATGGTCCATCCGCACCTGCCCAAGAAGAAAGACGTAAACCAGCATACACTCACTTGCGCAGCCGCTCGCAGTATCCCCGAGAGCCAAAGCAGATGGAGAGCCGTTCGATGATGGCCGGCAGCAATCGCGAAGCCAGCTCAGAGTCCCCGTACTGCTCAAAGGTCTTCAGATAACACCTGGGGTGACGACGACAGTTTCACGGACAAAGCATATGAACATCCCACAGTGAACAGCTGGCTGATTGCAACTACTCAAGCAAATAACTTTAATGCGCATTAAATTTGAAAGTTCTGTGTGTTCCATTGGCCTGTGCTTGAATATGCGTACACAGCGTGGAATACTTTGGCAATGACTGACATTCGTAAATTGAAAAAGAGTTCACAACTTAGGGGTGCACACAATTTTCTACAACTACTGTAGGAATTGCACCGTAACAACCGCAGAAGACAGTCTTGGCTGAAAGGCCTTTGAAAATTCCTTCGCTCAAAGTTATTCCCCAGCATACCGCATTTATTCGAATCTAGGCCAATATTTTTTTTTTTAAGAAACGCGAGATATGAAACTCTAGGTTGGCTTAGATTCGAGGACTTCGTCATACTCACAAAATACGGCAACGCATAAAAAATAAGAAAAAATATAGCGTGCAGATGGTGCCCCCATAAAATGCCAACAGAAGATGGCTCTACAGCTATCATAATCCGTAGCCAATGCCAATAAAAGCACACATGATATAATGTTCTAGAACATTTACACAAGTGCTTTACTTTGCTGAAGAAAATTTTACCATCATAGCAAAAAGCAAAAATGCCGAAGTAAAATTATTGAGCTGGGAGCCATAACATAAGTGGAAGTTTGGTTCTAGAAAATTAATTGTCACACCCTGGCTGCACTCCGGACTAACCAAGAGGACCGCGCACTTTATGATTTGTCTGCTGAGGTAGCAAAGGAACTACTCCTTGACCATCGCGCAAGCCAGAACACGGTATCTTCATGCCGTTTATGTAGTGTCGCACTGACGGTTGCTTGTTACGGTTCCGATAATTTTCAATGTCCTTACATGCAGTGGGAAAACCTACTTAACGAAGCAACAGCTTCCAGTCGGCGATAAGCCTGAGCAGACAGCGCTACACTAGCCAGTAAGGCTCAGCTAAGTGATCGAGCCTTCCTATCTGCAATGGCGTGTAATACCTCATAACTCACGGTCGCTATACTGAATCCCTAAGAAGCCTTTGTCTCAACACGTTCCTGGTCCCAGCTCTTCCTCAGTTTTCTGTTGTGGCCTGCTATAACTGGAAATACTGACCTGTTTCGGTTGAAACCAAATTTCAAAAAATGAATTCGGCATACGCTTAGCAGTATTTTTAGGCTTGGACCGAAAAGTCCAAGCCCTAGATATAACTCTCGTCCATATCGCCCTGCCGCGGTGGCTCAGTGGTTAGGGCGCTCGACTGCTGATCTCAAGGATGCAGCGGCCGCATGTCGACAAAGGCGAAATGCAAGGTGCCCACGTATTATCGCGCTCACTATGAACTACACCGCGCTATCGCCGGCCCGAGCGTAACTCATAGCCGATGTCGCTTCGGGATGTTAAACCTCCTTAAACCAAACCACACCTTCACACCTGGTCGTGTGAACTGCGGACGATTGTAGTCAATGCCGGCGCGCACTGTCGATGACACGGTGCACAAGGCAAGCCAAACCATTTTGCGGGCACCTCCTGCTTGCACATCCCATGGGTCACAGGGTTTCTTGCCACCTGGTTTTGTATTTGGTGAATGCACCCACTTCGTGGCAGTCACTGCAGCAACGCGCGAAGTTTGCGATACTTTTTCAGCGGCGGCATTTACCTCCAGCTATCAGTCAAGATTTTGAGATATGCACAATTCGTCGAGAAAACACTTCCAGGTAAAGGGTCATATAAATGCACGGCGCGGTGGGGAGCGGCTCGACTCCGCAGAAAATTTCGACTAAACCGATATTTTGAGATATGCGAATTAGAGGTGACGAAACTTTACTGAATTACTCTTGCTGCTCGTTTTGCCTGGTGTTTCTTCTAAAATTGCTCGTATATCTTCGCAAATGCACGCGAGCAAAATAAAGTGGAAAGCGAGGGTTTCAGGAATGTGCGACATCATTTGCGCCACTGAAAGACAAAAAACCGATGCCGTGAAGTTGGTAATAAAACGAGCTTGTTTTCCGATAAGTATTACTTCGTTACACCGAAGTTCAACTTCTTGTCCGTCTTGAATATAAGACAAACGAAAGCATTGCTCTCTCTTCCAGTCCAGCGACGGAAAAAAAAGTTCAGCATGCGGCCTATACTACTGTTGCCATCTGCCCAGAGCAGATGGATAAGGGCAGCAGCACCTCCCTCTCCGGTAGGTGGCGCTAGTTTTGACAGGCCTCCTTTCCAGTGTGCATATTTTTTCTTTACAGCCACCTCTCGGTGTGAGACCCCCAGATGGTGTGCACTGGAAGGGAGGCAGGGGTGCTGCGGCAGAACATACTCAAAGGCAGAGAAAAGCAACTCACCCGAGCAAGTCTGGCGCATGCTCCGAGCAGCGTATCACCTTCGGATGGTTGGCCAGGTCAGCGATCAGGGCATGGAATTTGCCAACGCTGCGAGGCAGCGCAGGACTCTTTTTAATGCATTATGCCTACATTCTTCCTTTTGCCGAGTCCACTCTCTCGCGTTCCCTATGTCTGTTCGTCTCATGTCCATTTTCCTCGTGCCTGTACATTCCTGTCTATCCATCCACAGATGGACTGGATAACAATCAAGAGCGCTTTTTGTCTCTGGAGGCCTGTATTATGTACACAGTCAAGTAACAGACAAAGAAGCGCAATAGAAAGAGCGGACAGCAAGCTCACTGGAATGCATTTCTGAATGGGTAATGCAAGCAGAGCAAGGATTGTTCACCGGCTGCTCACCGCAGAGTGAGTTGCATAAAAACTCGCTTGGCCATGGACCACAAGTCAGTGTTGTTGACAGAAAGAGAGAAAACATCAGACAACACTGACACAAACTACAGTTAAACCTGGATGTAACGAAGTTGAAAAAAGTAGGGGATTTTTCGTTACATCCAGGTTCTCGTCACATGCAGTTTTCGCGAGAAGACCCGAAGGGCAATATGCAGTACGGAAACCAAAATAAAAAATAAATGTAGGTGAAATCACCTTGAAAATGTTTACAGGAAACCACGCGAACAGGTGGGTTCATATCAGCTTCACAAAATTTTCTTAATGACACTTTATGTGCCATATACTACAACATCACACACATGACGCACTGCCAGGGATTCATCTTTCAGGCTTTCAGCAAGGCACTCTTTGTGCACTCAGATGCCCTTTTCACCAGCAGCACTACCATGAGACAAGCACAAGATGACTTTTATAAAAACTAGCAGCTTTTAGCAACCTTCTCAACACAACTGAAATGACAGAGCATCTACCCTTACTTGTAAGTTGCTTCTGCTGCATCGCCTACAAGATCGGCACAACACAATGAGCAAACACTCTAAAGCAATGTTCTCGGAGCATGCAGTTTTGATGCCACGTTAGGGAAGCATAATGCCTATCGCGAAAAAAACCTAAGCTGAGGAAATTCCATGCAAAATGCTTTTGAATGTAGCATATGGTTCCTAATCTGGCTCAGTCTAAACTTAATGAGCAATGCGACAACCAACCCAGAACAAACCACCCACGCAGTGCTGACTTCAACAACGAGATAACGAAAACAGTGTGCACATGACGTCACACGCACGCCAAGCGAAACGGACGTGTGCAGAGCCTGTACTGGGTGCTCATTGTATTGTCACAATCCCTGGCATTTTCCTGAATTTTCCGGGTGCACAAAATATTGCTCACAATTCCGGGTCATCAGACAGCCTGGTGACTGCCCTTGTAAAAGCATACAAACGAGGTGCAACCGAAAGGCCTCAACAGAAATTTACTCTTTCATTGTGTATCCAGCATTTCAGTGCATCAAGAATACTCTTGATTCTAATCTACCCGTCTTCAAACCAAAAATTTTCCACTTCAATGCCCTGATTTTCTCATGCTATGCCAACTTTTCCCTTGACAACCACGGGCAAGATAAAAAAAAGAAATATATTCACATGCATGCAAGTCCTAGCTGAATGCTAACGCATGGCAATTCCAGTTCTGTTTCGAGGCTGCATTGCTAGCAATTTCACAGTTTACTTCCCACCATCGCAGTAGAATGCATTACATGACATCTCAAGGAGCAATGACATTCACCTGTCGAATGTGTCTCCAATGCCACTGACATCACGCAGCACGAACTTGAGCATGGACTTGAGCATCTCGGGATTTGCCTGCTGGATGGATGAGGACTGGCGCTTGAGGCGTGTGCCGTCCGAGGCTTCCCTCTCAAGGATTAGGGCTGCCGTCAGTGCCGGCAGGTCCACCAGACTATGGAACACCTGCGGGTGAGGTGACATCTAACGCTGCACTCCGTGCAACCCATAGAGTTTCTTACTATTACCTAGAGGGAAAGCTGGCGGCCCGTCTATGGGAGTTTGCATGGCGGCCCCTTGAGACCACTTCAGCCACCATGGGCGCTCAAAGCAT